>NW_011889290.1:272132-841317 GCF_000151845.1 Pteropus vampyrus | reverse complement strand
TTTTTGCAACCAGAGCTGGTGATAATCAACTGTTGTTTCTCTGCCATCCTCACTTGTCTGCCATCCCCAATTTCCTGCTTTCTGCCCTGATGCCTAGGCTCTGCCACCACTGTATGGAGCTCACAACTCTCTCAAGAAGTAAGTGTTCAGGGAACCTATCTTACCTTCTCTTCTCCCCTCCTCCTGCAGGGAGCTTGGCTGCAAGAGACAGTATCTTTATTTCTTTCAATCTACTACCTGACTCCTGGACTTCTGACCTGTGGTAGCTCTTATTCACGGACCCCACTCTCAGACGTGCTTGCATGTTGTTTGGGTGGGTTTTTTTTTTTTTTTTTGAGTTTTAGCTGTTTAGCTTATTGTTGGTTTAAGGGAATAGATCTGGGGACGTCTCTCACTTCTCCATGTTTCTCTGTTTGCATTTTTTGTAACTTTTTTTTTACTCAATATTATGTTTCTGAAACTCATTGACATCAATGCATATAGCTATAATTGATTTCTTTCTTATTGCTATGTGGCACTCAAGAATATGTATATAACAAATATATTTTTTCCATTCTTTATACATATTTGAATTGTTTTTCAGTTTGGGATTTTTACAACAACTATTATAATGTTCATTTTTTAAATATCTCGTGGAGCACATGTACGAGATCTTATTGGAATAAATATTTAGAAGTGGAATTGCTAGGTTGCAGAGTTGTAAGTAGTTTTTGGAAAATTATTTACTCTTCCACCAGCAACATGTAAGACTTTCTTCTATTCCATATGCTCACCAGCACTTCCCTTTGCCACATGCAGCTTGTCATGGGGGATAGCTGGCCTGGAAAAGTTAAGGTTTCCACTTCATGATACTTTTAGACTAATTGGATTTATAGACCCCGTCAGGCCACCTATCAACTGAGTTTGATAGTACAGTCGACTGATTTATTTTTTTCCCATAGTCATGTGCCTATCTCATTAAAGAAAAATATGGCTGCAAATTTAAGATAGTAGAAATAGCCAAATATATTGGGTCACAGTAGCAGGTTCAAATTCCTGGTCATTTTGTTTTCTTGGGTCTGATTTCCTTAACCTGCACAAGAAGGATATAAGATTTGATTGGCTTCTAAGGACTCTACCAACTCTGAAATATTTAAATACTAATATTTGTCAAGCTGTGGAACTTATTAAGGTTCTAAAAACTTACCACATAATACTTTGATTCAAACTGTGAAGCCTTGCTTTCAACAACTGGTTTAAAAATAATAACTTTTACTTGAACTTGGCTACAACTTCAAATTAAAACTTTTACTCAGCAGTGACTCAGTCATTGACCATTATTTACTCTGGAAACATTCAGGTCTCTAAGTTACTTGTTGCTTTTGAGGCTTACAATTTTGAACACTTAAGGTGTTTTCAAGACCATTTCACGGGTGAGAAACCAGGGCAGCCGCAAAGGGTCCCAGGTTTGTTTTAATTCTTATGGCCTCATCTTGAAATTCTTAACATTTTAAAACAAGGGCTCCAAATTTTCATTTTACACTGGGCCCACAAATTATGTAGCTGGTCCTAGGTGTTTTGTAAATAAAGTCACCTTTACATAAAATTTTTCCACAATACACAATAACAACAAATACCAGAGAAAGTAGTAAATGGTTTATAAGACAATAGAACAATTTTTTTTCTTTTTTCTTTGTTTAATTACAATCCATGTACAAAAATTCTTCTTTGCAAAATTTTGGAAAGGAAATATTGTCTTTTGCCTCATCTCCACCACAGAGAGAATGTTCCTTTTCCGTGTGTCTGTTCTAGCCACTTTAAAACGGAAACTCTCATACTTTCTCATATGCCTGTGATTATAAGAGGGAATGGCTGAGCTAGGGTGCTTATATCACCACACACACACACACACATACACACACACACACACACACACACACACACATTCATACACCACATACATGTTCATGCCACACCAAGAGCTTTTAATTCACAATATATTTAGAAGTTTTTAATGTGATCATCAATATCTGATGGACAGCTTATGAAAAGAGGGATTTCATTACCTTTTTTATAGAGCATTAATTTTTTTTAATGTAGCTTCAATGCTATATATACTGGGCAAGAAATTCCACTATTTCTGAATTTGTTCCTGCTTCAATTTAAGATTACCCTTTAAAGAAAAAAGTCTTAAAAGCCACACATCAGTGTGTTTTGACTTAAAATTAAAAAAAAAGAACACTGCAATTCTTTTGATTTTGTTTATAGTCCAAAAATAAATATTTGACTCATAAAGGTTAAGGAAAATTCATTTCTGTTTACAGTCACTGCACATGTCCTGTGCTGTTTCCAATTCTGTCAGCCAAACAGCTGTACCTTTCCACCAGGGGCTCTTTGGCCAGCTGTGCACCCAGAGATTCTTGAAGACCTGTTAAAAGCATTTATGGATTTTCATATGGACAGGTGTCACTGCATAAAGCAAAACTGCCTTCTAAAGAATGTAATAAGAAGGATACCATATTTAGCACCATAAAATAGTTTAAATTGATTGCAGGTAATGATACAAAAGGAATGCCCATACAACTCAAACAATAGGTTACTTCTTTGCCTAATTGTTTTTGCTTTTGGGAGAAGTTATCTGATTCACACAAGTCCCACTACCTAGTGGCACTTTGTTGGTCAGAGTTCTACACCAGGGTTACCTGACACCTGGCTCTTCCTCCATGCAGCAAAAATCTCCTGTTGGTGTTTATGGCTAATGCAGAATGCCTTAAGACTTAGATCAGGGGACTCTTCATGTAGGATGACTTTAATGCACATTTGTCTTAATAAAAGTATTTAATTGGAATTTCTCCAGCTGCAGTATTTAAATTTTAGAGAACTGTTCTTTCTTTTAATTCAGTACCAAGCATTGATAAAGTAGGAAGCAGATAGCATTGGCACATGGCATTCCTTGCTAGATATATGCCAAGGTAAGAGAAACAGGCAAATTCAATTCATTGATTACGTGTTGCTGGTTCAGTGTTATTCAAAATTCCTCTCCACAAACCATAAGCTACCCATCCTGGCAAAACCAGAAGAGAAACTCAGAGTAAATATTTAGAAATTTTCTTGCAATTTTTACCTTTTTATTTTGAAATAACTGCAAATTTACAGAAAAGTTGAAAAAAAGAATACAAAGAACTTCCATATACTTTTTATCCAGACTCCCTAATTCTTACATTTGCTCACTCTGCCATAACATTCTGCGTGTGTGTTATATGTGATGTGTGTGTGTGTGTGTGTGTGTGTGTGTGTGTATGTGTGTTGAATGGGCATGTGTGTGTTCTTGAACCACCTAATAATAAATTTCAGACATGATACTCCATTTCTTATTATTTTATTGTATGTTTCCTACAAACAAGTGCATTGTTCTATATAACTATAGTATAACCATCAAAATCAAGAAATTTACTTTGATCTAATATTCTCATCAAATCTCCAATCCCTTTTAGATTTCCCTGATTGTACCAATAATGTCCTTTACAGTTCCAGAATCCAATCCAGGATTACACATTGCATGTAGTTTCACATCTCTAGTCCCCTTCAATCTGAAATAGTTTCTCAGCCTTTCTTATCTTGATGTTTTTAAAAAGTACAGATTTGTACTCGATAAATATGTTCCTTGATTTGGGGTTTTTTGAAGTTTCCTCGTTGTTCGTGCATTTGGGGCAAATATCCTATGGAAGTGGCACTGTGTTCTTCTCCATGTCTGGGGACAGCTAACCTTAGTTTGTCCTATTACTAGTGATGTTAATTTTATTACTAGTTTAGATGGCATCTGCCAGATTTCTCTACTGTAAAGCTAGTTAATAAATATCTTATACTCATTAACTGGTAATTAATGAGTATTTTTGTAAGGAGAAACTTTGAGACTTCTATAAGTAGTTAGAACTTCCACTTCTGTCTCATTTATGCGCTGACATCAATATGAAGTCATGAATTCCTACTTTGTTCAAAGGTTACAAACTATTATTACCATATTGCTCAAATGTCTCATTTGGCCAGTGAGAGTGACCTCAAATTGGTTTCTATGTTGGTTTAACATGTTTCTATCATTTGTTGATCATATTTGTATTTTCTGTAACAAAATAAATGCTCCAGGCTCATCTTGCAATTCTTTTTCTGCCCAAACCTAGAGTCAGTCATTTCTCCAAAGAGCTCTCATTCCTTTAAGTGGAACGTTGCATTTAGAATCCAAGCTCTGAACATTACATGTGCTTATTATTACCAGAGTATTATTGGTTCCAGGCACTTTCAGCATAGATAGAACTAGAAAATATATGTATTCATACATACTTTTAAAATCTATGTATATATCCATGTCATTAATATACATATTAAATATAATGTGTATTTAATATATATCTATATATTAAAGACCATGAGTTCACAACAATACTTTCAATTCCAATACAATAGCATAGGGTTTATTTTTAACCATTCTTCTTTTCATACATGTAATTTCCTTCTCCAACAGTGTTGACTCTTATTATTCTCAACGGACTTGTTTATTGATACAGTTTTACCTGTATAATCGCTCTCTCAGCTAGTCTGGCTAAAAGCTAGATCCACAAGCAAGCACCTTCTTCCTGGCCAGGTATAAAACCCAAAGTTCTGACCCAACGAAGGGAAAAATGAAGAGAAAGGAGCAAAGGAAAGGAAGGGGAAGAGAAAAGAAAAGAGGTAAGGAGAAAGAAAGAGATGAAAGTGAAAGAGAAAAGAACAAGGAGCAAGGAGGAAGGAGCGTAGAGATACCTTTGTTTAGTAATTTGACAGAGCAGTTTAATGTCTGCTGAATCAAATGATAAAACAATGGGGCTTGAATTTTGTATATTTTCTTTTTCTTTTATTTTCTAGTAACACTTTATTGTATTTTATAAAATTATTAGCCTGTTAAGGTTTTTTTGGGGGGGAGCGGGCGGGGAATAATGCAAGTTCATCATCACAGATAGTTTGAAAAACATTGCTGTAATCACACTTCCATCTTCAAACACAGTGGTTGGCAAAGGACAGCCTGGAGGCCAACACAGACACTCTTATTTGTTTAAGGTCATCTATGGCAGCTTTTGCTATAAGGCACAGTTGCATAGATTGAGACTGTAAGGCACAAAAAGTCTAAAATATTTATTCATTGGCCTTTTATAGAAGGAATTTAGATAATGTTAGATATCTGATCCAATATTAGTATATTGTTTACTTATTTATTACATATATTTTTATTCTCTCTCTCTCATTCTCTCTCTCCCCCACCCCCTTAATAGGCAAACTCATGAGGGCAGAGATTTCATCTGTTTTTTGTTCCAGATGGATCCTAGACACCCGGGGAAAATGCCCAGTGACAGTAGTTGTGCAGTAAGTACTTACTAAATTTCAATTGTGGAATGACACTTGAAGATAATTAACAATAATGAAATTCAGATATGTTGAATGTCATGTCTAAGGTTATGATGAGAACCTCATTATCCCAGTTTTGTAAACTCCTATACAGGTTTGCTTTTCACTCTCTATCCCACCTCTAATATTGAGTCAGGTCATCCATCAGGCTTCCTGCATAAATGCAAAGGAGAGTCAATGGCCCATCACTGTTTGAATTCATTCCTCCATATCCATAGATATAGTCTAACAATTTAAAAGTGAGTAATGCTATTTTTTTCAGAGTCCCTAGGCAAGAAGAAATTTTAATATTGGTGGCATCCTTGAAACTGCCCATAGAATTAGGTTTATATGCATAGTTCTGATCATCTTCTCAAGATCCAACCATATGAACTCCAGCTAAGACTAAGTCTAAAATACCTTCTACTGGGGGCAGACCTAGAAGATTCTTCTCTAGAGGCTCTACAGTAACTTCTAGAGGTGTGTGACTTCGCTCCTGTGAATACAGCAAGAATACTTACTTTTCTAGACATTCCATCACCTAACAAGACAAGATGTATGTACTCCCACTACTTAGCATTCATCTCGATGGGAGAAGACTATGTCAGAGGGAGGCCAGGTGAAACTATGGCTGTCTTCCCAAGGCGTAGTATGTCTGCTTTGAAGATGACACCAGAAAATATTTTCTTGAGGCTAAATGGCATCAACTGTAAGATATATCATTGATTCAATGATAGCTCTTTAGAAAAAATAAAATACTCTTACATTGCATACATTAATTAAAGAATAGATTCAATTACAGAGAAATTAAAATGAAAACGGGGAGAGAGTCCTGCTCTCTGGGAGAAGAAATTGTATCTTCAACAGAAAAAATACTTTACCAATTTTCTTTGGAGTTTCCTCATTTCCAGACACCTAATAGCCCTTCCTGTACTGCCACTTACCCAACTCTAGACAGCAGCTAATGGACAAAACCCTGACTTGTGTGTCCATAATGTAAAACAATGTTGATGGATAATGGGAATAGGAAGGTCTCACTCCTGCACATTTTGATGGTCAGCCTAGATAGAACAATCTTCCATGTTCTCCTCTCTGCATTTTCCTCCCTTAGGAGCAAGGAAGAAAAGAGCACTCAATTCAATACATATTCAGTTCTTGGGGGAGGGTATTCAGTTCTTGCTGCTGTACTTGTGGCTGTTCCTTGTTCTATGCCTCAGTCCTTAGACTGCCTCCACTTATTTATGAATGCATGCAACACTAACTTATCAAGTGTATTAACCAATATTTTTACTGCCCTACCAGAAACTGCAACTGCCCCCAGGCATATGGCATGAAGCTACCTAACAGCCTAGGTAAGTCTCCCTATACACCAAAAGAAGGCAGACTTTTCGGCTCTACTGATACTGCAGCAAAGAAAACAAATAAAAAACCCTAGCCTGTGAGACCTACTGTCATCTGTGATGGGCTCCCAAACCCCTGAGATCTGACCAAGTGATATTGTATCTTGTGCTGACAGCAGTGATCTTCCCATCACTGTATTCTAGAGGGATCATTTCATAAACTATATAAATGTCTAACCAGTGTACTGTATACTTGAAACTAGTAGTAAAACTAGAAGTAAAATGTAAAAAAAAAAGTAATAAATAAAAACAAATAAAAAATAAGTCTGTTTTTTGGTTACAAGGGTGACAGAAATGCTGAGAAGCCACACTTGAAAGTTTGGAGCAATCAAGACATTAACAAAAACAGGAAGCAGCTAATAGCCCTGGAGCTAGCTGTCTGGTGTGACATTGAAGCATGAGGGAGGGAAAATGGAGCCATGAAGGAGACACAGAGGTCCCAGGGTAGGGAGTGGGGGAAGAAGTAGCCTGGCTTCTCACCTCCTACTGCCCACCAGTCTCCTGTCAGTCCTTCCTGACTGGAAGTCAGAAGGTAAGGCAGCCTGGAAGAAGCAGTTCCCTGAGCACATCAGAGTGGAGAGGGATGGGGTAAGAATCTGGAGCAAACATACAGGCAAGAGAAGTGGCATTCATTTCTGAGTCACATACCCCCCAGTACAACTGCAACTTGGGATACATAGAAAGGAGAGTGAGATGGAAGCTGAAAATCATCTGTTTAGAGAGGAAATAAGGTAGACTGAGGGCAGATCGCATCAGCACATTCTTTTCCAGGACCCACGTTAGAACAAAATAATACCAGATTTAGGCAATGCTGGTCTTCCAAGTACTTTCTTCAAACAATTCAGCATAAACTCTTCTAAACATCTTCATAGAAAATGCAAAAGTCTAGCCTTCCAGAAACATTTTCTGCTAGATTTCTTACCCCTAAAGCATCTATATGAAGAGTGAAATGAGAAAAATCATGATTCTTATGTCCCTCCAGAGTCTGTCATTAGTCCCAGGCCTATGGATACTGAACTACCTACCTGCTAGGCTACCTAAACACAAAGCAGTAGGCTGACACTGCGGACTATTTAAAAAGTGGAAGACAGTCCAGGCTCTCACACCGCAGTTTACCTGTATCCCTCCAAACTTAGCACATAAAACTAACCAGATAGAGAGCTTGAGTAGATTCTAGGCCTTTAAACTACACAGTGAGGGGCACCAGCTGTGTGGACCACCCATGGAGCACTGCCCCCCATGCCCAAAAGCCTCTCATGCAGATGTGTTCATTGGAAAGTGAAGTACTTTTTTTGATTGGGTAAACTGAATACTTTTGAGTGGTTTTCATTAGAGTGAAAACATTTGATTAAAGCATTTGTTATATCTCATGTAAAATATAAATCATAAAGTCCAAGAGTCCACAAGGATAATGATGCTTTGTGTTTATAAAGTGCTTTCTAAGCCCTTCATTTTTATTTAATAATAGTTAATACCTGCCATATCTCTGTGAGGATGAAAGGAGAAAGTATTATGTATGATCTTTATACTTTATCACTTTTAAAGTACAGGAATGGCATGGAATATATTAGAGAAACAGCCAAGATTTGAACCCAGGCAACAATGCTTTTATATGTTCAAATCTGTTCTTAAAACAATGTCACCGAAGCCTATGTAAGCATGTGAAAATAAGAACAGAAAAACTTGTAGATCCCTGGCCTTGTTGGGTGCTGCCAGCATTAGCTGAATCCACTCACACTTTACACAGGCCTGCAGAGAAACACCAAGGGTAAATGTTGATTAATGGAGGGGGTAATGGTAAAATGATTATGTTCATGTTGTTGACACTGATGGATACTGTGGTAATGATGATAATGAACTTATGTCATCTATCCTTGAGAAAATCTCAAGTTAGCATTGTTTGGTATTGAGGCACTTTCATTGGCTTATAAAACATGAGATAATTGTGAGAAGCAGAGACACATGATATATCCTATAGTACTGATAGTCTCTTGCATCTTCTTCCTTTCAAGTCATATCATCTGTACCTATGACATTTATCTGACAACTTATCATGCACTACTCAGTGATATCCTTTGTCTGACAGTCTTGGATCGCAATTTAACTTTTATAATGTCCTAAATTTTAATGTGTGCATGTATTACTTGTCTAACTAAGTAATAAATATTTTGATGACAGGAATTATGTCTTTTCTCACCATTGGCTGCTTCCTGTCCCTAGTCAGTGCCTGGTCTAGCATGTGGTCAGTAAATACTGAGACTGAATGGAAGCTTACTGGTTAGAGGAGCCCAGTCCACTTCTACAGCTGAAAGGCGGGTTCTGGCTGCAGTTCCCAGGAGGCACATGGAAGGAAGCAGGGCTGAGCTGGAAAGCCATTGGTCCTGGCATCAACATTTGCCCCATCTGGAACATGCTGTGGGCAAAGTGATGTCACCAGATCCTACCAGCCTTGGCATGGAACATGCTGGGGGAACAGGGAGAAGAGATTTGCCACTCGCTCTTTAGGTTGGCCCTATTACTACTGGGCTTCCACACCTCTGTTGTGACTCACCTCAAGTGCTGTGTGGTTGTGCAGGCATGGAGAGGTGCTCAAAAGTGTCCTGTGCAGGGAGCTGTAGATCACTTCAAACTACTACCACAGGCAGGTTTCTATGGAAACATCTCAGGATTTTCATAGCTTTTTTTTTCCCCCCCTATAAAATTTCTTTCTTCTCATTTCTGTTAACTTTGCTAGTTAAACTGTCAGGCCAATTTTGTAAGGGAATAAAATCTTTGTCCTTCCTCCCATCCTGAAGCCAAAATCTATTTTGGTTCATATAAAAACGATCAAATTACAGCTTTTGGCATGTTTTTTAACTAGGAAAAAATAACTTGGATTAGCTAGTGCCAATAAACTAAGTATTTCAATTAAATTTAACATTAGTAAAATATCAGTCATGCCAGTCTAAGTCTCAACCAACCTTAAAACAGTATGTGTAACCCCCTCAAAGCAGCTGTTGGCAAAAACAGTTTCTATTATTCATATGAAACTTTAGGCAATAAAAGAAATTGTTTGAGGGACTCAAAGAAAGGGCAAATGACTTAGGCTCAAAAACAAAACCTAGATAGGGCTAGACTTTGTGTTACAGGCCATTTAAGCAAAAAGAAAGAGAAAAGCATCCTTTTTCCCAGTTTCTGTCCATCACATAGACTCCAAGGGGGCTGTCAGGGACCTGCAGATAAGGGAGTCATAGAGTTGGTGGAGGCAGATAAAGCAACCCTCTGGATCTTTTCAGTTTTATGAAAAGAGAGGGTTTATACAGCACATTCTTGCTGTAAAAATCCGCCCATTGACATTCATCCATGTTCAAGTCCCAACACAAGAGTGTGGAAAGGCCCTGTGTTTGTGTTTATGTTCACACACTAGGTGCTGCCATTTACCTTACCCGCTGGCTGTCATGGTACATGAGATTGGGTTGGGGGCTCAGGGTGCAGAGGGTTCCAGGTGCACACACTCAGCGGTGGTGACTTAGAACTCATCAGTTTGTGATTGGGATGCACACAAGTCACCACTTGGCTCATCAGCACTAAGGCAGGGGTCTTACTCTTCTCACCTGACTGAGGGACCTGGCTAAAGAAAGGCCATCCAGTACTTCATTTGACAAAACTTCATTGAGCATATGATGAGGCAGGCAATGTGCCACAATTTACAGGATGATTGAATAAGATTCCTGATCTACAGATGGTCATAGGACAGATATTTGTTAACAAATTACCCCAATACAGCCTGGTAATGGCCCTAACAGGTATGTGGGTGGCATAATTGTGGGAATACAGAGAGACAACCGGCCCAGGAAGGGGAGGGGAGAATATAAAGACAAAAGGCACAGCATCTGTAAACAGAAACTGAGGAAAAGAGAGTATACAGTTAGGACAAACTGCATATACACTTATAGATTGCAAAGGAAGTTTGATACCATGCATAGTGTAATATAAACATACAAAAATGCATTAATAATTATCTGTGTAAATTTTAGAATAAAGATTTTGTGCTTACACTAACATCTCCGTTTATAAAGGTCATTAATATAAGATTACTATTATTGAAACTAATTTTAGTTTCAAACCAAAAAGGAGTGGTTGGTAAATATATTTGACATTTCTGAACTATGCAGAAGATCTTACTTCAACAAGTAATTGACCTTAATTTTATGAGTGTCACCTACAGCCAAGCTACCCTGAACAAGCCTGATCCCATCTGATCTCGGAAGCTAAGCAGGGTCGGGCCTGGAAGTATTTGGATGGGAGACCACCTAAGAAGACCAGGCGCTGTAGGCATAAAAAAGTTTTAAAAAAGGGATTGTAAGGTGGCAAGGTCTTTGCAATCTGTGAGGTCAACTAAGAGTTACTTCGCCTAAGTAAAATAATAATGATAATAATTTTATGAGCGTAAAATTTTCAACTAATTTCTCTTAGCCAGCAGATATTTTTTATCATAAATCAATTTCAATAGCTAAAATGAAAGATAACTTATTTTTGCTCAGAAATTAACAGTTTTCAGAACTGACTGCATTTTGCATGGTGATTAGCAACCTGAGTGATACTCAGATGCTTTTGAAAAAACTGATAAAATGCAAGATTCATCACTTACTGTATACTTTTAGTTATAATATGATTGTGTCAGTCAAGATCCAATCAGGAAAACAAATCATACTAGTGAGTGTGACAGAGAGAATTTAATACAGGAACTTTGTTCTATAGGTTTCAGGACTTAACAGGTAAAAATGGAACACCTTGGCAACCCAGAGGGAATAAATGCAGGAATCAACTATTTCCCTCATGGCTACAGACTCAGCTAGAAGAGGTTGATATCCATACTTCAGAGCTCAAAGGAATGGGCCCTGCAGAATTGGGACTCAGACCATAGAGAGGACACTGCCTAAATTTAGCTGATACCTCTGGGAGACATAATAAAGCTGGTCTGCGGATGCAGAAGAAAAGCTGGGGGATCAAAACCAACCACAGTCAGGGCTTTTGTGGATGGAACAACCGACCACCAAGAAGAAAGTCCCTTTGCCCTACTCCAGTCTCGTAACATAGTTCCTCTTGTTGTTAGAACCTAACAAGTAACCACTAGGCAAATAGGAAATATAATACTAGCCCAGGTATTATAGAGCAGAGGACACAGGAGTGGATTTGAATTGAAAGACAAAGCTTAGTAACAGGTACAGTTTTATTAAAACAAAATACCAATTAAGATCCACAGAGAAATAAGAGAATCATTACCAATTTACTGTAACATGAGTACCTTCTCAACAGTGAACTTCAAAATCATTTATAGAAAGTTTGCTTGAGAGTAAGAAAATTGTAGCAGATACAAACTAACTCCTGTTCTCAGATGAAGTTCCTGATTTTAGTTAAATTAGGAGCCCTAACTTGTTGATCTCTGTAACCCCTTTGGCATCTGGTATTGATTGGGCACATAGCAGGTGTACCTGGCTTTTCCTTCCTCTCTTGGTCTAATAGCTACCTCTCCTGCCCAGCCCTCCTGTACTTTGTCTGGGGCCATGTGACATGAAACCAGAAGAATGTGGGTAGAAAGATGTGATGTACACCAGCTCTGGATCTGGTCATAAAATCTCCCTTGTACAATCCACTTCTCACTTCACAGGTATTGGTAGTGATGTGACAAGATGAAATAAACCACATGAGAAGGCCATGCCTTCCCTTCCCCCACCAATAGTATCAGCAGGTGCAGAAACTTTGAGATTTATTCATAGGCAGCCAAAGCCAAACTACTCTAATTAATATAGCAAATATTCAATAGGTGTTCACTAAATGATGGAATTTTTTCATTGTAAAACGCAGACATAATTTTACTCATAAATACTCATAGAAATAGAATTATAATTCAGTAATTTGCTCATTGTTTTCAAACATGAATAATCCTAATGCACTGAGTCTCACATTGTTTCATACTTTAGAACCTAGAACAATTGGTTTGAAAATTATTACTACTCTTCCTAAGGGGACCAGTCTAAGCTTGCATTGCTAGTTAGTGACAGAGGTAGAATCTGCATTCTGGTCTCCTCAGAGTCTAATCTTTGCAAGCAAAATACCTGCAAATTCAGTTCCCAGTTTCTGTGACATTCTTACTCCTTTGTAGCTGCCAGTTTATTTTGTCAGTTTAAGCAAACTAGTGGATAATGGGAAGCAATGAAGGTGGGAGCATAGAGTGATGAGAGAATAAAAAATTAAAGGCCAGCAACAAAACAAGCTTCCACAAAGGCAAAGGATCCTGAGTTGTTAAAAGACTCTGAGGGTCATTTTAATTAATATCATACTTAGATGAAAGGGTTCTAATCATTGTATTTGCAAAAGTGAAAAAGAAAAGGATTAGAAACCACTATGCATAATACATTTCCTTTTATGTTCACTTTATCAAATATTTTTTTTTTCGAGCATGCTCCAGTAGGAGTAACTGTTGTGTATGAACTAGAGAGGTCTATGCAAGGAATCTCTGGCATCTAACGTATGGGATCCAGTGAACTTGAGTTAGTTTTCAGCATTAGCCTGGTTCAGAGATTGACAAACACTTTCTGTAAAGGGCCAGATGGGGAATACTTTTGACTTTATGTGTTATAAGTTTGCAACTACTTAAGTCTGCCATGGAAGAGGGAAAACAGCCATCAAAACAGCCATCTATAGTATGTAAACAAAGGAGCTTGGTTGGGTTCCAATAAAACTTTATTTACAAAAGTGGAAACAAGATGAATTTGAGCTGAGAGCCATAGTTTGCCAGTCCCTAGTCTAGCTTATGAACTTGATAAAACCCCGAAACTTCCGAGATACTTACTATAGTCACAGATATAAAGATACATAACAAAGTCCTACATTCTCTTTCCAATCATGAAGTTGGTCACTGCATTTGGGGCTCAGAAAGCATGAACAACTCACACAACACCTCCGTTCCACAGTGAAAATAGCTTAAAATGTATGTACCACTTGAGTAGGTGAGTCCATTTATGGAAGCTGTCTGACTGGAAGTGGGAAGCTTGTGGTTCCAAGGTTGGATAAGGTGAGAAGTAGGGTTCTTCTTATTGGAATTAACTGTCTCTCTTTTGGTCAGCCACAACACTTTGTAGTTATGGCAGCAGATTCCCTGTCATTCCATGTTGACTCTGCAATACCCAGCTTTGGTTTCCATTGAGTGTGCTGTGGGTGATGGCATATAGCTCATCAGAAGCCCCACTGAAGCATAATGCCCCATGGATGAGGGTATCCAGAAACCTTGTGCTCTTGCTTTGTATGCTATGTACAGAGATCTTACATAGCAAAACTACAATGAGAATAAACTTTTAAAAAACAAGTGCAGACTATAAATGAAGAATTCTCTCTTTCAGGTCCTCAGAGTTTCAATGACTGAGTGGAGTAAAGACAGGTGGTGGTGGTGGCGGTGGCAGCGGCAGCAGCGTGGGTAAGGGTGTGGGTGGGAGGTGGGGGTGTTAACTAGGTAAGTTGCTGGCTCACTCAAAGATTAAAAATTATGCTATTTTATAGATTACTCCTTTGTCATCAAGGAAATAACTCTTCACAGAAATGACTAACAATAAAAGCAAAGCCATTCCTAGGAAATTTAGTTTGTTTTCAACAACCATTCCTAGCATAAGGGCATTTTCTCCTCAAAGACTCTTATTTCCTTAAGAGTATCCATGCAACAATGTTCATATGGCCTTCAAATTCTAGTTCAAGTTCTTTCTAATTTAGGAAATTTCTTGTGGGCTGAATTGGCAGGAAATTTTACCAAAGCTCCTCGTCCATTAATTGTATCTTAAAAATCCACTTTTCTAGCAAACTTTCCTTAAGATAGTCCACGTTGGAATTTCTTTTTGGTTCTTTTGGCAGCAAAAGAGGAGCGTAGGAATGTCTGTCATGGACAGTCTGGGATTGCAATTGCAGAGTCCATTTCTCAGATGGGGGCCCTATGAAGGGGCATAAGCACAGAAAGTAAGCCATTTCTCATGCCTCTGCCCCTCAGAGAATTCAGGCTTCCCACACACTTTCAGCTAGGGAAAGACACCCTTGTCACACAGGAAGCTTTGCACAGAGTGAGGACAAATGGCCTTCATCCTCCACATACCTTACAACTGTCCTCAGTTCTGGATCCAGGCTCTTGGAGCTTTGCTAGCAGAAGCACAAATATTGCAGGTATAGAGCAAAGATGGCTGTGAAGGAACATGTTGGAGAGCAAAAGAGATATTACTCACTTTGGTTTCTTCGGCTCAAGTTGCTAGCTAAGTTTCTTGGCTGAACAGGTAGCAGGCCACAGAGACACATATGTGGCTAAGAAAAAGCCAACAGGGAAAAATTAGGATCAGAGGAAGCTTGCAAAGGACTCTTCAAGCCACTACAAATAGGCAGGTGTTGCCTGTACCCCAACTTGGAATTCACTCTGGGTTCCATCCTGAGCGGGGAGTAGGGCAGGAGTAGGCCTCAGGTCAAATGTAAAGAATGACCACTTGGCTGAGCTGGTCAATGTGGACAGCGGTATTAGAAGGAGAATATTTTGGCTGTGAGGTCTTTAAAACATTTTTTCTCTTTGTCATCCCAAACAATTTCTTATTCTAGAGTATTCTCTATGACAGGGATCTGCATTTTTTTTTCTATAAAAAACTAAGCAGTAAGCCTTTTTGGCTTTGCAGTTCATAAAGTTCTGTGACAACTACTCAGTTCTACCCAGTTACAGGCAATGAATGTATAAACCAATAGGCATGGCTGTTTTTTCAAAAGAACTTTATTTACAAAAATTGGCAGTGTATAGATGAATGCATCAACAAAACGTAGTAAATACACACAATGGACTATTACTCAGTCTTTAAAAGGAAAGAAATTCTAATATGTGGTGCAACATTGATGAACCTTGAAGAATTTATACTAAGTTAAATAAGTCAGTCACAAAATGACAAATATTGGATGGTTCTGTTTATATAAGGTACATAGAGTAGTCAAAATCATAGAGACAGAAAGTAGAATGGTGGTTGCCAGGGCTGAGAGCGAAAGGAATGAGTGGTTAGTGTTTTAGTTTTGCAAGATTAAAAAGAGTCCTGGAAATGGATGGTGATGATGGTTATACAAAATTGTGAATGTACGTAATGTCACTGAACTATATAATTAAAAATGGTTAAAATGGAAAATTTTATTTTATATGCACACACACAGTGGGGTGACCCTCTTCCATCCTCCGAAGGATAATGCATGTAGGGTACAGAGAAGTACTAAATTTTCACTCAGCAAATGGTCTTGTTGTTTCTTCTGTACTCATACTCTGAGGTATAAAGTGGAGGATGGAGAAAGAAATGTGCTATCTATTTTCTGCTTTACTGGGGACATGAGAAATGCATTAATGAAACTATTTGAATTTTTGAGAAATTCAGGAAATTTAAAAAAGTAATGAGATTTTATTTTGGGGGGAAGAGATTATTATTTCATTCTCAAAGACAACTTGTACTGATCTTGTATGAACACATAAAAGTTAATTGTTTGATCTCACTGCATAAAAATATTTCCCAAGGAAATAATGTAATAGAAAGCCAAATAAGGTTCAGATAACTATGTTATATTAGTCTACAGCATTCAGGTAAATTTACTCAATCAATCGTGTGTGTGTGTCTATCTCATATAGATATATTCAGATGTATTCATCATATATGTTGTATGTGTACACTCAAGCACAAACACATACATGTCGCCAAGTGGTACTGAATCACTACATATAGATGTGCAGGGATAGAGAGAGGGAGCTCAAGTCTAAGGCTCCTTCATTGATATTAAATTTTATTTAAGTAATTTTAAACATCTTCATGAAGTAAGATTTATAACCCCAGAGTAGGAAATTACATGTTGATTCAGAAAAGAATAGAACAGGGAGTGGCCCAACAATCATACCTTTCCTTTGCCTTTCTAGGGTGTGGGCTGAAGTTTGATTTGGTTAAGAAACACCCATAAGCAAAGGGCAAGAGTTAGCTAAGTCAAAGCAATCTCATTTCCTCTCCTTATATAAACTCATTAGCAAAAACATGAGCGTTTTTGCTCACAATATAGACTTACATTTCTTTTTGTTTCTATTCTCCAACCTGACTTGCTTTCAAGATACCTCAGTAGAATGGTGCTAGAGCCATTTTTTGGTACATTACTTAGACTCTTTTACACTATTCCATCTCCACCCCCTTGGAACTGGATTTGAACCTATGACTTTGAAGCAAAAGGCCCGAGAGCCAGTTGGCAGCCCAACTTTATCATCTCACCAAAGCCCCCAATCTTATTCACCTCACTCATTCCAAACTTTTAATTCCCATTCTTTTAAAAAATCTTCTGTTACATCCACTTTCCACTGTATTTCTATGAATAATGTTGCTAAGTTTGCATTTATTTTTATTCCTAAAGACTTTATGGTGTTTACTTATCCTTGTTTTGATACTGCTGTTGACTTTGGAGTTATAATTACCACTACTATGGACTGAGAAAGCTTGATGATAGATTGTGGCAATTTGACCAACCACTATGTGGGAAATGATGTAATGGCAGTCATTAGAAATTAAATTAATTAGGCATGACTAACATCAGCTGCCTTTATTCTCAGGGTGATTAAGACTGGGAGTTCAAAAATACTAAAAGTCACATTACCTTGTTTTATCTTGAGAAGGGAAGGGCTGTCAACTTTGCCTCTAAGAGGTTTTCTTTCTCATTTTATAGTGAATTTGGCTTTGCTTTGAGATTAAGCAGCTGTATGATTTCTGCTTATTTGGAGAACTCATTCTGTGAAGTTTATGATCAACAATATGGAGAGGTAAAAATGATCATTTAGACATTTGGAAAGTACAGGATAGATATTTGTTCTTTCTTGTTGTTAAAGGGTTTAATCAAACCCTTCTTGATTAAAAAGAAGTAGGAAGGAAACTATGTTTACGGGTTCTTATTATTTCACAGAAATGCATTGTGTTTTAATAAAGACCTATATGATGATTTTTTTTAACATTTTTATTTGTGAGTAATACTGAAACACATTTCACAGAAATAAACTTCGCCATGAAAGAAAAGCCATAACTCTGAGGAACTCTTTTCTCCTATGTACCATCCTTGGACAATTACATTCACCACTAGAAATTCAGCTACCATCATGATGCAGATTTCTCCCTAACCTGTACCTCATGTCCTTCTTCTCCCAGCTCACTAATTACAACATTTTACTGAACATTTTCTTTTGAGATCCTGGGTCTGATTCTGATGACATTTATCACTGAAAGGCTACCTGTCATTGGCTCCGAGTCAGACACACTTAGATTCATGTTCTTGCTACTTAACCTTACAAATTGTCATTTTTTCTCTTCTATAGAGTAGAGTCAACTACATAACAGGGTTCTTGTGCACATGGCATGAGATAATGTAAACAAAGGGCTTAGCCAGGTGTCCAGCAGATGGCAATGACTCAACACATAGTACCCATTTTTACTAAACTATAACTAAGGACATAAAGGAAAATGGCCAAGTCCCTCACTCTTGTTTAAATGATTGAAAAACTGGAGAGATCTATATTGGTGATTTTGTTTTGAAAAATGTCAGCTTAGTGTTATAATTGCAAGGAGGAAATGAGACACTGAAAGGGTTCTATTTCAATACAGATGTGGAGTTGAGAAGTACAGAACTTGGAATAAAAAGAACTGAGTTCCAAATCTCATTCAAACATTTTCTAGCTTTGAGATTTAGATTTTGGAAAACCTTCCAACATCTCTGAAAGTGTTTCCTTAAAAGTAGGATTCCTCATTAATTGTATGCATTTTTTCAAAGTTCGTTTTAAAAAAAATAAAATGCTTGAAAATCATATAGCAATTATTAGATGAAAACAAAGGCAGAGGTTTTGAGTAAGTTGAGAAAGCCATTGACCAAAAGCAAACTTTAGGTGAAAGAACAATTTCAATACAAAAATTAAAGTACAAAAGCAACTCCGATAAAACAGTAGTTTAGATAGAAGGTTAGAGAGACGCTAAAGTAGAGCAGATGATTAGCGGTTATGTTTTCTACCCGGTAAAGAATCTCACCTCTAAAATGAAGGCATGTATTCGTACCTGAATACATACACACATTCTCATACTGTACTCACTGTAGTGTGAGAGTTAACAATTCATTGACTCTAAAGGCTTGGAGATCTCAAAGATTGAGGACATTCATTTGAAATAATTGTTAACACGGACCATGGAAAGAAAAAGGAAACTTAATATTTAATTGCTCTCCTACTGTCTGACTCAGACTGTCTTACATCCAAGCTCCTTCTTCCTCTGTCTTCGCCATCTTCCAAGGACAGGCATTGATTGTTTGTCCCACCATTGCTTGGCCTCTTTGAGGTGGTATACTTATTCCTTGACTTCTGAGCATTGTAGTTGTTAGTTTCTGTTTCCCTCCCATTAGCAATTAGCTTAATCAAATTTCTCCTCTCTCTTACTAGATTATTCGCCAGTGAAATGGAAAGAAGCCTTTCTTCTGTTAGAACTTGGGATAGAAGTTGTTTAGACCATAATAAAAGGTGACTACCTGATTATGAGTTTTTCTTCTTTAATTTGCAAATTATATCTACAAATGTTCATAAAAGAAAAGATTAATGGTCCTCAAGCAGAGCTTTCAAGCTGGAGGCAGGCCCTTGCTTAATGCCCATTGCTCACATTACCACCGGAGGTGGCTCCTGCCTGTACTCAGATGTTGTCCAGCTCTTCACTTAGCGCTTCTGCATGATAGCCTGATTGCCCCTGATTGTTTTCTCTCAGGTCTCTCTGTCATCAGTATCCCAGAACTGGAGACTCCAGATTAGATATAACTGGATGGCCACAAAGGCCTCATGAAGGCATGGGAAGCATGTTGGGCTGCAAGAGTGCAGAGGTCACAGCCCAAGTGTACCCAGTCTGAGATAGCCGCAGGTTCCACTGTGGTGACAACGGCCACAGTCCTGGTTCAAGATTTCTGTTTGAGTAAGAATAAGACAGGTGAAAAATCCTTGCACACCAGTTGTGTTTGGTGGCAAGGTTATTTTATTTTTATATTTCTGTAATTTCTAAAATAACCATTCTGAAATTCTCATTGTAAGAAAAAATAATCTTTAACAAAATCTTGCCTATTCTTTAACATCTAGTTTATCTTCTCCAGATAATCTTAATGGCTGCATATGTGCAGTACTTTTCAGAGCACTTATATAGTATGTTATGCACTTTCATGAATGTTTCTCTTTTAGAATTTGCCATATCTCTAGGAGGAAAAAAGGACATGTATCATTTCCCTCATTTACTGATAAGACAATGGGTCAGACATGATATCCTAAGAAGAACTAAAATCTACATATTCTGATCACTAATTCACTGTCTGGCAGGACAGATAATGCCTTTCTGGGTTTTCTTTGGAAAAATAAATCTCTCCTCTTTTTGCAGTCGGAAAAATAAACAAGCAAAAATGAAAAATAATTTCGCTAAGGCCAGTTTTTAAAAAAAATATTGTGTGTGGTGAAAAAAGCAACATGACTCAGAAAGATAGCCCTTTCCCCAAGGGGTAAGAGGCAGTTGTCTCAACCACGTTGATGGCCCATCCCTGACTAATCTGATCACTGCTGTAACTTCATAGTTGAGCAAGGCACATGGCCTACAGTGGGAGTTAAATGACCAGTGTTGGAACGAATGAATAAATCAATGAATAAGTGAATGAGTGAGTGAGTGAGTGAGTGAGTGTGTGTGTGAGTGACATCAGAAGTAGATGTTTTCCTAAAAACAGATAGGCTCAGTGTTTCTCACATTCTTGCCTTCTGAGAGTTCTCTATGAGACATTAACTTAGTGCTTTCTTTTTTAACCTGAAAAGCTTTTGTAAGCAGTGTGAGTGGCTTTTTAGAGTAACCAATTCATCTCGGTTTTCCTGAAATTGTTCCTGTTTTATTTAGCACTAGAAGTCTCTCATCCCTTGGAAATCCCTTCGTCCAGGGCAAACTGAGACAGTTGGTCATCCTATGTCTAGATGACTTCCTTAGGGCAAAATAATTTTTTAAGAATTCATGACCTGAACTTAGCTCTGTGTCTAAGATCTCATAATCAATTAAGATGAACTTTAGAGTGCAGTATTTTTTCCAACACTACTTCACCAGATCATCAAAATAGAACCTATTTTGATAACTCATTCCATACATATTGAGGGTTGATGTGGGTGTCTGAAGGACACTTTACAATTCTAGATATGGCTGCAATGTGATGTACTTTCATTGTCAATTTCTTCAGTCCTAGCATTTGTGATATCACTCCTTCTAGAAGAATATGTTTGAATTAGCAAGTGCGTATGCTTTGGTGAGTAAAATAGTTCTACTGGGAAAAGTAAGAAATTTTTTTAGACCCTCCTTAGTTTAGAGAAAAAAATTAAATCAGTGTCTATAAGAATTTTTTATTGTCCTAAAAGCTTCTTAATTTTTAGTTTTTCCTAGTGGAAAATAAAACATTTTTGGAACATTACGCAGTCCGTATACTTTAGGACATTGCCTTTCTTCCTCTCTCCTTGGTTGTTTTATTGTTTGTTTGTTTGTTTTTGAGCTTGGGCTGGGGAAAAGCATAAAAAAAAAACAGAAGAAGATAAATGGAATTTGCTTTTGAGAATTTTTTTTTTTCCAGCAAGTGTTTCTTCAAAACTTATCTCTTGCCTGTGGAAATGGCATTCAGATTTACTTGCCTGAAACCTGCAATTCAATTGATACTGTTTTACAAATGGTAGAGTCACTCATAACCATTAGTGATACTCCTACAGCAATCATCTGAAAGTTATAAATTCGGTTATAATCCTAAAACAAATTAACAAGGGCAAGTATCCTGTTCTATGGTCAACCTGTTTATCTAGTTGAGCAAATTTTGCCTTGAACATACAATTCAATAACAAATATGAGTACCAGCAAGTACATTCTTACAGTGTGATTAGAGCTGAGTTAGGATTAGTGAGTGGTGCCAAGATATGAACTGGTTTTCATATGGCTCTTCTACAATTATCAAATGGGCATGGAGCATTTGAGCAGGAGAAAAATTTTACTTGTTGGTAAGAAAGTTTACCTCCATTTGCTTTAGTTTTTTCATCAATGCAAAAGTGATGATAACTTTCCTTCAGGAAAGATTTAGGAAGATCTCTGAAAATTTGATATTGATTTTCACAATTTGTACCAGTTGCATGTTCTGGGGTGGCAGGATAAGACCATAAATATACAAAACTCACAGTTTCCATGTGTGGGAGCCCAGCTGGTAAATGGCCTTCTCCTTTAAACTCATTTGTGGAATTAAATTATAGAGAGGGAGAGAGTAAGGGAGGAGAAGTTAAGCAATACAGATAATTCTCTTCATCTTATCTGAGTCCTAGTTAAATGGAATTTTCTAAACCTGTATTTGTAGATTCTCAAATTTTCAACCATATTCTGAGCACTCTAAATTCCCTGCTACTTTTCAAATACTATTACAAAGAAGTTTGTTTGAAGAAGAAGTTTACTCTAAGGGTAGAGAAAGGCAAAAACCTTTATTTTAAGCATTGGGTATTGTATTCTAAGTCAAAACATAAAAGATATTGATTTTCTCCTGAACTACTGCATATGAACCAATTCAAATTAAGTTGGAGGAAGCTTTGTATGTAGAACATTGGTACACAGCAATATTAGTTTAGTAAAGCAATTTATGGCATGCACCAGAGAAGGTCAAAGAAATAAGGCCAACCCTGAGTAGAGAGATAGAAGCTGAGGAGCTGTTTGCTTCTTCAAGACTGGTGTTGAGATAATGTTGCAAAGAGAGTCTCAATAGATGTGGAGTGGAGGCAAGTGAGATATCTCTAATGGTACACAGTTTAAGGTAGAAGTGTTAGCTGTTGTGAAATGTGCTTGGAAGGTCAAGAATTAAAGCCTAGGACACTGAGAACAACCATCAGTTTAGAAGTTGAATGAAGAAAGTCTTCCACTTTGAGGTCATCTTAACTAGTTAGCCACAATATATGAGCAGCCCTATTGTCTCTGCAGGGTCTAGGCAATGTTGGGACATTGAAAAGTAATAGAGACTCACTGAAGCTTCTCTATCACTACAAGAAACACTCATTGTAAAAGGTAACAATAATCACTCTTAAATTCCCTGTTCCACCAGCTGTCTGTAGTGGATGCAGCTCCCACCTACACCCTGAATTCCTTGATGACTGAGCACCTCCTGCAAGCCCACCAGATCACAGCCAACTCACATTATAGCTCCTGCCCCTGGAAAGAATATTACCTTCCTTTTAACAGTTTTGATGAGGCTCTTGCTGACATTAAATGGACAATTGATATTTAAAGTAGTGTTTTATATCTTATGTTGTAATATTTTTTAAAGTAATTTAAGACTTTACATAAATTAAAGGGTTTCTTTATCTTTCCTTTTGTATAAAATATGGGTAGGAAAGCCTCAGCTATCTAGAGATATTCCTGCAGGAAGTCCACGGGATACCTGAAAAGCGAGAATGGGAAGTGAGAATTTGGCTACAGAAAGAGCATAGTCTCTTTGCAGGAACAAAGGCTTTGTGAAAATGTCCTGCTTCCCATCCTTAGGAGGGAATAGAAGTGGGTGGAAGGGTCAGGAGAAAGAAAGATCATCAAAGAAGAAAGTCATCTGAAAATTTTTGAAAAAAAGTGGACCCATCCCATTGTTTCCACTGAACCCATGTCATGAGAACAAACTCCCAAGTTCCCATTTCCTGTTTCTCCTGCACTTTTTCTCATGAGAATCCAGTCTCAGACTATGGATCTATTACAGTTTCAGTCAAGGAAGGGTACTAGGCTATCTGCTAAGAATAAGGTGCTAAGAATAAGAAAAGTAAAACTCCACTGGCAATCAATTATTAAGCCAAAAAGACTAAACATCAACCTTTAATTAAATTTTCAAGCCAGCTAAATATTAATTTCCTAAAACATTTTATGTAGAAAAGAGAAAGACTGTAAAATGTGAATGCCAGTGGGGTTTGCTAACATTACATTAGAAGCCCAACTTAATATGATACTTAATTATTGATTAAAAAGCAAACAGACAAATGCATACTAAAAATGAACCTCAAAAGAGAAAAAGGCTAGGATATCGCTGGAGGAGGTCATCAATTTGGGGAAATTTTGAGGAGAAAACAATCGATATTCATCTATCAAGGAAATTTTGGACTCATTTTCCAGAGAAGCTGGAGTTGAACTGAACAATCTCACAGGACCTATAATTCTTTCTTCCTTTTTTAGGATCCACTTCCTTTTTCCATCATGGCTATAGACAATAGGATACAATTGGGTCACTTGCTTCAGGCCCAAAAGTTTGTCCAAAGGTCAGTGCAGTGAGATTTCACAGCAAGCAAAAGACTAGTTTTCCCACTGAAATGTAAGGATGAGAGACATCTGTGATTTCTGGTTTTCTATTAAATTTAGATAGATGAAAGATAGATGATAGATAGATAGATAGATAGATAGATAGATAGATAGATAGACAGATCCAAAGGAGGAGAAGAGGGAAAAACTTAGAAAACTGACCAACTAGCCTTAAATTACTTTATATTGTTTTTTGGAGTTTTTGTTTGTTGATTTGCTTTTTTATTTTGTTTATATTTAAAATGAAGTAAAAGGATAGTGAAGACTGCCTAAGTGAGGTCCTTGTCACAAAGCCCTAAATGTTTCTTCTAGCTTGGCTGTTGTAAGATTTCTCACCAGGACACAGAAAGACAACATGACAAATCACCTCTCCATCCAAACACGTTTTCTAAATAGACATCTAAATTATATTCCTTATTAGAGGGCTCACAGGAAATGTTGGAACTCCATGGAAAAATCACTCACCATAAGCCATCTGCAGATCTCAATCTGGGCTATTGTCTACAAATAACAGCTACACACTCACCAACCTTCTAAAAATAACAATGGCCATCCTTCCTTCTAGCTGCAGGCTCAGGACAAGGACTTCCTTTAAAAAAATCTTCCTTCTACACTAGTATGAGGCACAGATAGCCAAAGACTCCCCACACAGATGCTTTCAATTTCACATCCAGTGAGAACGAGGTGACTTGAAAGAGAGAAAACAAGCTCACTGTTGTTAGATCATCAGGAAAATAGGCAACTATGGGTAGGGCCATGGCTGTTAGGGATGCAGGAAAGCAGTTCACTGAGTATACTTATTTTCCTGTCTTTTCTGCAAAGGAGGAGCAGATTTTCCAGGGGGCCTTTGGTTTGGAGTTGGACGTTTCATCCTCACTCAGAGGGACCTCGCTGCACCCACAAGCTTATTTCTGGGTATTAAGTCCAGCCATTTTGCACTGCAAAGTGGTAGAGCATGGTTTTCTGTAGGGGAGAAACAGCATTCTATACCAAATGGCCAGGTCAGCTGCTGATTCTTTGGCTAAACCTGAGAGCCAAAAACAGAAAAGGCTTCCCTCTACAAACAAGAGTTCATCTAGAGATGCCCACACTTCAGTTTACCCACAGTGTCATACCAACTCACACAGATACCCCAGCCAGCACATCTGCCTCCTGACAGACTCTAGTGAGAAGATATCAAGTTTCAGGCTTCAAATGACCTTCCCTATCCCTACTGCATCTCTCCCATGAGTTACTCCAGCACTCAGCCTTGGGAAAAACCTCCGAAAACCAGGAATCTCCAGCTGTTTCCACAAAACCTCCAGCTCTTTATCCCATTCTGCACAGGCCCTCTCTTGGGGATTATGTGAAAAATGAAATTAAGTTTTATAAGAGCAGATATTATATCACTATTTTCACTGTATACTGTAGAGGTGCATAACTTATACTTGATCACATATGGTACTTTTGTTCTTTTGTAATAATTTGAGAACCAAGCACTTGGTTCATATTATAACCTCCATTATAATATAAATAAATGTTAAAATACATAGATGTATAATATAAATCAGATTAGACTTACATCATTTTAACTTGTAGTGCCTTTCCCAGAAACATAACCAGTCATAAGTTCCAGGAATACAGTTTTGATGTGAGGGAGAAGGGGGTTCAAGTTCAAAGAACTAGGTGCAAACTCCTTGCTCTTTACTGGCTAAATTTCTTAGAGAAGTTGCTTAGCTTCCTCCTGTGTAAACTGTGGCTAATAATAATAACTTCCTCACTTGCTTGTTTTAATGAGCAATTGTGAAAAGAAAAACAAAAGACCTTTATAAATGCTTTACAAATGTTAGCTAGAAAGTTAAGTACCTTTGCTTAAAGCAATTAACAATGATTGTATCCATACAAGGTAATTTGCATTCTCTTTACTATTACATTTTCCTAATTCTATTTTTTAATATTTTTTTATTTTTCAATTATACTTGGAATATAATATTATATTAGTTTGAGGTATACAACATAGTGATTAGACATTATATAACTTACTAATTACCCTGATAATCTGTTATCTATCTGACACCATACATAGTTATTACAATATTATTTACTATATTCCCTATGCTATAATTTACATCTTCATGACTATATTGTGACTACCAATTTGTACTTCTTAACCCCTTTCCTCTTTTTCAGTCACTTCCCATAAACCCCCTCCCATCTGGTAACAAAACGTTCTCTGTATCTAGGAGTCTGTTTCTATTTTGTTTATTTTGTTCTCTAGATTCCACATATAAGTGGAACCACGTGACATATTCCACTCAGCACAATACCTTTTAGGTCCATCCATGTTGTTGCAGATGGCAATATTTGATTGAATGGTTGGTTGATTGATTGATTATTTTTATGACTGAGTAATAGTCCATTGTATGTATGTATCATCTCTTGTTTATCCATTCATCCACTGAGGGACACCACGTTTCCTCCATTGTTGGCTATTGTAAATAATACTACCATGAATATATGAATGCACATGTCCCTTCGAAGTAGTGCTTTGGGATTCTTTGGATAAATACCCAGAGTGGGATTACTGGGTCCTTCTTTATCTCTTGCTACAGCCTTTATTTTAAAGTCTATTTTGTCTGATGTAAGTATTGCTACCCCAGATTTTTTTTTTTCATTTCCATTTTCATGAAATATCTTTTCCACCCCTTTACTCGCAGTCTGTGTTTGTCTTTCAATCTGAAGTGAGTCTCTTGTAGGCAGCATATGTAAGGGTCTTTTTCCATTCAACCACTCTATTTTTTGATTGGAGTATTCTTTTTTATTTAAAATACTTGTTGATAGATACGTAATTATTTTATTATTCATATTTTTGATACGTATTTTTTTTCTTCTTCTTAAAGAAGTCCTCCCAACATTTCCTGTAATACTGGCTTGGTGATCATGAACTTCTTTAGCTTCTCTTATCTGGGAAGTTCTTATCTATCCTTCAAGTCTAAATGATAGCTTTGCTGGATTGAATGATCTTGGTTGTAGGTTCCTGCTTTTCATCACCTTGAATATTTTCTGTCAATCCCTTCTGGTCTGCAGTTTCTGTTGAAAAATCAGCTGACAATCTTATGGGAGCTCCCTTGTAGGTAAATAGTTACTTTTTTCTTGCTACTTTTAAGATTCTCTCTTTGTCTTTAGCCTTTAGAATTTTAAATAGAATGTGTCTTGGTGTGGGCCTCTTTAGATTCATCTTGTTTGGGACTCTTTGAGCTTCCTGAGCTTATATATCTACTTCCTTCACCAGGTTAAGGAAATTTTCCATTATTTTTTCAAATAGGTTTTCAATTTCTTGTGCTCACTCTCCTCTCCTGGTACCGCTATGATACAAATGTTGTTATGTTTAACGTAATCCCAGAGGCCCCTTTAAACTATCCTCATTTGGGGGGTTCTTTTTTCTTGTTGCTGTTCTGATTGGTTGTCCTCTGCTACCCCATCCTCTAAATCGCTAATTTGATCTTCCACTTCTTCCAATCTATTGATCCCCTCTAATGTATTTTTCACCTCAAATTTTTCTAATTTATAAGGGAAAAAATAAATATACTTTTCATAGAAGTTAATGAAAATAGGTGGTGTATTAGTTTGCTAATGCTGCTATAACAAGCACCACAGACTGGGAGGTGGAGATGGTGGGACTTAAACAACAGAAATTTATTTTCTCACTTTTCTGGAGGCTGGAAGTTCAAGATAATTATTGTCTTTTCTGAAGTTTCTTTTATTGGCTTATAGATGACCATCTTCTTCTCTATTTTTACATGATCTTTCTTTTGTGCATATCAGTGTTCTAATTTACTCTCATAATGATTGGTCTAGGGCTTATCCCAATGACTTCATTTTAACTTAATTACCTTTTTAAAGACCCTATATCCAAATGGAGTAACATTCTGAAAAACTGGGCTTTAAGACTTCAAATATGAGTTTGGAGGAGACACAATTCAGTCCATAAAGGATAGGTGGGACAGAACTTTCACTCATGAATTTGAACTTGTTTGTTTGTTTTTTACTTTTCAATTTCAATAACCAAGACCAATAAAATGGTCTGATACTAGTGAATCTAGAAACTTTGAGCTGGCCTAATGTGTTCTACAGCTTGATTTATGGCCAAATATACCAAAATTTAGTACCTTTGGTTTTGCAGAAGAAAAGAAATATCACACCCCAGCACTCGGGCCTCTGCAACAGAGCCGGCCTGTGATTACAGTTCTGTCAGGGGAGCATTTGGCTATCTAGAGATAATAGAATTTTATGGTTTTATTTTCCTCTCATTATTCAATTCAGAAAAGGAAAGCTGACTTCCTGAATGCTCTTCACAAATAGTTCTTAATAATTCAAGAAATCTTTTCTTCCCATTCACAGGACCCTGGTCCCACTCTCCAAGGATCAGATGAAATTAATAAAGAGAAACTATAACTTTACTCAATGATGTATATCAAAGACACCATTTTTCTGTACAATAATTTGATAGAAATATTCTAACATGCACGCTCATACATTGCCACCAAGGATATTTATGAAAGATACCTTCGATGAAAGTGAGTCTAATATTTAAATAGAGAGTTATCATTTTAGCCCACTATGCAATAAACATTCTGTTTTTAAATAACCACAATCCTTTAATTCTAAGCTAAAAACTTAAAAGATGTTTTCATATTCAACATCACTTTTTAAAATCATTTCTCTAGATAAAAGTGGCATTCAAAAATGTTTATTTGTGACTAGGCAAAAAGGCATAGATGATAGAGGCTTTGTTCACCCCCTCTTGCATCTACATCAAAGATGTGACAGAAACACGGAGCAAACAGCAAGCAGAGCTGCCTGGGGGTCTAGATGAACAGAATCACTACAACTAGGGAGAGAAATAAGACATCAACCTCTAACAGTAGAAGGTAAGAGGGAGTGAAGACGCAAGGCTATCATGTCCCCAGCGGCTAAGTACAGCAGGGGCTATGGCAGCCGGCAGCTGCAACACCTCTTAAAGGGGCCGTGTCTGTAACTGGACTTTCCTGGTGATGGATTCACTCACTCTGAGCACCAGAACTGGGTCAGCTGCTCAGGGAGAGCACCAGGGACTTACAGGGGTTGCAGAATTGTCAGAGCAAGGGCCAGAGATGAAGCTTTCTCCCAGGCAGAAGTGCTAGTAGTATCTATTGTTACTCTTTTGAGCCCTTCCCATCCCAGCACGCAGATCCAGTGCTGCCATAGCAGAGATCTTGTCAAACAGAGGTCACTCCACAGAGAGGATTCTTTGAAACTTCGCCTCTCCCAACTCTCGGCCCTACTCAAATTACATCCAGTTGTGTCCTCTGCGAGTCATGTGTCTCTTGCTGAGCAGCTCTAAGACCCACACTAGTGGCAGCTGGCCTCGGTTTCTGGTGTGGCCTTTTTAGGCAACTATAAGCACAGCATCTGTGGATTGCTTGCTGAATCTTAAGAGGTGGCCCTAGAGGGACACAGGCTGGAGCTAAACTTGACCTGCAGCTGAACCTCTTTTAGGACTGTGCTGCTAGACACCACTACACAAAGCTACGCTATTAAGACTGGGAGACTTAGGAGCTTTGCTTAGTACATAGAAATGGGCAGAGAAAGGCAGCCAAAATAGGAAGACAAAAAAGAAGAAACCATATGAAAGAACAGAACAGAGATCAAGGAAAAATAGAGTTAAGCAATCTAACAGGTGCAGAATTCAGAACACTGATTATAAAGATGGTCAATGAACTTAGGGGAAGAATAGATGAACTCAGGGAGAACTTTAACAAAGAGATAAAAAACATAAACATGGAAATGGAAATTATAAAAGGGAACCAATCAGAAATGAAGAATACATTATCTGAGATGAAGAATATATTAGAGGGAATCAACAGAGTGGATGAAGAAGAGGATCAAATCTCTAATAAAGAGGATAGGAAAGCCAAAGACACTCAATCAGAATGGCAAGAAAAAAAAAGCTAAGAATACCATAATAATTTCAGGAGCCTATGAGACACTATTAAATGTAAAAATATCCATGTCATAGGGGTACCTGAAGGAAAACAAGATGTTGAAGAGATATTTGGAGAAATAATGATGGAAAACTTCCCTCACCTGGTGAAAGAAACAGACACACAACCCCAAGAGGCTCAGAGAGCTTGATGAACCCAAAGAGGCCCACACCAAAACACATATAATTAAAATGCCAAAGGTTAAATACAAAGAGAGAATCTTAAAAGCAGCAAGAGAATAGCAGTTAATTATCTACAAGGGAGCACCCTGTAGACTGGCAGTTGATTTCTCAAAATAAACTTTGCAGAACAGAAAGTATTGGCAAGAAATATTGACATGATGAAAACCCAAGATCTACAACCAAAGATACTTTATTCAGCAAAGCTATCATTTATAATTGAAGGACAGATAAAGAGCTTCCCAGACAAAAATAAGCTAAAGGAATTTATCAACACCAAGCCAGTATTACAGGAAATGCTGGAGTATTGTGCTGAATGAAGTAAGCCAAATAGAGAAAGACAAATACCACATATTTCACTTACATGTGGAATCTAAAGACCAAAATAAACAACAATAACAACAAAAATAAAGACTAACTCATAAATACAAAGAATATTTTGAAGACTACTAGACAGGAGAGGAGTTAGGGGGGTGAAAAAGGGCAAAGGGATTAAGAAGTACAAATTAATAGTTACAAAATAGTCATGAAGATATAAAGTGTAGCATAAGGAAAATAGTCAACAATGTTATAATAAATATGTAAGTGGAAGAGGGATACTAGATTTAATGGGGTGATCACTATACTGTACAACTGAAATTAATATATTATTATATGCCAACTATAACTGAAAAAACTCATTGAATTGTACAATGTAAATATGAACAACTAATTGTCTATTATATTTCAATAAAGCTAGAAAAATGTTTATTTGTTTAAGATCAAAAAGCTGTGTCCTAAAGCAATAAAAAAAAATGAATGGATAAGTAAAATGTATATTCAATACAGTAAAATAGTATTTGGCCATAAAAAATGATAAAGATCTGATACACACTACAACATGGATAAACCTTAAAAATATTATGCTAAGTGAAAGAAATTAGTCCCAAAAGATCCATTTGTATGATTCCACTTACATAAAATGTTCAGAAAGGCAAATCTGTGGAGAAAACATAGATTAGTGGTTGTCAAGGGCTGATATGAGTGGGAGAAAATGAGAGCAAATGCTAATGAGCACAGAAATTTTGGGAGGATGAATATGTTCTAAAATCAATTGTGATAATGACTGCATATTCAAAACTCCACGAATATACTAAGAACCATTGAACTGTATCCTTTAAATAGGTGAAGTTTAGGGCAAGTAAACTGTATCTCAATAAAGCTGTTATTAAAGAAAAGTTGTGCCATACCATACTTAATGTAATATTAATTTAACATGTCGCTGTACCTATTTCCACAATCTTTAAAAAATATTGACAATATCTACTTTAGTCCTGCCCATGAAAAAAAAAAAAAAGATTGTTAATGTTTTTGTAAATTCAACTGGAAATATGACACAATTTCAGGAAATCTATTACAGGAATCAAACAAGAAAAACTATTTGAATATCCAGTATAATTCAGGATCTACCCCATTCCTTAAGAGCAATAGATGTGGGCACACCCCCAAAGGAAAGATCAATGGTAAATACATAGAGAAACATTTAGAACTGTTCTCTCTCTAGGCATCACTGGTCATGTGGTCTGAGTGGACATTCCTCCTGAGGATATAATTATACACTGAAAAGATGAAATTTTGATGCAAATGTTGGTGAGCATCTTTGTCTATTTTATTCATCACTTATTTCCTGACATAGTAGATGCTCCATAAGATTTGTTGAATAAATGAATAAACAAATGAATGAATAATGAGTAAAAAGTTTTTGTATTTTTTCTCAATCCCTCATTACTTTAGAGTTTTATACTGAACTATGAGACATAGCCATTGGAAAATGGTTTTACTACATGTTGTTTAGTTATGTCATGTCTATCTTTAGTTATGTCCATCTTGCTCCTACCCACAATGGACATTTTAACCCCAAACAAGAAGTCATTACTAAGTACAGAGTGGTCATTAATCCCAGTTCACAAACTCAAGTATGTAAGAAACCACTTTATTATTCTGTGAGCTGACATCAATTGGAAGTCCCCATTTTAGAGTAATGGGAATGCACTGCACCAACTCGTTCTCTCCATAATTCCACAGGGGAGATGAGAGATTGCCAAGGGATACTTGGCATCTTGGTCCATCCATGCCAAGTCCTGCTGAGACATTCTCTTTGCCTTTCTGGTCAATGGTCCAGGTGGGTTACTGCTGTTCCTTCACTCCACACTGATCATGACCCTTTCACATCTCCCCTCTGGGCCACCCCCATGCAATCTATTTACTGTATTGAAATAGATTCCCAGAAAATATTTCCTTGCTCCAGAACAAGACATTTCTCATAGGACTCTTCAGTCAGTTTTCCTGGTTACACCAGACAGACCTTTCTTCTGTTCCCACTCAACTGTGGGAACTCTGTGGTTCTATTTTAAGACTTTCTTTGTAACTCTCCCCTATCAGCCACCCAAGGATGAGGGGCAAAATATAGGGATCCACCAGTATAGAGACCCACTTCTCCAGTGATCCATCTCCTCAAAGTGAAGAAGTCCAGCCTAAGGTCTATCATTAGTCTTAGGCCAGAGCCTAGATGTTTTAAATTCAAGAGCCAAGAATTTAACTAATTTGTTATCTGTGTTCTGTTGTGTCTTCCATTCCCTGAGGAAATGGAGGCAGAGTGGATCAGGTGCCTAGTGAGGAAAGGGTTGAAGTAACTGAAAATAGCAAGGAAAATACTCTACTGGCTCAAGTTTTGGTGATTCTGCCATAGAATTTTACAAAAGTAAAAAGTGTGGTGGGAGCTTCACCACAAAGTAGAGGGATTCTACAAGGTGCTGCTGTACAAGGTGCACCTGCAGCCACAACACTAACCCCCTGCCTAGCTCTTGGATACAGCCTGGGAGGAAAGGCAAGGAAAGAAGAATATGCTTTTATAAAAATTAACTACATTCCTGGGTTGGCCTCCCTCAGACCCTTCTCTAATGACTTCAGAGTAACAAAAGGGTCATCTTGCAGGGAGAGTTAGTCCTGGCCTTACATCGTTCAGTCCCCCTGATACTTGCATATGTCCCAAAATATCTTTTAAAATTAGTAAGATGAAGTGTCAATTTCATATTATTTAAATACAATTAATTCACATTTTATATTTTTTATATTTGAAATTTTAAATGAGCTATACTTCCAAAACAATAACACAAATGAGTTACCACTGGGTATGGAAATGATATAGAGGAATTGTACTAAAGTAGAAAGAAAAAAAGCTAGGTATACATGATTATCTCTCTCTTTGGACATTACTCCATTAACTGTATAGACAACAAAAGGGGCTTTATGGAAAGTAATCCTAAACAGGATGATATGATCATAAATTTCTAACTTCGCAGGTCATAATGCATAGTCACACCCTAGGCGTATAAATTCTTTACTAAAAGGCTTATCTTTGCCTTAAGAAAGCCCTGTACATTGCTTAACACACCTAGGTTAATACACCTTTTAAATGCTCCTTTTCAGACCCCTTCTTCTAATACTTGACCATCCTTTAAGACCTCTCCTTCTAAAGTTTGCAGGAGAACCATAACCTTTACAATTCTATAATCTGATCTCTGTCTTGCTTCCTCCCACCTCCAAGATTATATAATTTTCCTTAAATTCCATCTTTAATCTCAAATGAATAACAGAAACTACAAACTACTATTCTCCAAAGCATTTATTTTAGTCCGTTGAGATCTTGCTTCCAGATGTATTTTCTGTTTGACTCAAATAAATTTTTATAAAATTCTCTATAGGTTTGGATGTTCTTACATCAACATTACTTGGTATAGTACTGCAGGATTCCAAGGAAGCTCACCCAGGACCACCCTGCAGATTCAGATCCAGTGCCAGGAACCAGCAGGACACCATTGTGCTCCACTGGCTCCCCACTTCACGTTGGGTGAACTCGAGTGAGTTTTGTCTCAGAATCCAAAACCTACCTGCTTTAGGGAGTAGTCCCTGACTTAGTTGAGTTGTTATTATGTGACTGCTTTTAATTTTGAGTTTTTTAAATTGACTCAAAAGAAAAATTAAAATTAACATGGGAAATTGTGCCTCAGAGGCCGACAAGCCCCACAACAGCCTCCTTTTAGTACGCCAGCAAGTTTTATGTACAATATATACAGAGCCTCAACTAGCGAGTATCTACAGAAATGGGGAGATTTAACTAAAAGTGAATAGCTTAAAATATCCAACATGGGGCACTTTTGATACCTCTAAATTAATTATTGTGTATGCTCAGTTGGAAAAAGCTGGCTCTAAAATTGAACTGAATGAATGGAATGCTTGCCTTGTTTGAAAAATAAAACCTTCTAAAGAGAGTGCAGATAAATTTGCTTCTCTTCAGGAAGTTGATGAGTAAATTTTAAAGACTGTCTCTGAACTCTCAGAGAAATTTGCTTCTCTTCAGGAAGTTGATGAGTAAATTTTAAAGACTGTCTCTGAACTCTCAGATAAAATTTCCTCTCTCCAGGAAGTTAATAAGAAACTTTTAGAGACTATCTGTGAACTAAAGAAGACTTCCAAAACTGGTCAATGCCAGCATCCCTCTCCCTTCCGCCCCTTTCTTCAACCACCCCACTACTTTTTGAGGTCCCTTTTCAAGACTTGTCCTCTCTTTCTCCTCCTCTTCTCTCTATACCTCCTCTACCACCACCCTTTGTTGACTTAGAGAACACGAAAAATAGAAAGGCAGACCAGGATAGGCTAGAAAAGTCAGAAATTCTGGCAGTTCCCTTTAGAGAAAAAACAATCTCAGGATGAGGGAAACCAGCAATAATTTGCTCTTCTGAGACTAAAGCAAAATTAAGGAACTTAACTTAAGATTTCTCTGAACCTCTAAGACCCTGTTAGAGTCACAAAATAATTTAATTGTTAGAATGTATGATCTTGGCGATTCTAACCTTTTCCAGCTAATACACCTGTTGGTTTCTGAGAGCAAAGCAGCAGAATGGCTAAGCAAGTTATGCTAAAAACAAACAAACAAACAAAAAACTCCTATATAGAATTTTTTTAAATAAAAAGAAACAGACCAGAAAAAAATCAGGGTATTAGCTCACTGGCTTTACCAAACCATCCCTGAGATTTTCCCCCCAGAAAATAGACAAAAGTTGCTGGACAAAAATTCAGCAAAGTAGACAAAAACCTGATGAAATCATACTTGCTTTCTTTGAATGTTATTATAAAAAAACTTTTAAACAATATTTACTATTATCTCCAGACAGTTTTAACAATTCTCAAAATGATCCAATGCTCAATTCGTCATTTTCGGAATGATTAGATGAGGAGCTTGTATCTGATTAAACCATATGTATTAAACTGGCTTACCACATACTGATAAACTAGTAACTCTGGCTGGTCAATTATTTAAAACTATTCAAAAGGAAGAAAAAGATAAACCTACTAAAATTATGAATTTAAAGCTCTAGCAAATAAGCAATCAAGTCAGACCTCCTCGAAGACCTTTCCAATAATGGAGGAGAGTCTGCTTTTACCGTAAAAGTCAGGGCATCTTAAGAAAGATTGTAAAAAACTGAAATGGATTTAGAAAAAAGAAAGGAAACAAGAGTGAGCATAGGACTGCTTCAAGGATAGCAAGAGGGCATTTTCCCTTTCTTTCTCACTTTAAGAGAAATTAAAATTACCATTAAAAGGAAACTGCTAAAACCTTTGTAGATACTGGGGCTACTTTATCTGTTCTTAACCCTACCCAATTAAGTTATCCTCTTCCTCAGAGTAAAACTGAACCAGTGGTAGCGATATCTCATCAATCAATGTCCATATTTAAGTCAGAGCCTATTCCCTTTCAGCTAGGGAATGTTATAGAACAACAAATACTTTTGCTAGTCAAATCTGCCCCAATTCACCTGATCGAGTGAGACTTTCTTGAAATCCATGATGTCTGCATATCCTTTTCTCAGAAGGGTAAAATGTATTTAGAACTAAATGAACCAGATGCTAAACCAATTGAAAAAAGGAACCATCACAAGATGAAACTAATTTCATGAACATTTGCTGCATGACTTTCCTATGAAGCTCTGGGCTCTTTACAGTACAGATGTTTGGAAGACTAGGTCAGCCACTCCTATCAAAATAACTAATGATCATATTTTTCTTCTACCTAATATTTGCCAATATTCTTTAAGACCTGATGCACTAGCTAGAATTAATCCCATAATACAAAATTACTTAAAAGGGGGGGCTTATAACTCTATGTACAAGCCCCTGTAATTCTATCCCTCCAGTAAAGAAACCTAATGGAAAAAGTTGGAGATTTGTACAGAATATTAGAGCTATAGGTAAATTAGTTATTCCCAGACATCTTTTGGTCCCAAATTCACATATTCTATCACCAGCCGTTCCTGTGGACTACCAATGTTTTTCAGCAATAGATTTATGTAGTGCCTTTTTCAGAATTTCTTCAGAAAAAGACAGTCAACATCTTTTTCCTTCACCTAGGAAGGTCACCAGTTTACTTGAGCTGTAATGCCCCAGAAATATACAGAGCATCCCATCTATTTCTCTCAGATACTAAAGGCCGATTTAAATGATGTTGATTTTCCCAGAGATTCCACTCTAATCCAATATATGGAAGATTTACTTTTATGCTCTAGGACATTATTAGACTCCCCAAAGGATACAATTTACCTATTATAATAGTTAGCTATAAAGGGACATAAGGTCTCAAGGGACAAGCTTCAATTCTGTTTACCCCAAGTAAAATACCTTGGTAGTCTTATATCTAAAGATGGGCTACTAATTAACTCTGAAAGACTCAGAGCAATCCTAGCTTTCCCTTTCCAAGAACTAAGAAGCAGCTTAGAGGATTTGTAGGGTTGACTAGATACTATAACAACTAGGTTCCAAATTTTTCATCACTGGCTCAACCTCTATATGTCTAATTAAAATCAAATCAACCTGATCCAATCTAATGGAACCTTGAAGGGAAACAATCTGTAGAAACTCTAAAAAAAATTATCTAAAGCTCCTTCTTCTTTTTCATACATAAAAATAGAGGAAATGTTTTAGGAATTCTAACTCAGAAACATGGAAATCATCATAAACCTATAGGATATTATAGCCAGTAATTAGACTCAGCACTAAAAAAAAAAAAAAAAAAAAAAAAAAAAAAAAAAAAAAAAAACAAACAACAACAACAAAAAAAAACAAGAGATAGCTTTGGGCTCTTTTTGGACCCAGTGGAAAACCAGTCTTAACTATAGGAGATCAATTGCCTATACTTCAACATGTACATGAACTAACATTTTGGAGTCCTGAAAAGATAATTTCATGGAGTAAACAATATTACTTGAAACCTCCCACCATAGCTCATAAAGTATATAGCAGATGTTCTAGCTGTCCAAAATATAACTCTGGAAAACCACTCCATGGTCTCAGGGACATTTCCAACTCCCTATAGGTTTATTTGAGGTATAACAATCGGATTTTATCCAAATGCTACCATCTCGAATAAAAATATGTGTTAGTTATGATTTGTATGTTCTCTCATTAGATTGAGGCATTCCCTTGCAGGAGAGCAAGTGCCTCAACTGTAGGTAAATTTTTATTGGAAAAAAAAATAATTTCCAGTTGGGAAATTCCCTCTGAGTTACATAGTGACCAAAGGGCTTATTTCACTGGATAATTAATGCAATCCATTTGTAACATTTGGCCAATTCTGCAGCATTTTTGTTGTGCTTATCACCCCTAGTCCTCTGGATTGGTGAAATGTAAAAATGATACAATTAAAATTTAAATGGCTAAATTTTCAAAAGCTTTCAATCTTGTCTGTCCCTACAGAACCCCTCAAACTGAGGTCTACCCATTTTGGTAAATATAGCCTTTCTCCTTATGAAATAGTCACGGGTTTTCCCATGCATCTGGATGAAGGGGTATATAAACCAACCTTATTAAGAGACATTCTGAATTATTGTCAAGCACTTATTAACCAGTTTAAAGAAATTGATAAATTAATAACTGATTCATTTCATGGTGCTCTCTTAGAAGGTAGAGACTTCAAAGACTGTGGCTTACAACCAAGAGGTTTTGTCTGTCATAAGAGATATTAAATAAAAGACTCTCCCCAACCTTGTTGGAAGGGCCTCTATCATGTGTTATTAACTAATCCATGTGCAACTAAACTTAAAGGAATTAAATCATGGATTCACATTTCTCATCTAAAAAAGCACCAAGCCACTAATGGGTATCTACCCCTGTCTCTGACACTCACCTCTGCCTACAATAGAAATCAAATTGCCTTGAGGATGAGAAGCCATCAACATTGGAGGTAGACAGCTATCTCAAGACATCAGCAAGACCTGTATGCCTACAGAGGGGTGTTGAACTCAGAAACCAATTGTTTGATTGTCTTTATCTGTCTGCTAAAGATATTAGTCATAGTCATAATAATAGTTACACTAATTCTTTGTGTTTTTCTACTTCTTAGTTTTCATTAAAAATTGAGTTTTTAAGGTAGGTAAATTGAGTTTCTCAAGATAGGTAAAAATAACTTTGCAGTGTTTCAGGATGGCCCCTGGAATATCTCAATAGATTTGTTTTTTTTTATATATATATTAAATTTCATGGGAAGCATTGTAAAATAAGTGATAAAAACTTCTATGTATATGCATGGGTAAACAATGGTTATAAATTAAATGAGTAATCAGGACTATGGGAAACCCAAGATAACCAGTTGGTTCTTCTTGGCTTCCTGGCATCATTAAAATAGATTTAAGCTAGACTTAAATGAAGGAATTTATGAGCTGATATTATTGAAAGAAGATGTCTTATGATATTTTGACTAAATAAGATATATACGATAACTTTTAATATTCTTTTTATGGCTCATGTAAATGTTACTAGGTGCCAAATACAGAAAAATGAGAGAGAAGGCAAAACTCAGATCATAATAGTGTATAGGACAGAAATGATACAGAGCATTTTCTTCACAATGAAAACCATAAGACCTAACTGCCTTCCATCCACTTGCACTTCCCTTTTTGGGAAAAAATCAGCTTCAATTCACACCCCATGATTATAGTATTGCCTCATTCCCAATGGTCAACAAGATGATGTTGATATTCAGACTTCCCACGAATGAGTGCTGTGAGACCACCCTATCTCACCAAAAGTTGGGTCATCAATGCATCCTTCAAATTGACTTGTAACTAAAAACAGAATTGTGGATGAAAAAGAGGGTCATATGAAAATTTATCTCACAGGATGATATGATCATAAATTCCTAACTGAGCAGGTCATTGTGGGTAGTTATGCCCCGGGAATATAACTTGTCTACTAAAAGTCTTTTCTTTGCCTTAAGCAAGCTTTGTCCATTGTTTCTGTGTATCCAGGTGAACACACTTTAGAAACACCCCCTTTCAGACCCTTCCTTCTAAAGCATGCAAAAGAACTCATAATCTTAACTAGTCTATAATCTAATCCTTGTCTTGCTTTCTCCCACCTTCGTGTAATCTTTCTTAAATTACCTCCTCAATCGCAAATGCATTAACAAAAACCTTGCAAATTGTTATTCTCCAAAACGTTTATATCAATTTGTTAAGATCTTGCTTCCAGGCATGTCATCTGTTTGAGTCAAATAAATTTTTATAAAAAGTATCTACAGGTTTGGATGGTCTTACATTGACAACTGTTTGAAATGAGGAGACAAGGTAGAACATACTTTTTTTCCTGTGTTCTCGTTTAAGCAAACAAAATACCCAGAAAAGAGTTTGCAAAGCATTTTGCAGTTTTCAGTATAATTTGACAACCAATTTTTTCATGATCCCACTGGAATAATCCTATTAAAAAAAAATCGGATTTTAACATATCTCAAAGGACCATCCAAATTATTTCATAGTACTGGGATATTTCAATCATTTAAACATTACTTTGAATAAGTAGACAATTGCCTCAAACAAAGACTTGTAATAATAGAAGAGTGTAATACCAACATATTTACTGTAATGTGTTTAGGTCTGTAACCAGACTCAGTTAATCAGGAACCACTGCCAGCTTTCCCTTATCCAAAAAGAATGGCATGTTAGTCTCACTACTGTAACATCCCTTTTAATAAAGTGGTGGCTTTCCAGCCACGCACTGGATTGTCAGAAGTTCTGTTTCTAGATACAGAAATAAGACACAAGAAGCAGTGGGTTTCACATGTAGGTTCTCTTTCCACTCTCCTCAGAGACTTTCTCTATTCCTTTATTTCTTTTCTTCAGACCACCCTGGTGGTAGCGTCCAGGACTCTGAGCCTTAGGAAACTTCTCGGGGCACCCCAACAAGGTGGCCTTAGGTGCTGCCTTCCTTCCATTCACTTGGCCTGTCCTGATTACTCAGAAAATGGCTGCTCACTGAGCCCATCTTTGGACTAACAACCAGGAAAACCTAATGAGACTGTGATGATTCTGAGAGAGGCAAGCACAAATAGTAGAGAATTAGTAGGCACGCGTGGAACCCATATGAGTAGTGATGAGTGGGATCAGATTCATGCAAGAGCAACAACAGAAATTTAGCCCATGCTTAGGCCAAGAGCAGACAGAACAGAGGTGCCCCAGGGGGGCAGTGGACAGTGGCTAAAGAAAGGTATGCAAGTCCAAGGTAAGTCTGCTGGAAGAGGGGACTATAAAGGATCTACTGGGGGTGCTCCCAGTCAAACATCTCTTGGTTACTTTTGCTGTGTTTTCTACACCTTCACAGTGTACTTATTGAGCCCACACTGATACCGGGTTCCCAATGGCTGCATTGGAATTTGCTTCTTTCTAAGACAGAACTAGCTTAGTCATCCCTGGGGCCTTCCATTTGGTCTCATTGCCCTGTATTCCCAAAATGTGTTTCATAAAGCATTAGTCCAGCTATTAACCAGCCATTAATGTGAATATAATTTTCTCTCTTTTACTCTCTCTAGCTCTCTCTCACTCTCTCTCTCTTGCTCTCCCTCACTCAACACTCACACACACACTTAAACACACACATCCCACACTCTATGGTTAAAATGTTTGGAAAATACCACATACTCTGGAAGTCACGAAGCACATTTCTATAAAATTTTATTAAAGACTCACTAATCCCACAGCAAAGAACTTGTTCATTTAATTAAACTCCATGTTACCCCAGTTTTTTTCCACAGAAACTCTTTTAGTGGAATACCTACTCTTAGGTCATTTGTGCTGTGTGAAACACACTCTGGGAATTGCTTAAGTGATAACAATGTCCCTCATCTATTGTCTAAATCATAAGATAATCTCATGGTGTAGGTCTTAAACCAGGTAAAACAGGTGAAGACAGGCCAGTTGAGGGACTCCAGGAAAGCAGAGCCCTGCAGCAAACTTACATTCATGCAGTATCAGAACCCAACAACATATTTGATATTCATCCCCAGAACCATCCTCCAGCTCCTGCATCCCCATGAAATAGATACGCTTTCACCCCAAAACTAATCTGGACACAAACAAAAGAGCCTCAAGGCTTTCCAAAGGAACCCACTTGCCCAGAAGTATTGATGAATGATACAATATATGACTGGCCTAAGGTTTCACAGAGAAGCCAGAGAAAGAGAGTTTGCATGCTCCACTCAAAACCCAATATCTGTGAATTTCCCATATCAACATGGAAATGGTTCTTCTCTCCCTTTTCTTACCCCAGAGTTGCCCTATATCAACATCTCTTTTCCATTTGTCATAGAGCAATTCATATCTGCTCTAGCTACTGTGCCCAAATGTGTATACTAAAACTTATCTAAGTGTTTAACAGATTAATATACCTTCTCATCACTCATCCCCATTCTTAGAAGTCTATTTAAAGACAATTCTTTCTCCTTGAGCATGTCCTTGGGGGACTCCCTCAACCTACTGAAATATTTCTTTCAAATAAATGCAATGCTCTCCCTAAAGGACATTATGGTTAGATTTTCTCCATTGCATTAGCATCTAGAAGTAGATTCTGCCAGGCCTCCAGAAGGTGCCATGTTACAATGCCTTATACACAATGGGATTTAGGTTCTACTTAGTAAGGCCTTCTGATTTTCTTTCTGTACCTGTTCTCCTCTCCTTATGGAGTACTAGAATTGTAGGGTTGAGTACATGGTCACCTACCTAAAAGGCTACTTATCCAAACCCCTATGTTACTAAATAATGTCACATGACAGAGTTCTAGCCAGTGAGATGCGAGGAGAAGCAATATTTACAAGGGTCAGCCTGTCTTCTTATAGGCAAGAGAGGTACTTCCCATTCTCCTTTTTTCTTGCCCCATGACCACTTGAGTGAGATAGGTTGGAAGAGCCTATAGCACCATCTTTGATTCCAAATGGAGGTTGCGTGTAAGGATGGAAGACCAATAAAGTAGAAGATGTCTGGGCCCCCTGATGATGAGGTAACTGTTAGACCCACCTACGTCTCCTATCCAGACTTTTACAGAAGCAAGAAGTAGGCTTTTATCTGTTTAACTAACTAGAATGTAGGGTCTCTCTATTACAGTAGCTAACCAACTGTTTTTATTTTTCTTTCTTTTCTTCCTTTCTTTGCTTTCTTTATTTCTATCTTCAAATTCCATTCAACTACCATTCTTTGATCACTTACTCAATGATAGGTGCTAGGACCACAATACTATGACTCGGTCCCTACCTACAAAGAGCTTGTGGTCTGATCAAGAATAATCAGCTATTTCAATGTAATATAATAAAGATGATGCCAGAGTCATGGACACACAGCTATGGGAACACAAGAGGGGAAACCCAGGAGGCAGGACTGAGCCTTGGAGCACAGAAGGCCTGTACTGCCTCTGAAAGATAAGCAGGACTCAGCCAAAGAAATGTAGGAGTGAGTAAGGATAGCATCTGGGGAAAATATGCAGTGTAAGCAAAAGCTCAGAGAAGTGAAAAAGCATAGAGCACACAGGGAAGGGCAAAAAGCTTGGTGCTACAACCACACAGAGGCAAGAGGAGAGGAGGCTGGATGAGATAGGCACAGCCAAGTCAGGAGGCTTCCCACATTATGCCCGGAAGCTTATCTTGTACTCTGAAGGATCCATGAAAGTTCACCCCTTAAAACCTCTTCTGAAAAATAAGCTGTCTCACCAAACTATAAAACAATTAAGCAGCAAATGCCAATTGAGATCCCCTGAAATACTCTCATTTAAAAAATTAAGAAACTCTAGCCTTCAGAGGTAACTATGACCCAAGGTCGCAAACTAGGAGACAGCTAGTACTACAGCCCCAAGGCCCTTTCCCAGCACAAGGCACTTCCACTACACTCGCTGCCTTCTCTAACTTCAGCAAGTCTCTGAGTGATTACAACTGAAAACTACCCTGCCAAGAACATTCTACTGACCCCACTGCTCAGTAACACACAGGGTTTTCCACCCATTTCAGACTTTTCCACTGAAGCTACACAAAGAATGTTTCTCCTTTACTCTTAACATTCTGACAGTTGTTTCAAAGTATATATCTACTTTAGTCCAATGGGTATTTGTATTGCAATTAACTGAGAATGCAATGTTGCTGCAGTGTAATGCAAATGAACTCAAATAACCTCCAAATGACATTATAGTGGGGAAAAAAAAAGGATCAAGTACAGGTTAAACTTTCTTCTGGTAATGCATTCATCAGAGGAATATCTGAAAAAGAAGATAAAGACCTTTTAGATATTTTAAATATCAAAAAACTATTGCTATTTATTCACTGGTTCACAAATAATTAACAGATCATCTATTATATGTCAAGTGGTGAGTTAGGTACTGCCAAAAGGGGAGATGAAGGGAAAACAAAGATAAATGAGACTCGACCCATATATTTGAGGAGGAATATATGGAGAAATAATCCATCTAGGAAGACTGAAATGAGCTATACATGACTGGCAACAAATCTGGCACAAGTGACTTTATTCAGAGTAAGACATAGAGAGATGGCAGAAACTGAAGACACAGAGAAAACAAGCAAACAATTGATAGAGAAAGTTATGGAAGAAGCACCAAAATGTAACCCACTTAGAGAAGCTAGAAACCCAGGCCCTCCCAAACATGCATTCTACGAAGAGAAAGGCCTGGTAGTTGCAACTAAGCTGAAAGCCGTTTGTCCTCTTTGATTCAGTTCCCCTCATTTTCTGAGTAAGAATACTATAATCTGCAAAGTACTATGCAAATGTCAGTTCTTTTGCAATTTGGAAAATGCTATAATTTTTTTAAAAATTATTTTAATGTTTTTGCTTCCAAGAAAAAAAATTCAACATATCAGTCAAGCCTATGATGAAAATTATGCTCTCCTGATGTGTGCCCAGTGTGTGGGGCACCCAAGGGGTTTCCTAACACATGAGCCTAACACATGAGATATCAACCACTGGGTAAAATGCAGGAATTGAGCAAATGCCTCCCCATGAAAAAGAAAGTTTTTCATTTGCATCAGCCTCTACTAAAAGAGACTCCCAATGGAGAAGTCTGCTTATTTTATTCGCTTTTGTTACTCAAACACCTAAAACATTGATAGGAACATAGTAGATATTGAGCAACTATTTGTTAAGGGGATGGATAGATGGATGGATGAATGAATGAATGGCAGTGATTCCAAACTTCTTATTCAACTGGCACTCTCACATACATATTTTGTAGTCTACATATTGACCTCCAGGCATATTGAATTTTGAAGTTTGGCCTTTGTACAATTAGTACATTTTAATTTATCTCATTTGAGGAGACCAACCTAAAGAAAACTTGTAACCATGGTTCAATAAGCCTGTATATCTAGGATATTCTTAAGGTGACTGATATAAGAAGTCTAGAATGTCCTAAGCAGGATATATGAATCTTGTTGCAATATTTTTTCTATAAAGCTCCTGTCAACATTTTGCTTGTGGAAATATGCAATCTATTTTTTTAATATGAGAGAAAAAAATCTATAACTGATTTTCTTTTTCCAGAAGATTAGCAAATTTCTAGTTTTCAACCTCATTCTTTTCTGCAGCTAAAAGATTTTTGGAGCTTCTGACCAAGCAATCATCTACATCTTCAGTTCTCAGTTTTTGAGCATTAATGTTTACTACAAAACTTTATGTTTTTGAAAGAGATTGTAAAAATAGACATTTGCTACTCAACAGGTGAAGCTATAATTGAAGCTTATCACATGTTGTTGACACACATGGTAGATAACTGGCTAGCTGGTGTCATAAGTGAGTAGTAAGTGCCAAGAAAGGGAGGTTCCCTCACTGACTCCCAACACCAGCAATCAGACTCATATGGCCTTAGGACTAAATTATGAAAATACTTGACTGAGGAGTCAAAATACCCATGGGGAAAAAATAATTCATGTTTCTGTTCCCTAGAGTTTTCTATTCTGCAAACTTCTTTGGATCCAGAAACTAAAAGTCCCCTGGTTCAGTTTCCAATTTTGTAAACAGCCCATGATTTGGATTTATAAGGCTTTATTTAGATCCAAACCTGTGATGCATCTGCTATATAGTTTTCTATATGTCACTTCTTTGGACTTTATTTTCCTTATCCAAAACTAGAAGATTAATTGGTTTACTGATGTGGTATGTATGTTTTGTATACAGAGACTCGTCGTATTCATAAACTTCCTTTCCTGACTCTTTACCTCCTCAAGTTCTGATCTTCTAGAGGAGATTATATTAGGGAGTGGAAAAGAGCCAGAAACAGAGGAAAGTGGGCAGACTCTCTGAACGGGGGAGGGCAGAAAAACTTCAGGGCCTGAAATGGTGAGCCCTGGAAGTGGCAAGGCCTTGAAGGAACACACAGGATGGTGCACCTAGGGAGGTGGGACTGCTAATATTAGGGACCTGAAGTGAGAATTTCTGAGCCCACACATGGTGCAGAAGCAACAAAACCACAGTCCTTCAGAAGACAGGGCAAAAGGGGTCAGTGAGCATTTCAGCAACCACTATGGAAGCTAAAGCCTGGAGAAAACTCCCCAAAGGCTTGGTCTGCATGAGACTCTGGATATCTTAGGACCTTCCGTTGAGTCCTGGAGGGGAATCCCAGTAATGACTGAGAAAGAATTACCAGTCACATGATAGAATAGGAAACAGAGTGAAATCAAATATGATGGAAGAGGGACTTATTGAAAGAAAACAATGGAGTGGCCACTTTGTGAGTGGAATTGTTTGTAGAGAAGTGCCTGTAGTATATAACTGATGGATCAACAGAAAGATCTCTGGGGCCTATTGAGAGATATTTAGGTGGAAGCAGGATGCAAAATGTAAAATGTCATGCAAATATCTGCACTATTTGACATGAAACCAGATTGACAGATGCAGGTTTTTAATTTTTTGTGCTCAGCAGTCTCTGTCATAGTGAAGAAGGAATTAACCTTCCCAAGGACATAACTTTTTCCATTTTTCTCCTGGATAGTTTTAAAATAAAACACATTTTAAAATAGAATAGGAAAGTCTGAGGTTGCTTAACATTTTGAGATTAAATTGTCTCTACTCAAGGGAAAAAAATGTCAAACAAAAATCAAGCAAAGTATTAAGGCTTTAATTCAAAGGAGCAAAAACTTTCTGTTTTGCATTACAGGAAGATGCTCTTAGAAAGAAAATTGGCTTCAGCCTGTAGAGTATCACTGCTTGCCGGACTAACTTATGAGAACAGATAGAGTTTATGGGCATTTGTCATCTTACAAACAAATCTATCTACTAAAAATAATGCCAATGACTGCTTGCAGGAAATAAGAAATCAGATCCAAACATTTGAAATGTTTTTATTTGAGTGGTGGGTGAAAGGAGTGGTTGGATGGAGTGTGTGTGTGTGTGTGTGTGTGTGTGTGTGTGTGTGTATTATACTAATGTGTTCTTTTGTAGATACACTTTAGTTCATTTTAAAAGTATATAGATCATTGGAGACTGTTTAGACTTAGAAAACTCCCACAATGGGCTCTGTCCAAGGGGCTGGGGTCTGGAATGGTCAATTGAAACATGCAATAGTCCCTCCCCACACACGGACCTCCTCCACGCAAGACTTTAATGGTCTGGGGCAGATTCTTTTGTTGCTCTGTCTCAAAAAATGTACAAGATATCTTACAGATGAGAGATTTACAGCAGTTAAAACAAGTGATTGCACCTGGCAAGGAGCCCATACGCCACATTTGCCACAAATGATCTACATGTGACTCACCTTTCTTATTCTTCAAAGAGCACATACTTAAAAATGCCTTCCCAGAAAGTGGAAAAGAGCAAAGCCATGTGGCCCCCAACATCCTAAAAGGTAGCTCACTGACAAAGGCAGAGACAAAGCCTGGCCTTCAATTCAAACTTCCCTCTACCAGTACTAACTTTGAAATGTTCTGATGTAAAATCTACGTTTCTCTAACTGCTCTATTTTATAAATCTCCTTCCCAGGTGGGCATACAATTTGACCTCAAAATCAGAAAGCAGATGCTCTCAGTCAGAAAACAAGAACCAAGATGTGTCAATACACTTAGTCCATTTTCTATTTGAAATAGAGCTCTCTCTTTCTTGTTGGATAGTAGCAAGTTATCCAGTAGCTTTTGGAAAATGGGAAGGCCACAAGAGCAAATTAGAGAATTAATGAAAGGAAAAGGATGACTAATATCTTTCTGTAGGATCTTCACTGAAGCTAAGAAAAGGTAAGGATGAAAGGAGCTCCTCAGCCTCCAATACAGAATGTTTCCAGACTAACAGTCATAGATATGCTTGGTTTTGGGGTTGTGGGGAGAGCAGAAGGCAAGACCTCTTTTATGCATATTGCTCATGTTATGAGAAAAATAATTCAAAATTAAGTAGACAAAACTTAACTAATTCACTTTCCAACTTCTTTTCAACTTCTCTTGTCTTCCTAACCTGGTGGTACAGGGATGGGGCCTTAAGCATAATCACTTTTAATAAAAATATAAATTATGTAAACTGACAAACAGTAGCCTGGCTTTTGTTTGTTCCTCTGAATGAAATCAGACTCAGAGGGTACCAGTTAGTTTTGCTGCATTACAAACTACTAAAATTTAGTGGGTTTCAGCAATCATATCGGCTAGCCTAAGCTTGCAATTCTACTGACCTGGGCCGGGCTCATTTGAGTACTTGAAGTCTGAGAGGTCAGCTCAGGCTGGCAGTGGGCAAGTTAGCCTGTACTTTTGCACAGAGATCTTAGGTGGGCACCAAGGAAGTGTGTAAAACCTCTTAAAGTCCAGGCTGAGAACAGGTATGAAGTCACTTCTGGCACATTTCATTGGCTAGAGCAAATCAACAAAGTCAACCGTAGTCAATAGTCTTCAGCTCCCAAGCTACAAAGTCATAATGCAAAGGGATATATCTACAAGGATGGGAATAATTTCTGACAATTTTTGCAATTACCGCAAGAATGGGAAAAACTATCTGTATTAATCTATTCAGGATACCATAACAAAATAACATAAACTGGATGACTTAAACAACAGAAATTTATCTTCTAACAATTCTATAGGCTGGAAATCCAAGATTAAGATATCGACAGAGTTGTTTTCTTCAGAGTCCTCGCTCCTTAGCTTGTAGATGGCTGTCTTCTCTCTGTGTCTTCACATGGTCTTTCCTTTGTGCGCACAAATCCCTTGTGTTTCTCTGTGTCCTAATCTCCTTTTTCTTATAAGGACAGCAGTTAGACTGGATCAGGGCTGATTAACTCATTTTAAATTAATTATCTCTTTAAAAGTTCTATCTCTAAATATAATCACATTCTGAGGTATTAAAGCTTAGGACTTTAATATACGAATTTTGAGGGAACACAATTCAGCCTGTACCACCACAGAAATCCAAAACAATAAAAGATAGTACATTGGTGATGGGAGATAAAGTGAAATATCTTACAGCAAAGGATAGAAGTCATTCTAGCACTGTGTTTATCACCTGCAGCTTGGACACTTTGGATACATTGGTTTGCCAGTTTTTGGATGCAGTTTTCTGCATCCTAAATCCCCTGCAAACTTTTAGTTTGTCAGCTGCTACAATGTATATCTATTTAATTTCACCCCTTTTTTGTGCTAATGTAATCTATTTCTTCTGAAAATAACATTTACCAAAGCAAAATTTAAATAAGAGGACACTGAGGAATCTCAGAATGCTTATATCTTGTATATCTTTGAGAAATCAGTAAAGCCCAAGCATGTGGTGAATGTCCACTATGGTCAAGGGAAATGCTCAGATAATGTGGGGATTTAAACAGTAAAGAGATAGACTTTCCCAACCTTTAGAGCACATATGAGCTAGATGAGCAGTCATGGGGCCCCTAGTATAATGGAGATTCCTAGGTAGGAAATCACAGAAGATGTTTCTTCTTTCATGATAAATTATATCTTCATGGCTAAAGATCAAAATGAAGTAGGAATGAGAAAGCTTTGATCAGTTCTAAGAATTAATTCATTTTTATTTCATAAGATATTCTCCAAGTGCCTTTCATAACCTCTGCATGTGTCCTTTGCCCCTTTGAGTGTTGAGTTCAGAGTGCCCCTTCTTGGTAAGTACATTCATGACAGTCACAGAAGGGGAATCTAATACACTTCTTTTCCTTTGAGTCTCAATAAAAAATCTGCTGCTCTAAAAAATAAGCCTGTACATTTCCAAAGAAAAATACAATAAGAGCACAAGAGATCCCAGTGTTTGTCCAAAATATGTTTTTCCATTTTTATGGCAATACCAGACTCATTTGATCAGCATGGGAGAGCTGACTCTGACTCACATACCTACCTCTCTCATCTCTGTTTGGAAGTGCTTCCAGGAATTCGGCCAATTATCTTAAGTGAGTGCCTTGCTCCTGGAAATGAGTGCCAATAATGGAGAAAAAAAATAGTCTATACCACTTATCATAATAAATGTTGAAATAAAATTAATGTTTTTTTTTCTCTCAGCAGAACTGTTTACATTTCACCATATGACTCAATATATGTTCAGAGATGTGAAAATACATAGAAGAGTTTTCTCTTTCCCTTTTTGTCTTCCAGGGAAGCATGATGGCATGTCAGTAAAAAAGAATTATAACAAAGGAAATTTGTTTATAATCAGTAAAGCTCAGGGACCAGGAAGATAACACAGATCCATTTTGAAGCTGAATCCTGAGAATATTCAGAAATACAGAGTGTGCTTTAAAAAGATTCATCTTTTAAAAGTTAATCTTTTCTAATTTATGAATTTTATATGCAAGGCCAAATTTCAACTATGAAAAAGGCATGTATATCTAAAAATTTTCTTAATGTCAGTCATTTTGTATCTATTATTGGGGAACCAAGGGTTAGGTTCATCATTTCATAAGAATATGATGTTTAACCTTCCATTTCCAAAAGAATCTCTATATTTGCATAAAAATGGATTTCAAAGTACTTGAGGTTGATGTGACCTGTATATTAATATATATATTTTTTATATAATACATTTTGATAAACTTAAAATCATGGAATGGATATATTTAATCAGAGTATTTTGTCAACATGTAAACATAGCCAAAAGATTTTTACACATCTTATTGGCTTATTATGACTTAATTACCTTTTATGGAATTTTTTGCCACTCAGTGAGACATTCTAAAATGTGCCTGGTTTCACTGTTTTTACTGCATGGTCTCTGAAGAATGCTGAAGCTCACAGGCACCATTCTACAGCAGCGCAAAGACTTGGATTATTTCTCATCATGGGAAGAGATTGAGAAGCAAAACTATTTTGTGTTCTGTAAAAAGCAGTTACAGTGGACACCACATACTAGTGGCAGAGAATCAGGCTACAAAGTGATCTTATACTACAGAGCAACACATAAGAGCCACTCTGGTATTTCAGCCACAGAAACTTGATTTGCGAGGATTAGGTTGGGCATGGACAGTCGCTTCATTTCATAGAACAGGTTCTTATTTAGCTTTGCTCCTTGTAACACATGACTTCTCAAAACCAGAGGAAAACTAGAATTAGACCTGAAGAGAAAGCTTCCTGTGATAATCACTTATACCCATTTCTGTATGGAGAACACAACATTAGAAGATATGCGCATTTATTTACTCCTTCCTGACCTTATGCAGTGGAACTTCACAATGATTAATATTCTCTTAATCACTTACTCTGTTTTCTAAAATTATGGATTTTTAAAATTTATCCTTTCATGGGAAATAACACCTAGATTGAGCAGCTGAATGCTATTGGAGTGTAACATATTTAATAGTTGATCTACTTTATTTAAGAGTGTATAAGGCCTTCAGGAGTAGGTTAGACAGATAAAAACAACCAACATTCTTAGATGCAATAAGACATACCTGGCATTGTAAAAGAATGCTTTAAGAATTCCTAAGATCCAGACTCACCTTTCTTGCTCCTTTGTCTATTAGGTGTTCTACTTGTTGTCACTAGATTTCCACTTCGAATTTCCATATGAATACATTATTAAGTCTCTCAGCCTCTCATCTCAGCTTGCCTCCTAGACTCATGTTCATCTCTAGTGCTATAGAACCAGTCTCTGAGTTGGAAGGAACTATAGGGTTCACATTACCCAAACTCCCACAAACAGTGGTACGTTGCCACAGGTTATTAGATGAGGTTGATTAAAATAATAAAAACAACAGTTTTTTAAAGGTTTGTATCTTCTGTTAAAGATCTCAAACACAAACATAGTAGGCAGTCTCCAAAATGACTCCCAAAGATCCTTGTGGCTTGTTTAGTTTCCTTCCACACTGTATTACAGTACTAAATTGATCTATGTGACTAAAATATAGCTGAAGTGATGCTATGTAACTTTTGAGATTATGTTATTTAAAATTTTAAAACATTCTCTCTCTGTATCTCTCTGTCTCTCTATCTCTGTCTCTGTTTCTCTCTCTCTCTCTCTCACACACACATACACAGACACACGCGCACACACACGCACACACACACACACACACACACAACATTCTTCCTTGAGGAAGCCAACTGATATATTAGGCTAGAAGCTTATGGAGAGGTCTATACGATGAGAAACTTAAGTCTCTAGCCAACACCCAGCAAGATATGAAGGCCTACTAAAAGTACATGATTGTACTCAGAAGCCCAATTCAGCCTTCGAATGAGAAGGTAGCCCCAACCAATGGCTTGACTGCAGCCTCATGAGAGATTTAAGCCAAAACCACCCAGCTACAATGCTCCAGGATTTCTGACACACAAAACTTGGAAATAACAAATGTTTGTTGTCTAAAACAGCATTGATTTCCTCAAAATAATACAGGTCATGTATGACGAGCCCACAGCTGGCATCATATGCAGTGATGAAAGATTTATCTCTAAGATCAAGAACAAAAAAAGGGTGCCCGCTCTCACTACTTTTATTTAACATAGTACAGGAAGTTCTAGTGAAAGCAATCAATCAAGAAAAATAAATTAAATGAAAGCTATAAGAATTTAAAAAGGAAGAAAGAAAATTTTCTCTAATCATTTCTCAAATAGAGAAATGATTATATAACTAGAATGGTATGATTATATAGCTAGAAAACCCTAAAAACTTCACAAAAAAATAGGTCTAATAAAATTCAGTAAAGTTGCAAGATGTGGTATAGTAATCTTGCTCCCAGGGAAAGATGGCAGAGTAGGAAAATACTGTGTTTGTTTCCTCCCATGACCAAATCAAAATTACAACTAAATTATAGGACGATCAACCTGAAAAAACTTCTGAAGCCACATGGAGATTGGTAGGAGGGGCAGAGACATGAAATGGGCTGGTCCTACACCCATATGTGGCAGTTGAGAATCAGGAGGGTTATCTCAGCTTCAGAGGTTCCTCCCCTGAGGAGCGAAGGGCTCTAGCCCCACACCCAGCTCCCCAGCTCAGAACACCAATGCTAGGAAAAAGAAGCCCCATAACATCAGACTGTGAGAAACAGTGGAGATTCTGACCCTCCAGAGGAGATAGAAGTCTGCTAAAGCTCAGGCATCCTCTTAAAGGGCCCATGCACAGATTCACTTGCTCACAGGCACTCACCCTGGGCTTCAGCAGAGGGTTGGCAACTCAGGAGGCACCAGATACATACAGGAAGAAAATGAGTTGTGTGGCCTCAGATCAAGGGCTGGAAGGACAGCCACCATTGTCCATGTTTACTCCTCTCTCCACATGACTAAATCTGAATCCACATTGGTCTGGTGAAATCTGCTTGCCCCACCCTGGTAACTCCCTGTGACCCTGCTCCACAAAACTTGCATACTACAGGAGGCTCTTTCAGCAGCAAACAGCTAGCTTCAGCTATCACACAATAAGAGGCATTTGGTGGCAGGCAGCCAGCCCAAGCCCAGGCTGCAGTCTTTCTTGGACAGCTCTTGGGAATTCAAAGACAATAGGCTGGTGGCTGCTGGTATGTTCTGAGCCATTTGCTGAGTGGTCCAGGCTCAGGATTTGTGCCAAACCCAAATCATCATTAACCTGATGAATATCATGTGCCTCATCCTGGTAACTCCCTGAGATCTTTCATCACCCAACTCCCATAGAACATGAGGTTGTTTCAGAGGCTGAGCATGACAGGCAGCCAACAAGTGGCAGAAGGCCCCAGGATGACCTAGGCCTTTGCTGAGCATCTTCAGGTATAGTATTGGTACTGGCCAACCTCAGTTTGCAGTGTGGCCTCTACTATGAGCCTCCAGGTCCAGCACGGGAAATTTCAACTGCAGATTGCTTTGTAGCTTTGACCAGGTAACCCTAGATGGTTACAAGCAGTGGCTACACTTGGCCTACATGAAAGCTCTTACCAAGAGGCCCCAGAACCAACAAACACAGAGGCTGGTTTCAGACCAAAAGAGTATAACCCAATTAGCCCCACAAGCAACACACTCAAAGAATATGCTCAGCAGATAATGGAGTCTCCTGGGGTGAATCCCATCTGTGGGGTCAGCCCCTGCATAGCAGCTCATACACTGTGAGCTTCACCAGTCCTCACAAACAGTCAACTAGAAAGTCAATCCCACCTGTTGAAGTGCCAACATCAGTCAAGGCTCAACTACAACAGGAGGACATGCACAACTCAAACAAGGGACACTTCTGGAGCACCCAGCACAGGTGATCAGGGAGACTGTGCCACTGGGCTCCACAGGGCACCTACTAAATAAGGCCTCCCAGTTAAGTCTCAGAGACATAACAGATTTACCTAATACATAGAAACATATACAGCCAAAATGAGGAAACAAAGAAATATGTCTAAAATGAAAGGACAAAAGAAAACTCTAGAAAAAGAACTAAACAAAAGGAAGGCAAGCAACCTACCAGATGCCGAGTTCAAAACAGTATTTATAAGGATGCTAATGGAACTTACTGAGAACTTCTACAAAATGATAGTAAGCATAAAAAATGGCATAGAAACCATAAAAACAGATTTAGTCACAAATGAAGAATACAATAACTAATATGAAGAATGACTAGAAGAAACATAAGGTTTGATAAAGTAAAAGATTGAATCAGTGATTTGAAAGACAAGATAACAGAAAATACCCTATCAGAAGAACAAAAATTAAAAAGAATCAAAAACAATGATGAGAGTTTAAGGAACTGCTGGGACAATATCAAGTGTAACAACATTCACATCATAGGGGTCCTAGAAGGGGAAGAGAGAGAATAGGAATTGAGACCCTATTTTAAAAAATAACTATAAAAACTTCCCTAACCTAGCAAAGAAAATATACACACAAGTCCAGGAAGCACCAAGTGTTTCAAACTAGATGAAATCAAACAGGCCTAAACCAAGACATGTCATAATTAAAAAGGCAAGGTTTAAAGACAAAGAGAGAATCTTAAAAACTGCAAGAAAAAGGCAGCCAGTTCCTTACAAGAGTACTGTCATAAGACTGTCAACTAATTTCTCAACAGAAACGGAGCCTTCCAGAAGGAATTTCATTGGCATGAAATTAAAGTGATGAAAAGCAAGGACCTGCAATCAAGACTGAACTATGCAGCAAGGCTATTGATTAAAAATTGAAAGAGAGATAAAGAGCTTTCCATATGGGAAAAAAAAGAAAATAAAAAGCTAAAAAAATTGATCACCACCAAACCAGTATTACAAAAAATGTTAAAAGGACTTATTTAAGAAAAAGAAGGGATGGGGGAGACATAAATATGAATAATGAAATGGCAATAACTATGAATCTATCAATAATCACTTTAAGTGTAAATGGATTAAATGCTCCAATTGAAAGACATGGGGTAGCAGAATGAATAAGAAAACAAGACTCATACATAGATTGTCTATAGAGATCCACTTCAGATTGAAAGAAATACACAGACAGAAAGAAAGGGGAATAGAAAAAGATATCTTATAAAAATAGAAATTTTTAAAAAGCTGGGCTAGCAAGGCTTATATCAGACAAAATAGACTCTACGGCAAAGGTTATAATTAGAGATAAAGAAGGACATCGCATAATAATAAAGAAATCAATCCAACAGGAAGATGTAATTCTTATAAACATTTATGCACATGAAATAGGAGTACCTAAATATATAAAGCAATAATTAACAGAAATAAAGAGAGGGATTGACAGTAATACAATAATAGTAGGAAAAATTAATGCCCCTTTGATACCAATGGAAAGATCTTCCAGACAAAAAATTAATGAAGAAACAGTGGTCTTAAATGACACACTAGACCAGATTGATTTAATTTATATTTTCAGAGCATTTCGCCCCAAAGCTGCAGAATATACATTCTTTTCAAGTGTACATAAAACGTTTTCCAAGATAGACCACATGTTAAGTCACAAAACGAGCCTCAATGAACTTAAGACTGAAATCATATCTAGTATCTTCTCTGACCACAAAGGTATTAAACCAGAAATCATTACAAGAGAAATCATTACAAGAGAAATCATTACATTAAACACAAGGAGACTAAATAGCGTGCTACTAAACAATGAATGAGTAAACAATGAGATCAAGAAAAAATCACATTAAACACAAAGAGACTAAATAGCGTGCTACTAAACAATGAATGAATAAACAATGAGATCAAGAAAAAATCAAAAGATACCCTATAACATATGAAAACAAATAGACAGTGGCCTCAAATCTATGGTCCACAGAAAAAGCAGTCCTAAGAAGGAAATTTGTAGCAATACAGGCCTACTTCAATAAATAAAAAAGGTTTCAAATAAAAATCTAACTGGTGTTTTGAATTCTGCATCTGGTAGATTTGTTTTTATGTATTAGGTAGGGTTCTTAAGTCTCCTGGTCTTGGTAGAGTGGCTTTATGAAGTATGTATCCTGTAGGGTCCACTGGCTCAATCTTCCCTGGTTACCTTCCCTGGTGCTGAGTGCCCAAGGTTTGTCTCTTGGGTGCCTTGTCTGCCCTTGCATGCCTGTCTGCCTTTGAGTGTGTTCTTAGAAGCAGGCCTGAGTGGTGCTGTAGCTTTGGTCAAAGCTGGCCATCAAAAATGCCAACCCAAAGAAGAGGCCCTGGGAGGGGCCCAGCTGTGGGCCAAGTTCAAAACACTAGTTATAACGATGCTCAGTGAAATTAGAGAAAGAATAAATGAACTCAGTGAGAACTTTACAAAAAGTAGAAAACACAAAAATGAAGATTGAAAACATTAAAGAAAAGTCTAAACTGAAGAATACAATAACTGAAATAAAGAATAGGAGGAATCAACAGTAGATTAAATAAAGCAGAGAACTGAATCAGTGATTTAGAACATAAGGTAGCAGAAAACATCCAGTCAGAACAGCAACAAGAGTCACACTAAAGAGAAGTTTTTTTTCAAATTCACATCTCGCCTAGGTTTCAAATTCTTTGCCATAGTTCAGTTTGCTTTTATCATCTGAAATTCTGTAGGAGATACTGAAAGCCTAAAGCCAAGTTGCACTGTACATATCCAGTGTCATGCTAATGAGGTTCTGTTATAGGTTCAGTTTCTATTTTTGTTTTTGTTTTTATTTGAAGGAGAACATGCACAGGGCTTATAAACACTAAAGAGAAATTTTTGGCTTAAACTGAGGTTCAGTCTGGTGCCAAACTTCCAGTGAAATTCAAAACTACGTAACAATTTATTTACAGAGGCTATCTTAATAGAGTAATGTAATCCTTCGCTTTGCTCTATTAACTGTCTTAAATTTTTCTATTTTCAAAGAGCTACATTACTTGATTAAAACAATGTTGCAATTAAAAAAAAAACAGCAACCAAAAAAAAAATATCCCAAAATATTATGATAGTTTAAGGGGCCTCTGGAACATCAAGCATGATAAAATTTTCATCATAGGGGTACCAGAGAAGAAGAGACAGAGCAAAAATTTGAAAATCTATTTTAAAAAATAATGATGGAAAATTTTCCTGACCTGGTGAAGGAAATAGACATACAAGTCCAGGAACCTCAAAGACCCAAACAAAATGAACCCAAAGCGACCCACACCAAGGCACATCATCATTAAAATACCAAAGGTTAAAGACAAAGAGAAAATCTTAAAAGTAGCAAGAATAAAGCAATTAGTTACCTATAAAAGAGCTCCCATATGACTGTAGGCTGATTTCTCAAGAGAAACTTTAGGGCCAGAAGGAATTGGCAGAAAATATTCAAAGTGATGAAAAGCAAAGACCTACAACCAAGATTATTCTACCCAGCTAACCTATTATTTAGACTCAAAGAACAGATAAAGAGCTTCCCAAGCAAGAAAAATTAAAGGAGTCCATCATTCCCAACCCAGTATTACAAGAAATTTTGGAGGGACTTAAGAGGAAGAAAAAATATGTATCAAAAATATGAATAATATAATAGCAATAACTATAAATCAACAATAACTTTAAATGAAAAAGGATTAAATGCTCCAATCAAAAGATAGGGTGGCTGAATGGATAAGAAAACAAAACCCTTACATATACTGCTACAATAGACTACTTTGGATTAAAAGACACACACACAGACTGAAAGTAGAGATATAAAAAGATATTTTATGAAAATAGAAAGAAAAAATGGGTAGAAATACTTATGCCAGAAAAAAATAATAGGCTTTAAAAGAAAGGTTATAATACAAGACAAAGAAGGAACCAGTAATCTAACTTCTGGGCATTTTTTCAATGTAACCCAAAATGTACTTTGAAGTTACATGTGCATGCATATGTTAATTGAAGTATTATTCACAATAGCCAAGATATGGAGGCAACCTGAATATCCATCAATAAATGAATGGATAAAGATGAGATGATACATATATGCAGTGAACTATTACTCAGCCATAATAAATTAATTAATTAATTAATTAATTAAAAATGAAATTTTGCCATCTGCAACAAGATAAATGGACCTAGAAGGTATCATGCTGAGCGGAGTAAGACAAGGAAAGACAAATGCCATATAGATTTCATTCACATGTAGAATATAAGGAACAAAATAAACAAAACAGAAACAAATATAGATCAGAGAACATTTTGTTGGTTGTCAGCTGGGAGGGGTGTTGGGAGGTGGGTGTAAAAGGAAAAAGGATTAAGAGGTTCATATTGGTAGTTACAAAATGGGGGGACATAAAGTATAACATAAGGAATGTAGTTAGTAGTATTGTAATAACTGTTATGGTGTCAGTTGGGTACTAGATTTATCAAGGTGAGCACTCTGTAAGTTATATAAATGTCTAATCACTGTTGCTCACTTGAAACTAATATATTGTATGACAACTATAATTGAAAATTTTAAAAATATTAACACACACAAATGTAATCTTACATTTAAAGGAACTAGAAAAATAACAGCAAATCTCAAAGTAAATAAAAGAAAGAAATAATAAAGATCAAAGTGTAAATAAACAAAATATAGTCTAAAAAAATACAAAAGGTTAATGGAAGCAAGAGCTCATTCTTTGAAAAGATAAACAAAAGTGATAAACTTTAACCAGACTCATTAAGATAAAGAGAGGAACCAAATAAATAAAATCAGAAATGAAAGAGAAAACAGACACCACAACAATACAACAGATTTTAAGAAAATACTACAATTACACGCCAACAAGTTGGGCAACCTGGAAGAAATGGATACATTCCTAGAAATACACAATATTCCAAGACTGAATTAAAAAGAAACAGAAAATCTGAACAGATGGATAACTACATAAAAATTAGAATCAGTCTGCAAAAATCTACCTACAAACCAAAAAGTAGTCCTAGACTAGATGGCTTCACATGTGAATTTGCCAAACATTCAAAGAATTTATACCTATTCTTCTCTAATTATTCCAAAAATTTAAGAGAGGATAACACTTCCAAGACCATTTTATGAGACCACCAGTACCCTGACTCCAAAATCAGATGAATACAATACAAAAAAAAAAATTATAAACCGTTTTATCTAATAAACATAGATGCAAAAATCTTCAACAAAACATTAGCAAGCCAAATTCAGCAATCCTTTAAAAAGATCATACATTATGATAAATGGGATTTTTTTCTAGGATGCAATGTTGTTTCACAACCTGTGGTTGGTTATCCACAAATCAGTTAATGTAATTCACTATGTAAACAAAATGAAGGATAAAAATCATATGATCATATCAATAGATGCAGGAAAAGTTTTTGACAAAATCTTGCATCCATTTATGATAAAAATTTTATCAAAATGAAAATAGAAAGAACATACCTCAACATAATAAAGATCATATATGACAAGTCCACAGCTAACATTATACTTAACGGGGAAAAGTTATAAGCATTTTTCTTAAAATCAAGAACAAGATACGGATGTGTACTTTCAACACTTCTATTCAGCATAGTATTGGGAGTACTAGACACCTCAATCAGAGAAGAAAAATAAATAAATAAAAGGAAACTGAATTAGAAAGGAAGAAATAAAACTATCATTATGTGCATAAGACATGATAATATTTTATACAGAACCCTAAATATCCCACCAGGGAACTCTTAGAACTGATAAATGAGTTTGGTAAAGTAGTAGGATACAAAATTAATATGCATAAATTAGTTGCATTTTTATACACCAATAACAAACTATCAGAAAGAAAAGTGAAGAAAGCAATTTCAATTACAATTGCATCAAAAAACAAAAAACCTAGAAATAAATTTAACCAAAGATGTAAAAGACTTGTACTTGGAAAATTATAAGACATTGTAGAAAGAAATAAAATCAGATACAAATAAATTGAGGCATATACCATGCTCATGGGTAGAAAGAATTAACATTGTTAAAATTTCCATACTACCCAAAACAATCTATAGATTCAATACAATCCCTATCAAAATACCAATGGCATTTTTCACAGAACTATCATAAATAATTCTAAAATTTATATGGAACCACAAACAAACCAAATAACCACAGAATTCTTGAGAAGGAAGAACAACATAAGAGATATCATTCTATTTAATATAAAACGAAACTCTAAGACTGTAGTAATAAACACAGCATGGTATTGGAATAAAACAGATCCAAAAGAGATCAATGGAAGAGAATAGAGAGCTCAGAAATAAACCCATGCTTATATGGTCATTTAACATATGACAAAGGAGGCAAGAATATACAATGGGGTAAAGACTGTCTATTCAATAAATAATATTAGAAAAACTGAACAGCTATATGCAAAAAAAAATGAAATTAGACCACTTTCTTACACCATATACAAGAATGAAGTCAAAATGGATTAAAGACTTAAATATATAACTGAAAATCATAAAATTCCTAGAAGTACACATAGGCAGTAAACTCTATGACATTGCTCTTAGTAATATTTTTTTCCGATATATCTCCTTGGACAAAGAAAACAAAAGAAAAAAACAAATAGGACTACATTAAACTAAAAAGGTTTTGTACAGCAAAGGAAACCATCAACAAAACAAAAAGACAACTAACTTAATGGAGGATATTATTCACCAATAACAAATCTATAAGGGGTTAATATTCCAAATTTATAAATAACTCACACAATAAACACCCCAAAACAATGCAATTAAAAAATGAGTAGAGGACTTGAATAGACATTTCTCCAAAGTGGACACATAGAAGAAGCCATGTTGAGACTGACAGGAGGAGCGGAGACATGAAACAAACATGTTCCACACTCATGATGTGGCAATTAAGAATCTGTAGGGATATCTCAGCTGCAGAAGTTCCCCTTAAGGAGCAAGGGATCACAGCTCCACACTGGGATCCCCAGGGTGGGTAACTAGTGCCAGTAAGAGGAGTCCCCATAACATCTGACTGTGAAATCCAGCAGAGATTACATGTGATAAAAATAAAGAGCTGTAGGAAACCAACACATGCTGCCCTTAAAGGGCCAGTGCAGATTCATTAGCTCACAAACTCACTCAATCTAAGTGACAGTGCCAGGAACATGTATGAAAGAATTAAACTGATTAACATCAGGGCAAGGGTTGGAGGGGCAGGAGTCTGGCAAATCTCTTCAGGGATGGAAGTTCTGGCAGGTACCATTGTTCCATGGTGAGCTCTCCTTTGACACAGGTATCAAATCTGTTCTCTCCATTAATCTGGCTAATGTCATTTCCCCTGTATTGGTGATTCCCAGAGATCTCTCCACCCCCCAATTCACTTTGCTGGCCTGAATCTCTTACAGCAGTTGCTCTATACAAGCAGCTTGTCTCAGCTCTTGCTGTAGACTTTTCCGAAATCTCTCAAAGGTCCACAAACCCTAAACAGAATGCCAGCCTTGTAGCACTTGCAAAGTGGCTCCACACTGAGTACAAGGGGTGACCGTTCTCAACTTACATAGGAACTTGTATCAGATTGTCCCAAGCCTGGCATAATCAGCAGTGACATTAGGCCTAGAATATACCTTCTATTAAATGGTCACAAACCCAGCACAAGTAGCAGCTGAACTTGGTTCACAGTGTAGCCTCTCCCAAGTGCCTTCAAGACCAGTACAAGTGGTAACCAAGCACAAATAACTATGAAGCTCCTACCAAGCAACCCAACACCTAACACAAGTGGTAGCTGACTCAGGCCTGCACCAAAGGCCCTCTCAAGATATTGCAGTTCAAACAATCCTTGTAACAACCTTCAGACCACACTAACCAGCTCCACAAACAACACACCTGAAAGTAAGCCTTGGCTGACAGTAAAAGCATGTTATAGTGACTCCTGCTCCATGGGGTCAGCCCTCACACAACAGCTCATCTACTGTACTCACAGACAACCATCATGGCCTATAAGTCTGGGAGTAAACTCCACCCACTGATGTGACAGCAGCAGTCAAGGCCCAACTACTATAGGAAGGCACACACAAATCACACAGGAGACACTCCTGGAGCACCCTCCTCAGGCCCAGGTGACCAAGGAGACTATGCCACTGAGCCTCATAGGATACCTACTACATAAGAGCACTCTGTCAAGACTGAGAGATATAGAAGATCCATCTAATCTATAGAAATAAACAGAGTCAGCCAAAATGAGGAGACAAAGAAACATGTCTAAAATTAAAGAATAGTACAAAACACCAATAAAGAGCTAAATAAAACAGACAAAGTAATTTACCAGATTAAGAGTTCAAAACACTGGTATAAGGATTCTCAGTCAATTTGGGGAGAATAATAATGAATTCAATGAAAATTTTATTAAAGAGATAAAAACATAAAAAAGAACCAGTCAGAAATGAAGAATACAGTAACTGAAATGAATGTAAGAGGGAATCGACAACAGATGAGATAGAGCAGGGGACTGAATCATTCATCTTTACTACAAGGAAGGGAAAAACAGCTAAACAGAACAGCAAAAATATTTTAAAAGAATTTAAAAATAAGGATAGTTTAAGAGACTTCTGAGACAACATCAAGAGTACCCACATTCACCTCATAAAGGTACAAGAAGGAGAAGAGAGACAGAAAACCTATTGGAAGAAATGACTGAAAAATTGCCTAACCTGATGAAGGAAATAGATATACAAGTCCAGAAAGCACAAGACAGTCCCAAACACAAAGAACCAAAGAGGCCAACAAAAAGAAACAGCATAATTAAAATGCCAAAAGTAAAAACAGAGAGACCATCTTAAAAGCAGCAAGAAAAATAGTTATGTACAAGGGAGCTCCCATAAGAATATCAATAGATTTCTCAACAGAAAACTTGCAGGCAAGAAGAAAATGACATGAAATATTAAAAGTGATGAAAGATAAAAAACTATAACCAAGATTACTCTAACCAGCAAGGCATTCACTGAAGGTGAAATAGAGACTTTCCCAGACAAGAAAAAACTAATGATCATCACCGCTAAACAAGTATTACGAGAAATGTTAAAAAAAAAATTATTTAAATAGAAAAGCAATAAAAAACATTAATAAAAAGTTCTAGTCAAGATGGAGGAATAGGTAAATGCTGTGCTTTCCTCTTCTCACAACCACATCAAAATTACAACGAAACTACAGAATAGCCATCATTAGGAATTGCCTGAAGTCTAATTAAACAAAAGTTCTACAACTGGGGACACAAATAAGAGGCCACCTTAAGACTGGTAGAAGAGGCAAATACGTGAAACAGGCTGGTCCCACACTCGCATATGACAGATGAGACTCAAGAAAAATATCTAAGCTGAAGAGGTCCCTCCTAAGGAGCAAGAGGTCCTAGACCCACATAGGACTTTCCAGATCAGGGTTCCGGTGCCAGGAAGAGAAGTCCCAACAAATTCTGGCTATGAAAACCAGAGGAGTTTGTGGTTGAGTAAAACAAATGGCTGAGGAAGTTGAAGACTTTTCTCTTAAAGGGTCCACACATGGCCATACCACTGACAGACTCACACACTCTGAGCTCCAGCTCTGGGGCAGCAGCTCAAAAGGCGCCAGGGACATTTAAGGAGAACTGAGTTGCCTGGCTTCAGGGAGAGGGCTGGAGAGGCAGCTTTCTCCCAGCCCTCATTCCTTTGTTGAGTCCTCCCCCTCTGGCTTAAAGACCCAGAATGCCGCAATACCTGAGTATCCATCAATGTAACTAACACTGGTTGTCCCATGCAGGTGATTCACTGAGACCCTGGCTCTCTCAACTTGCAGGCCCACCCAAGCCACTTCTAATGGATTTTCCATACAAATGGCCTGTCTTGGTTCAAGTTGCAGACTTTCCTAAAATCTCTTAAAGGTTCACAAACCCCAAATAAGCAGCATCTGGCCCCTGCATGCCCTGTACCTGTTGCTGAGCAGCACCAAGCCTGGGACTATCAGCAGTTGATCATGTTTTGTGGCTTGGCTTCTCAAGGAACTTCCAAGCCCAGTGTGAGTGGCAGCCATCTCTGGATTGCTTAGTAGCTCATGCCAGGTGGCCACGAGGAGGGTATAGACTGCAGCTATGCTTGGCTTGGGGCAGGGCCCGTCCCAGGAAGCCCCAGCCTGTACACCTGGTGGCTGGCTTCAGTCTGAGCAGGAGTACCACCCAGGGTTAAATCTGAGGATGACACGCCCAAAGGGCAGACCAAGCAGGCACCAGGGCCCTGCTGAATCAAATGCTGCTCCGTAGATTTAGCTCCTACACAACAGCTCCTCCATTGGTCATGGCCAGTCCTCGCAACCAATCAGTCCAAGGGTAATCCCTATCATTGAAAAGCAAACAACAACAAAGCCTAAACTACAAAAGGAGGGCATACACAACCCATACAAAGGACACACCTGGAGCACCTAGCTTAGGTGACTAGGGAAGACTGTGCCACTGAGACCCACAGCACACCTACTACATAAGGCCACTCTACTAAAAGCAGGAGACATAGTAGCCCTACCTAATACATAGAAACAAACACAAATAGGCAGCCAAAATGGGAAGACAAAAAATCATGTCCCAGCTGGTAGTATAGAACACAGTTCTGGAAGAAGAACTAAACAAAATGAAGGCAAGCAATCTACCAAATGCAGAGTTCAAAACACTGTTTATAAAGATGCTCATTGAACTCAGGGGAGGAGTAGATAAACTCAGTGAGAACCTTAACAAAGAGAAAATATAAAAATGGTGATGGAAAACATAAAAGAGAACCAGTCAAAAATTAAGAATAAAATATCTGAATGAAGAGTACATTAGAGGGAATCGACAGACTGGATGAAGCAAAGGATTAAATAAGGGATTTAGAGGATGGCATAACAGAGGATATTCAATCATAACAGCAACAACAACAACAAAAAGAATCTAAAAAAATAAGAATAGTTTAAGAGTCCTCTGTGACAACATCGAGTGTAATAACATTCACATCGTAGAGGGACCAGAAGGAAAAGAAACAGAGCAAATATTGAAATCCTATTTGAAGACATAATGATGGAAAACTTACCTAACGTGGTGAAAGAAATAGACAAACAAGCCCAGGAACCTCAGAGATACCCAAACAAGATGAACCCAAAGAGGTTCACACCAAGACACATCATAATTAAAATGACAAAGGTTAAAGACTAAAAGAGAATCTTAAAACAACAAGAGTAAAGCAATTAGTTACCTAAAAAGGAGCTCCCTTAACACTATCAATTGATTTTCAACAGAAATTTTGCAGGCCAAAAGGAATTGGAAGGAAAAATTCAAAGTGATGAAAAGCAGGGAACTACAACCAAGATTACTCTACCCAGCAAAGCTATTATTCAGAATCAAAGGACAGATAAAGAGCTTCCCAGGCAAGAAAAATCTAAAGAAGTTCATCATCACCACGTCAGTATTACAGGAAATGTGAGAGGGACTTCTTTAAGAAGAATTAAAAAGAAAAAAAGAATTTAAAAATGTGAATAATAAAATGGCAATAACTACATATCTGCAACAATTACTTTAAATGTAAATGAATTAAATGTCCAATCAAAAGACTGGGCAGCAGAATTGATAAGAAAAACAAGACCCTTACATAAACTGCCTACCAGAGACTCACTTCAGATCGAAAGATGCACACAGGCTAAAAGGAAAGAGATGAAAAAGATGTTTCATGAAAATGAAAGCAAACAACAAAAAAAAGCTGGGTTAGCAATACTTATACCAGACAAAATAGACTTTAAAACAAAGGTTATTATTATAAGACAAAGCAGGACCCCGTTATCCCATTTCTGGATATTTATCTGAAGAAACCCAAAACATTACTTTGAAGTGACATGCACATTCATATGTTCACTACAGCATTACTTACAGTAGCTAAGATATGGAGGCATCCTGGTGTCTATCAATAGATAAATAAAGAAGAGGTGGTACATATATGCAATAGAATATTACTCAGTCATAAAAAAGTATGAAATCTTGCCATATGCAACAACATGAATGTACCTAGAGGGTATGTGTTGACTAAGTCAGAGAAAAGTTTATGGTTTTGATGCAGTCCAATTTATCTATTTTTTTTCTTTTGTTGCTTGTGCTTTTTAAAGGTGAAATTCACCTTTTTAAAAATTTTTTCTTACCTTTAAATCTTATTTTTTTCTTGTGTATCATGGATGTCATAAATTGCTTAATATTTCTGCCCATCTTACTAATTTTGTGTGCCATTGGAACTGCAGTTTTTAATTAAACAATTAATTTCACCTTCAGTGAAAATAAACAGTTTAAGCTATTTTTTTTTTGACAAGAGTCAAAATTCTCAAGCCATGTAGTAGCTCAGGTCCCTTCATCTTGGAAGCTATATCTTTGAGAAACTGTATCTTCCTGTCAGTTGCATTTTTCAGGAGGAAGGGCATTTCCTGTCCAGTGAAGCTCTTATGAAGTTTCAGTCCAAATAAAGCTGAAAGAATTTGAAGATTGTGAGGATGGAAGTCAGGGAACTTCTAATGAGAGTTGTTCTGTACGTTTGTTTTTTAAGTACTAGACTTGCCAATCAAAGAATGAATAAGTTCATGCTTAACCCAGTATAAGCTAAACAGCCAGAGGACCAGGGATGTAAATTTGCTTACAAAGGGATTTTCTGTATGGTTTGGAGGTCAATGGCAATAAAAAAAATAAAAAATAAAAAATAGAAAAAAGTTGGTGAGTGGCTCAATCTATGACTCAACATATGTTCATATGTTCATGAACGTAAAGTCTCTTCCTTTTCATCTAAAGACTGTAGTCAGGGCAACCAGGGGGAGAGTTTCACTTAACTTCCTAGTAAAAGGTAAATCCTTAGCGAAATATCATTCCACATGAGACATCTTATGCTGGTCTCCTACAAAGCAATAAAACAAGGTCATGTTTCCAATTGTTTAGGCCTAGGTCACATACTCCAGTGTGGCACTCAAAAAACAGACTAAAATTTGCCTATTCTAATTACTTTAGTGAATTTTACAAATTGAACTGATTTGTGGCAGAACATTTTAACTAGAATTTAGTTCTTATGACTACTCTGTGAGTGAATATTATCGGTGGTCCAAAATTCATATCATAGTGCCAAAATAATAGAAAATTTTCTGCCACAGAAAGTAGTTCAAAATTACCAAAGTTATTCTATACCTAAAGCATATAAACATCGGAGAAAACACCAAATATTAGAGTCATGGCTATGAAAGTTTTGGAATAAGTGGAAAGCTGTAATTAGAAAGAATAACTCCAAGAATAGTTAATTCGAATATATAATTATATCCGACCAATACTAGAATCAAGGACAGAGATGATTAAATAATTCTGGCATTTTTAAGTATTATAAAATCAATATGCCACCATAAGATAAATATAAGCTTTCACAAGGGAAAATAAAAGTTCAGTTTCTGCAACAATAATAATGAATAGCAAAAGAAATAAGAGTAAAACACAACATGTGGTGGGAGAGATCTAAAACACAGGTCTTGGACTTGAGTCTTTCCCATCCCAGCCATACACTTTCTCCTCTAGGTTCAAACTTTTCACCTGAGTCATATGGCATGTCTTTAAAGCATCTTCCTCTGGAGGGCCTTTCCCAGCTTCCAAGCTGACGTGGTTATTTTCCTCTCTTCTCTGGGAACATTCTGGGCACATCCATAATGGAGGTTCACCACACTATGGAGTGGCTGCCTCTCCTACAAGATGCTGAGCTCCTAGAGGGCAAGATCAGTTACTTCTCATCTCTATCTTCCAATAACCTAGGAAGGAACCTAGTAAATAGTGAATGAGTAAAGGAAACAATGCATATCACTTACATACATAAATGTAGCTACCACTATATTATAATCACATCTTTCCTTATGTAATCTAGACAATCCAATGCTGCTTCATACATGACTGAAATATAGTACTTATAGGACACAATCTCTTTGATTATAGAGTTTAATAAAACTGTTCTGTTGAACTAATAAGAGAGAAACAAATACAATGAATTAAAGTGAATACATCATCGAATGCAATGTAAAATGTTAAAGATTTACTTTTCTTTTACTCTAAACATCATTTTAATATATTTGAGTACATAGCATCAGTTGCTTTGCACATGTTCTGCAAGGTCTGTGCTGAGTGATTTGTAATTAACTCTATTTGTATAGAAAATCTTGAAAAAATGCATCTTTTTTTCCAGAGCTTTTGGTGCTACTAAGCTGCTGAGCAAATATTTTTTTATTAAGTAATTCAGAGGCAATTTTCAATCTGGTTCTGATAAAATTATCACAAATTAAGGTGACCTAAATTAACTATTTAGTATTATTTAGTAAATATCAGGAAGATCTGGTTTGTAGTATATAATTAGTGACAGAAACTAATTTAGTGACATAAATGATTCTCTAGTATGATTTTGTATCAACTTATGTCATTTCTTATATATTCATGGTTTGTTTTATTTCAAAAAGAGACAAACATTTATATAATATATCTTTTAACTTTTTAAACAACTTATAGCCTTCTTTGGGAAAAAAAAAACTATTTCAATTGAGTCAGGTATCTCTGGATTCATAAATTCAAATTCTAGCAGATTCAATTTAGCTTTTTTGCTCTGAAGAATATTATTTTTCAATCATTACATTAAAAACTATTGATATCTGAAGTAATGCAACCTAAAAGAAAATGAAACCCAGTAAAAAAGTTAATTTTCCAAGCCCTAACATAAATCACAATCAGATCTTATTATGTTAATGTCTATCATTCAATCTGTAATGTAATGGATCCCAGAAGCTTTGGATTCATTTTCAGTTCTTTCCATTACTAATGGTGTGCTCTTATGAAAGTCACTTCTCTTTCAGCTTTAACTCTTAATTTATAAATTAACATCATTATCATCATCGTCGTCGTCACCTTGCAAGGTATGATGGAAGTATTTGTTAAGTGCCTAACATCCAGTGCTAAGAGCACTTTCCCCAAATAACCTGACCATAAGAATTGCTTGGAGCACTTACTTTATTTTTAAAAAATGCGTTGGGTCCTCCTTCCAGCTCATTGAATCAGAATTTCCAGGAGGAGCCATAGTAATCTGTTTAATTAACTAGTACCCAAACCAATTGCTATGGTGGAAGCTTGGGAAACTGCTAAAGGATCCAAAAGTAGCTTCTTTTCTCTTTATAATGCTCATGAGTTAATCAATGAGTAAATGTTGAGCAAAAAAAGACTGTAAAAATGTTTAGAATCTTATAGATCAGATTCTCTGTTCACATAAAGAAGAGATCAATGTCATTCCAACTTGCTGATTCAAACCACATTGCTTTAAAATAGTGACTTCCTCACTTGCGTATTTACTTAACTACTACAGTAAAACTAGTAGACTTAATCCCAGTGCAATGGCCAAGTTGCTTGGGGGCTTCTGCACCAGAAGGAAATATTCCTGAGACAAAAAGTCATGGTCATTTCTGCCCTAGAATTTCTCATGAATGTCATATAGTAATGATACAAGACAGGACAGAAGACCTGTAAACACTTTATGTTACCTAAGTAGCATGTGTCACCATGTAAAATCCTAACCGCATATTCCAAGCAACTGTAGGTGGGAGCCCACACAGTTGAGTCACCACAGGCAAAATAGCTCAGGCAGCTTTTAATCTGTAATCTGTTGTCATTTCTAGCCTCATGTTGTTTCACACTTCTATGCTCTTTCCTTGTCCAGAAATTCTCTTTCTTACTCTTATTCATAGAACCAATGTGACCTTCAAAATGCAACTCAAATGTCACCTCCATTAAGCTTTCCTGAACCTTTCTCCATCCAATATAGATGTTTCTATCCTCCCCTTCCAACTCCCTTTTTCTCTAAAAGTATTCTGTGCTGGCTTTACTGTAGCCCATGTTGTATTATGATGCTTCGTTTTCTATTCTCACTGCTCTTTATGTCTTTCCTCTTTGACTATGTTATACTAGACTATCAGAGAGGACCTGACACAAATAAGCTGCCAATATGTAAAGGCAAGGAGAGAAGAAGAGAAAGAACAAGAGAGGGTAGAGAGCAAGTTTTGGATGAATTAATATGTTAATAATATTATTAACAATCTTGAGAATCCAGTTAAAATTCACAAAATTTCCCTAAATAAAAGGTCCATGAATATGTTGAAATGGGGTATGTCTCCATATAAAAATCTGTCTCCTCCCCACCAAGCCCAGCTAATATGTGGTCAACTCATATTTACAGAGTAAAAATAGTTCCCCCCTTCATAAAATGGTTAGTGTCTACCTCTTTACCAGTATGGAGAGGTAAAGCTACAAACATATCTCAAAGTTGTAGAATTCTTTCATGTCATAAAAATATCCAAGAATTCAGGTTGATATATTTTTAACAATTAATTTATGAAGGCACATACAAGGAGTTGGTAGAAACATTAGACATGTACAGAATTCACAAAATAGTTTAATATTCAAAAGAAAAACAAATGGGTTATTGACAAGGGTGGTTCAGGTCAGCAGGTGCTGCTATATAAGGCAGAATCCCTGAAATCTGCCTGTCTTCACCACCCTACTATGAAAATTGGGGTTAAACTGATGTCTTGGGAGTATTAAAGAATGTTCATGAAATGAGCACAAAATATATGGCTTTTTTTTTTTTGAAGAGGGATATTTCTACCCAACTGCAAGGAATCTTTGAAATGAAGCTTCATTGATCAAACTTAACGTTTAAAGAAGAAAATAAAAGTACTACTATTTTAAGACTCATAAACCGCTCAGATAATAACACATCATATCCCTAAATACAATCAACAGAATCTCAGATTAGAGTTCTGATTGTTTCTGCTATGTCTAGTAGCTTCTGGGTGATGAGTATGCGCTCCTTGATGCTAAACCCATATTCTATTCATCTTGGTATTTCCTGTGTGTCTTTCCTCTTTTCTATAATGCTTTTGTTTTACCTTCCCGTTATCTTTTGAATTTTCCCATGAAAATTGGAATTGCTTTTTCCATCTAGCTAGTAAATTTTCTAAATGCTGCTATGAGTCTTAGTGCAAATATTAGTCAGTTATCAACATTGCTCTATTTTCATTTTTTTACCTACACTTCCCACACGATTTTGTGAAATATATTTATAATGTTATTTGATGTAAATTTTCTTTGCCATTGTGATTTTATTTAGCGGTGGTTAAACTTGGAGTAAATACAGCTTTTGGGGGTGGGTAGCATGAGCACTCAAACACCCAGGCTGCATGCACACAGACCAACCTACAAGCTACACAGGTTTCCTCAGTTGGATGTAGACCTAAAAAAAAAAAAAAAAAAAAAGCCAGCTATAACAAATTATTTTCTTTTGAAATCTTGCCTTATCAGTGGCTCACATTCACATGTTTACTGGTCAAAGGGTTTCTTCTGTGAGAGAATCATCTTGGCATTTTGGAATGAATGAAAAATTTTGTAAATTTAATAACATGCATAATAAAAAGCAACTATAAAACCCTAGAATTAAATCCAAATAGCCACTGGAACGTTTATCATGTGTATAATATTCCTGCAAAATCCTTCAAATGAAACCTTATACCTAAATATCTTAAGTCAATTAATAAATGGTGATTATTTCTGCTATACATGGTGTCAAGGAGTAAAGTTTAGCCCCTTTGATGTGGGTCTTATTCAAACATCCAGAGAACAAATGTCTTTTGGTAATAGAGTCTTAGAATGGATAGGTAAAGTGGGAAATGTAGAATCAATGTGATGTAAATTCCAATTAAAACATTGTCTTGAATACAAGTGAGTGAACTTTATGCAAGTAATTTTAAAATAACAGGAACTATGAAAATCAATCTCACTGGAATCCCACTAGAACCAAAGACCCTTAAATCTGTCTCGTGTTATTGTTTTTTATACTGACAAATATCTAGAACAAGTGTGTTATAATAGTTTTCACTTTGCTTAAGGCCTCATTTGAAATCTTCTCTGTGTGGAAAAGAGAGAGAGATTCAAAGGCCGATTTGAATTTAAAATTTCCTGAATTTAGATGGTCTTCCTAGACTCTTAAAATCGTACCCAATTTTGAGAAAATCTAAACATTTAGAAAAATTGCTTTCATGTCTAGGAGAAAAGTAATTGTATTGAATGTATTAAACTAAAATACAGGTCAAAATAGGCATAAACCCCTAATGATTAGATATATTAGTTTGATACATTTAGGAAAGTTTTCCAGTAACATGTAAAAAGAGAAGAACCCATAATAAAATGACAAGTAAATTTAAAATTATATTCCAACTCTTCCATTTATTTGCCAATAAGTATTGATTCAGAAAAATTTCAATTATTAAAAATTTACAAGTGGTTGGTGTTGTGGTAATTACTTTGAATATGTTCATTAATGTAATCTTCACAATAGCCTTATGAGGAAAGTTTTGTTATTATCTCTATTTTATAAGTGATATAACTGAAACTCAAAAGCACACAACTAGAAAGTAGCAAAACTTCAGTTGAACTCAATATGGTTCTATTATTAAATAGTACATCACTGTTTTGAGAAATTGTCATCATTGTGCCAAACAAAAATGGTGTAAGTGAGCATGTGAAAGAGCCTTCTTGGGCTCACCCATATCCAGTTTCTCGGGATTACTGGTTTCCACCCAGAGGCAGGGACATGGGACCAGTTCAGACCAATGAGCTGTGAGTGGAAGAGATGTGTGCATTGAACTATAGTGGGAAATCCTCCATGAAACTCTTCTCTTGCTTCAGTAGTTGAGGAGAAAGCTTTATGCTAAAATAACAAAGCCACAGATCGAAGCAATTTAGAACCGAAATACCCAAGAAAAGTATTCCATACATCTTCCTACCTATAATGTTCTAATCTTACAATTTTGTTCTTTTCACATCCCTCATCAGCCAGTCATCAGCCAGTCATCAGCCTGTTATCTGCTACACATGATTCAGGATGAATCTAAACCCTGAGTCAATGGAAAACCAGATGTATCACCCAAAATTTCATCCACTAGGTCAAATTCACACATATTTTTGGGACCACTTAAGTAGCATGACGATACTGTTGCTATCACCACTTCTGAATGGCTCTCATACCCTGAAGATCTCTGCTATACTTCTCCTTTACTTCTTCAGATCTGTTGTCCAACTTACTCCATGTTGCAGGGGCCATACCTCTACAAAATACATTACATTTGCTCTCTGGCTTCCAAATAGATTTGATCAGTTGGAAGCTGTTACCTAAATGAGCCCAAGATGACCTCTGTGTACTGGCCCCTAGGTTGTTTACTTCTTCACTGCAGGCTGAGACCCAACAACTTAAAAGCCAACTGGTGCCAAATGAAGATTTTTGCACATCCATTTATATTCAAAATATCTCAAACACACGAATTTTTATTTAGAGATTGCCTGCTTTGCCTCCCCCAGGAAACATCACCCCACATCTACTGACCATTTACAAAATAGATCTTTGGGGTTATAGACCCTAAGGTTGCTAAGACACTTCAGAACTCTCACCTAGAGACTTTCCATTATGCTGTTGAGCAATATTTCTATACCTGTGAATCACCTCTCCCTGAGAGTTTTCTAGCCCTCCTTTCCTTCTAGATGGTGACTCTATCATCATGAACCTCTGGAAAGGCTCTTGCAGTGAGGGATTTACACTCTGATGCAACTCTATCCAATGTTACTGCTTCTCATGGTCATATCTTTTTCCTAGATCAGTCCCAAATCCCATGAAATCCTTAGAGGCATCAGCAGGGAATTTGTGTTTGGGAGATGAAAGAAGTCAAAGTATTTATTCTTTGAACTCTTTTTTCTCCAGGATTACAGTTTAGCAGCAATGGTATACTTTTCCTAAATTTACATATCTTTGAGGGGCGGGCAGTCTTCTCCATCAAATGCAGATCTCTATAGATTCCCAAAGCCATCTTCTTCCCTTGACCTTTTCTTGAGGTATCATTGATATAAAACATTATATTAGTTTCAGGTGTACAGTGTAATGATTTGATATGCATTAGTATACATTGCAAAATGATTGCCACATCTTTTAAGATTTATACTCTTAATAACTTTAAAGCATGCAATACAGTATTTTTTAGCATTTTATTTTATTTTATTATTAGTTTCAAATATAGAGTACATTGATTAGATATTTTTATAGTTTATGAAACAATCCTCCTCATTACTCTATCTTTCCTCTGGCTCTACACATAGACATTACATTGCTGCTGACTGCATTTCCTATGCCATGCTCTCCATCCCCATGGCCATCTATCAACTACTAATTTGTACTTCTTAAACTCTACACTACTTTCTTCCAGTCTTCCCATGCCCCTCCTCTCTGGCCTTATCAGATTATCTCTGTATTTGTGAGTCTGTTTTCAATTAGTTTGTTCTTTTTGTTCCTTAGATTCTGCATGTAAATGAAATCATATGGTATTTATCTTTCTCTGTTTGACTTACTCCACTTAGCATAACCTCTAGGTCTATCCATGTCATTACAAGCGATAGGATTTTATTGTTTTGGTGGCTGAGTAATATCCCATTGTATATATGAACTATAATTTCTTTATCCAAACATCTGTTGATGGGCATTTAGTTTGCTTCCATATCTTAGCTATTGTAAATAGTGCTGCCATGAACATAGGGATGCATAGATCTCTACAAATTATCATTTTGGTTTCTCTTCAGATAAATACCCAGAAGCGGAATTGCTGTGTCAAAAGGTGGATCCATTTTTGAATTTTTTGAGGAAACTCCAGACTGTTTTCCATAGTGGCTGTACCAATTTATAATTCCACCAAATGTGTATGAGGATTCTCTTTTTTCCACATCCTCATCAACGCTTGTTCTTTGATTTATTGGTAATAGCCATTCTGACACATGTGAGATGATATCTCATTGTGGTTTTAATTTGCATTTCTCTGATGATTAGTGACCTCAAGCTTCTTTTCATGTGTCAATTGGCCATCTGTATTTCCTCTTTGGAGGAATATTTATTCAGGTCTTCTGCTCATTTTTAAATTGGATTGTTTGTTTGTTGTTGTTGAGTTGTATGAATTCTTTATATATTTTGTATGTTAACCCTTTATCAGCTGTATCATAAGCAAACATTTTTTCCTATTTCATAGGTTGTCTTTTTGTTTTGTTGATGGTTTCCTTTGTTGTACAAAAAATTTTTAGTTTGATGTAGTCTCATTTGTTTATTTTTTCTTTTGTTTCCCTTGCCCAAGGAGATATATATCTAAAAAGAAATTACTATTGGCAATATTGGCGAGATTACTGCCTATGTTTTCTTCTAGACATTTTATGGTTTCAGGTCTTACATTTAAGTCTTTAATCAATTTGAGTCTATTCTTGTATGGTATAAGAAGGTGATCTAGTTTCATTTTTTTTATGTATCATCCAATTTTCCCAACACCATTTATTAAAGAGATTGTCTTTACCTATTTGTATATACTTACTTCCCTTGCCATATAGTAAATGAGCATATAGACGTGGATTTATTTCTGGGCTCTCTATTCTGTTCCATCGATCAATGTATGTTTTTCAATGCAGTATTTTCAACTATAATCACCATGAAATGTTATATCTCCATGACATATTTATTTTATAAATGGAAGTTGGTTCCTTTGACACCCTTCACTCATTTTGCCAACCCCCATGCCCTCTCCCCTCTGGCAACCACCAATTTATTCTCTATCTATCAGTTTGGGCTTTATTTTGTTTTGTTTTTAGATTCCACATATGAATGAAATCATATGGTATTTGTTCTTCTTTGTCTGACTTACTTCACTTAGCACAATGCCCACAAAGTTTATCTGTGTGGTTGCAAATGTTAAGACTCCATTCTTTCTTATAGCTGAATAGTATTTCATTGTAAATACTGTATGTATATCGCATTTTATTTATCTATTCATCTATGGATGGACACTTAGATTGTTTTCATATCTTGGCTATTGTAAATAATGTTGCAATAAACCTGGAGGTGCATATAATTTTTGAATTAGTGTTTTTATTTTCTTCAGATAAATACACAAAAGTGGAATTGCTGGGTCTTGTGGTAGTTCTATTTTTAATTTTTTGAGGAAACTCCATACTATTTTATTAGTAGCTGTACCAATTTACATTACCACCAACAGTGCACAGCATAGAGATTAGAACTCAAGTGATCACCCCACTAAATCTAGTACCCATCTTCCCCGTTACATATTTATTACACCATTGTTGACGATTTTCCTTATGCTACACTTTATATCTCCATGACTATCCATTTGTATTTCTTAACCTTTTGCCATTTTTTACTGTCCCCCCAACACCCCTCCTATCTAGTAGCTCTCAAAATGTTCTCTGTACTTATTAGTTAGTTTCTGTTTTTGTTGTTGTTGTTTATTTTGTTCTTTAGACTTCGCATGTATGTGAAATCACATGATATTTGTCTTTATCAAACTTATTTCATTTAGCTCAATACCCTCTAGGTCCATCAAGGCAATACCTTTTTCCATTCCCTTCCTTTTAGTCTATGTGTGTCTTTTAATCTGAAGTGAGTCTCTTATAGGCAGCATATGCAGAGGTCTTGTTTTCTTATCCATTCAGCCACCATATCCTTTGGTTGGAGCACTTAATTTTTTCCATTTGAGGTAGTCTTCGATAGCTGTGTAGTTATTAACATTTTTTCATTCATGAGTTTGATATATGTTTTTTCTTCTTAAAGAAGTCCCTCCAACATTTTCTGCAATAGTGGCTTGGTGGTAATGAATTTCTTTAGCTTATTTTTGTCTGACCTTTGACTCTAAATGATAGCTTTGCTGAATAAAGTATTCTTGGTTATAGATTCTAGGTTTCCGTCACTTTGAATATTTTGTGCCAAGCCCTTCTGTCCTACAAATTTTTTTTGAGAAATCAGCTGCCAGTCTTATGGGTGATCCCTTGCAAGTAACTAACTGTTTTTCTCTTGCTGTTTTAAAGATTCTTTCTTTGTATTTAACCTTTGGCATTTTAATTATGATATGTCTTGCTGTGGCCTTCTTTGGGTTTCTCTTTCTTGGGACTCTCTGAGCTTCCTGGGATTGGGAACTTCACTAGGATAGGGAAAAATTTTCTATAATTATTTCTTCAAATACCTTTTCCACTTCTTGTTCTCCCTCTCCTCCTTTAGGTACCCCTATTACATGATTGTCTTTACACTTAGTTTTGCCCCAAAGGCTTTTTAAATTATTATTATATTCTTGGATTCTTTTTCCTTGCCATTTAGATTGGGTGACCTTGGCTTCCCTATCCTATATATTCGTAGTTCAATACTCCTTTTCATCTACTATGTTGGTTCCCTCCAATATACTCTTCACTTCAGATAATGTATTCCTCATTTCTGACTAGTTCCCTTTTATAATTTACATTTTCATTTTTATGTTTTTATCTCTTTGTTAAAGTTCTTGCTGAGTTCACTGCACTTCCCCTAAATTCATTGAGCATCTTTATAAACAGTGTTTTGAGCTCTGCATCTGTTAGATTGCTTTACTCCATTATTCCTGGACCTCTGTTCTTTTCTCTCTTATGGTTTCTGCTTCTTTGTCTTCCTATTTTGGCTGCCTTTCTGTTTCTATGTACTAAGCAAAGTTATCAAGTCTCCCGGTCTGATTATCATGGCTTTGTGTAGCAGGTGTCCAGAGGCACAATCCCGAGAGGTATTCAACAGCAGGCCAAGTTTAATGCCGGTCTGTGTCCCTCCGGGGCCACCTGTTAAGATTCCACAAGCAATCCACAGATACTGTGTTTATAGTTGCCTCAAGAAACCACACCAGAGAAAGAGGTCAGCTGTCACCAGTGTGAGTCTTGAAATTTGCTCAGCAAGTTGCACAGGACTCACCAAGGACACAACTGAATGCACCTTGGGCAGGGCCGCAAATGTGGGAGGTGGAGTTTCAGGGAATCCTCTGGGCAGAGCCACCTCTGTTATCCAGTTCCATGAAGTCTCAGCTATGGCGGCGTTGCATCTGCACTGGGAGGGAGAGGGGTCCACCTGTTGCAAGGTGATTTCTTATTTCTCTCCTTAGTTGTAGGACTTTGTTCATCTAGACCACAGGAGACTGCTTACTGTTTGCTCCGTGTTTCCATCAGAACTTTTATGTGATTAGAAGAGCAGATGAACAAAACCTCTATCATCTATGCCATTTTGACTTCTCTCTAATTCTTTATTTTCTTAATATAGAGTATCATGTTGATTAATTTGTGGATGTTGAATCATCCTTGAATCACTGGAAAGATTTTATTTGATCACGGTGTATCATCCTTTTAATGTATTTTTTAATTCATTTTGCTAATATTTTGTTGAGGATTTTTGTGTCTATGTTCATCGGGGATATTGCACTGTAGTTTTGTTTTCTTATGGTTTTCTTGTCTGGTTTTGTTATCAGGGTAGTATTGATCTCCTAAAATGAGTTTGGAAGCATTCTGCCTCTTCAATCTTTGGAAGAGTTTGAGAAGGATTATTACTAATTCTTCTTTAAATGTTTGGTAGAATTCACTAGTGAAGCCATCTGTTCCTGGACTTATGTTTGGGGGGGAAGGGGATTTTTTGATAGTTTCTTTTTTATTATTATTATTTTACATTAGTTTCCAGTATATAATACAATAGTTAGACATTTATATAATTTATGAAGTGATCCCCTCATCCAATTACTCTAACACCTATCTGGCACTACACATAGCCATTACAATAATATTGACTATGCTATACTCTACATCCTCATGACAGATTTGTAACTATTAATTTGTATTTCTTCACCTCTTCACATATTTCACCCAGCCCTCATCAACCCATCTCTCTCTGGCAATCACCACTTTGTTGTCTGTATCTGTGTCTGTTTTCATTTAGTTTATTTGTTTCTTTTGTTCTTTAGATTCCTCATATAAGTGAAATCATATGATATGTGTCTTTCTCTGATTTATTTCACTTATCATAATATCCTCTAGGTCCATCCACGTCATGGCGAATGGTAAGATTTTACTTTTTTATGGCTGAGTAATATTCCATTGTATATATATACCATAATTCTTTATCCAATCTTCTATTGTTGGGCACTTTGGTTGCTTCTATATCTTGGCTATTGTGAATAGTGCTGCAGTGTACATAAGGGTGCATAATCTTTATGAATTAATGTTTTGGTTTTCTTTGGCTAAATACCCAGAAGTGCAATTGCTGGGTCAAAAAGTAGTTCTATTTTTAATTTTTTTGAGGAACAGTCATACTGTTTTCTATAATAGCTGTACCAATTTGCAATCCCAGCAACTATGTACGAGCACTCTCTTTTCTCCAACACTTGTGTTTTTTGATTTATTGATAATAGCCTATCTTACAGGTGTGAGGTGATAGCTCATTGTGGTTTTAATGTGCGTTTCTCTAATAATTAATTACTATGAGCATCTGTTTATATGTCTATTGGCCATCTGTATTTCCTCTTTGGAGAAATACCTATTCAGGTTTTCTGTCCATTTTTAAATTGCATCATTTGTTTTTTAGTTGTTGAGTTGTATGAGTTCTTTATGAATATGAATATTAACAATGAGATTGTCATATATAAAATTTATACCAGTGATATCATAGAAAATACCTTCCATTCAGTAGGTTCTCTTTTTGTTTTGTTGATGGTTTCTTTTACTGTGCAAAAACTTTTTAGTTTGTTGTAGTTCCATTTGTTTGTTTTTTTCTTTTGTTTTCCTTTTTGGGGGATTTTTGATAACTGATTAAAACTCCATGTTAATAATTGATTTCTATTTGCATGGAACATCTTTTGCCAACCTTTCACTTTCAGTCTGTGTGTGTCCACATATTAGAAGTGTCTCTTGTAGGCAGCTTGTATATATATAAATTAGATATATATTATATTTTAAATCCATTCAGCCACTTTATTCCTTATTATTCAATAATTTAGTTCATTTACTTTTAAAGTAATTATTGATAAGTATGCACTTACTGCCATTTGGTTCATTCTTTTCTGGCTGTTTTATAGATCCTCTCTTCTTGTCTTCTTTCTTTTAGCTTATTGACTTTCTTTAGTGGTATATTTAATTCCTTTCTCATCGTCATTTGTACTTATGCTATAGGATTTTGCTTTGTGGTTACCATGAGGCTGGCATATAACAAGTTTATTTATAACAGTTTATTTTATAATTTTTTTCAATTTATTTAATTATAGTTGGTATACAATATTATATTAGGTTCAGGTGTACAATATAGTGATTTTACATTTTTGTTCCTTACAATGTGATTACCCCACTAGTTCTAGTAATTATGTGTCACTGTATAAACTTATCACAATATATTGACTATATTCTCCTTCAGTCTATTCTAAATTGATAATTTAAATTTGAACACATTTTAAAACTCTACATTTTTACCCCCCTCCACGTTTTGCTTGTAATGTCACATTTTTATATCTTTTTATTGTGTGTATTCCTTAATTAATTATTGTGGTTATAGTTATTTTTACTACTTCTGTTTTTTAACTTCATTCTAGTTTTATGTGATTAATTGATTATACTATATATATCAGTTATATATATCAGTAAGATTTATACTTTTATATGTTTTCTTGTTACTGATTAGAGCCTTTTCTTTTTAGCTTAAATAGTCTCTTTAAAATTTCTTTTAAGGTCAGTTTACTTGTGGTAAACTCCTCTAGCTTTTGCTTGCCTGAAAAATACTTTGACTCTCCTTCAATTCTGAATGATAACATTGCTGAGCAGTATATTCTTGGTTGGAGGTTTTTGTTTTTTTTTTTTTTCTTTCAGCACTTTGACTATATGATGCCACTCCCTTACTTTCTGCAAATTTTCTGCTTAAAAATCTGCCGATAGTCTTATGAGTGTTTCTTTCTACATAACAAGTTGTTTTCTTTCTTGCTGCTCTTAAGATTCTCTCTTTATCTTTAACTTTTGACATTGAATTAGAATATTTTGGTGTGAATCTTTTTAGGGTTATCGTCTTTGGAATTTTCTGGGCTTTCTATATCTAAATGTCTGTTTCCTTCCTCAATTTAAGGAAGTTTTTCATCATTTTTTTTCGGATAAGTTTTCCATGCCTTTCTTTCTCTCTTCCCGTGGGAACTCTGTAATGCAAATGTTAATAGGCTTGCTATTGTCCAATAAGTCTCTAAAGCTATCTTCATGTTTTAAAATCCTTTTGTTGTTGTTGTTTTGCTGCTCTGCTTAAGTGAGTTCCACTGACCTGTATTCAAGATCACTGATCCTTTCTATTGCTTTACACTGTCTGATGTTGAACACCTCAACATATTTTTTCAGTTCAGTATTGTATTCTTCAGCTCTGTGAATTCTATTTGGTATTCCCTTATATTTTCTCTTTATTGATGTTATCACAGTATTTATCCATTCTCCTTAATTTGGTGAACATTTTTGTGACCATTACTTTGAAAACTTTATCAGGTAAATTATTTATCTTCATTTCATTTTTTTTATAAGGTTTTATCCTTTTTTTTTTTTTGGAACATATTTCTTTATCTCCTCATTTTGTTTGAGTCTCTGTTTATTTGTAGGTATTATGTGAAATGGCTACCTCTACCCGTCTTTAAGGAGTAGCTTTGTGTATGATGAAGCTTATTGTTCAACTTTGCCCCAGCTCTTGACTCTCTCTCAAACCTTTGTGATTTCCCAAGCAACCTGTTTTATTTTTAATAGCTCTTGTCAGTGTACCAAAGGGAAGGACCTAGTCAGCAACCATTTTCAGGCTGATTAGAAGCCAGACCCTCAAACAGCATATTTTAAAGTATGGAAATATATGTAGCCCTGTGGAACAGCAATCATAACCTCTGCTAAACTCCAGACTAGGTGATCAGGAGGTAGCCCCTGGTGACCGTTGCAAAAATCATGGCTCTTGTTGAATGTATAAACTCATTTCTGAGGGATACTGGTGAGCTGTAGTGAGGCAGAAGGAGAGCACAAAGATGATCTTCCCCAGTTTATGTTCCCCGAGAGCACCTTCGTAGCCTCTACATGTTTGGCAAACCTGAAGCCTTCCCCTCAACCAAGGCTCCAGGACAAGTAAATAGGCCTCTTTCATAAAAAGACTGGGGATGTGTTTTATTCTGCTATCTATGGAGCCCCTGTGGGTGATAGCCTGACAAGAAATGTCTGCTAGATTGTTACAGTCCTATGTGAACCAGGAACGCAAGCCCCACCTAGCCAACAGAGTCAGTCAATCAAGGAGCATCACCTGTGTGGTAGCCACAAAAACTTGGACACCCTATGTAAAAATAGGTAAGAGCTCTCCTCCAAGAAATACTGGTACTCTAAAGTATGGTAGAGAGAGAATGTGAAGATAGAGCCCATCTTCTGAGGTCTCTGGAAAGGTTTGTAATCAGCCCTTATGTGTGTGTTTGATTAGAAATCTGTACCTTAGGTTGCAGCTATGATGATAAGCTGACAGGACTCTTTCAAAAGAAGTCTAAGTTCCTGGATGAATTGCCTTATGCTGTGCCCTGAGGATGGTAGCTATTTAAGAACTCTTTCTCCATTGCTTATGGTTCTGTGAGATTTTTAAGTGCAAGCCCTGCTGGCCTCCATAGCCAGATGATATAAAGACCCTGGCAGTAACTGTAAACACTGCAGTGCCAGACAAGGGTACAAGCTTTTTTCTAGAAGATAATTAGCAAGCTAGAGCAAGGCAGAGATTAAATCCACTGGCCTCCATTTCCTGAGAGGACCTCCGTAGGTACAAATAAGTGTGCCAAACCTGAAGGCTTCTCCTCAGGACAAAGATCTTTGACATGCAAATAGGTCTCATTCCCTAAAAGATGAGCTTTATTTCATTCTTCTCTGTGTGCACTATCCTGAGGGTGGTGGTCTGACAAGAACTTTTTCTCTCTCTGGTTGTTAGAATCCCAGGGAACTGAGAACACAAGTCCCACTGGCCTCCAGAGCCAAATGATCAAAGGATAGGATGTCCCCTAGACTATTGCAGCAAAAACTGAGTACCAACATAAAAAAAGGACACCAGATGTGTATAAATCTCCCTTCCAAGAGATATCATCACTGATAGATATGAGTGGCAGAGGGAGAGTGCAAAGAAGGTATTTGCCAAAAAAAAAAAAGGGTGGGGGGGTATGATGGACCTCTCTGATTTTAGATAGCCCTTGGCCTTTCGAACCTAGAATGTTATTATTTTCTCAAAGTGTGTCTATTTCATGTCAAGACCTTCTTTTATTCCAAATCATTAATTTTTTATGAGTTGTGTTTAGTGACCAGGACTCTCCTTTTTCCAATTTCATTAATTTCATATGGAGAACTCCCACTGAGGCCATAAGTTCAACATTCAGCAGAGATAGTAAGGCAGTAAGGAAAAAGTATCATGGATATCTGTATATCTATTCATACTACTTACCTGTGCTTTTTGGACCTTCTCGGATCCAGTCTCATATGTATCATTTAATTTAATAACGGAATGCTATGTAGCCCAAATTTATGATTTACTTAATGATATAATACCAAGTTCACAATAGGCATCTTGGGTCTATCACATTATCACTTGGTATCTCATGATCAGGTATTCGGTGTTCACAAGGGACAAGTAGCAAGTCAGTGGCTACTTTTCCAATAAAAAATAACTAGCCAGAAGAGGACAAAGCCTTACTCTAAAACCTCAGGAATCTGCTCTATGACTTTCCTATTGATGCTTGCCAATTTTTCATTCAACATCACTATCTGTCACAGATACTTAGAATACTATTTTTGTTTGTTGGATTGTAAGGTTCAAGAATCAGGACAGCTTGTGTAAAAACTAGAGTTGTACAGTCTTTTCTTATACTAAAGTGCACTCAGCAGATTTACAAAGCAGCATGCTCAAATGTACAAAATGTTTCCTCTAAAGTTCAGAAGTCCATTCAGCATTGTACCTCAGTTTCTATGATAGACAGAACAAGGTTCAGTGGCTTGTCATTCACTTCCACCATTTTGCTATTTGTTTTCTGCATGTCATATCATTTTATTTATCAATTTCCTCCATTATTACCATTTTGTGTTTAATTTTTTGTAATGCACCACTTTGATTACTTTGTCATTTCCTTTTCAGTGCATTTATTGTTGTTTTCATAGTGGTTACCTTGGAGATTACAATTAACATCTTAAATTTATAGCAATCTAGTTTGAGTTTATATCAGCTTAGTCTCAATAGTACACAAAATTATGCTTCTGTACAGTTCTGTTCCTCCTTTATATTGCTATCGTCATATATTACATCTTTATACATTGTGCATCCATTGAGATAGATGTGTAATTATTGCTTCATGCATTTGCCTTTTAAATCATATAGAAAATAGGAATTAAAAACTAAAATTACATTATACATTATACATTAATTACATTATACATTAATACTGGCTTTTATATTTACCTACATATTTACTTTTACCAGTGTTCTTTATTTATTCCTATGGCTTCAAGTTACTGCCTAGTTTCTTTTCGTTTCCACTGAAGGGCTCCCTTTAGCATTTTTTTAGGGCAGGCATACAAAGAATGAACTTCCTCAACTTTTGTTTATCTTGGAATTATTTGATTTCTCCTTCTTTTTAAAAACAGTTTTGCTAGATATAGAATTCATGGTTGGAAATTGTTTTCTTTAAGCACATTAAATATATTATATCACTATTTTCTGGTCTCATGGTTTCTACAGAGGTATCAGCTGTTAATTTAACTGAAGATCTCTTGTACATATGAGTCAATTCTCTTACTGCTTTCAAGATTCTATTTGGGGATGAGGGAGGCTTTTGACAGATTATAATGTGTCTCAGTGTAGATCTTGTGAGTTTATTCTACTTAATGTTCTTGAGCTTCTTAGATATGCAGGTTCATATATTTTTTCAAATTGAGAATTTTTTAACCATTATTTCTGCAAATATTTTTTCTACTTCTTTATCCTTCTATCACTTTCTGGAACTCCCATTATGCATATGTTGGCATTTTTGGTGGTGTCCCACAAGTCTCTTAGGCTCTGTTCATTTTTTATTACATTTTTAATTTTTGCTCCTCAGACTAGATCATTTTACTTGACTTATCTGCAACTTCACTGATTCTTTTGTCTCCTCAAGTTTGTTGTTGAACCCCTCTAGCTAATTTTTTATTTCAGTTACTATGCAATCACTTGCCATATAACATTTCAACCAGTGATGGGCCACATATGTGACAGTGGTTCTATAAGATTATAATGGAGTTGAAAAATTTCTATCACCTAGTGAAGTCATAGCTATTGTAACATCATAGTGCAATGCATTACATATGTGTTTGAGGTGATGCTGGTGGAAACAAATCTACTGCATTGCCAGTTATATAAAAGTGTAGCACATAGAATTATATACAGTACATAATACTTCAAAATAATAATAAATGACTTTGTTACTTATTTATGTATTTACTGTTCTATACATTTTATTGTTATTTTAGAATGTACTTTATTTATTAAAAAAAGTTTGCTGTAAAGCAGTATTCCATATTACTTTGGCAGAAGCCTCTTGAATCTTGTGATTACCACATGTCTCGATTGCAGCATTATCTCTTGTACTTGATTTAATCTCATGTTGTTTTATAAATTTAGTGTAGCCTGTTTTAAGTAGTGCAAGACTGTACTTTTTCAGCCTTAGGATTTCTATTTCATTCCTTATATAGTTTCTACTAATATTTTCTACTACTTGAGACATTGTTCTTCTAGTTTCCTTTTATTCTTTATTCCTGCTTTCCTTTAGCTCTTTCAGCATATTTAAGACAGATGATTTAAAATCTTTGTCTAAAGGTTCTCAGCATCACTAATAATCAGGGAAATTCAAATCAAAATTATAATAAGATATCACCTCATACCTATTAGAATGGCTATCACCAAAAAAAAAATGAGAGAGAGAGAGAGAGATAATCGTTGGAAAGAATGTGCAGATAAAATAATAATTGTGTAGTGTTGATGGGAATAAATACTGGTATAGCCACTAGGGAAAACAGTATGGAGATGCCTCAAAAAATTAAAAACAGTTACCATATCATCCATTTATGCATATTTATCTGAAGGAAACAAAACACTAACTCAAAGAACAGACTTCCAGGGTTCTGGTCAAAATGGTGGAGTAGATACATGCCGTGCTTACATCCTCCCATAACTACACTAAAATTACAACTAAAATATAGAAAAATCAACCTGAAGAACCATCCAAAGACTAGCTGAACAGAAGTCCTATAACTAAGGATGTAAGAAGCCACCTCAAGACTGGTAAGAGAAACAGATGTGCAAAACTAGGTTGGACCCACACCTACATGTGGTGGTGGAGAATTGGGAGAGATATCTCCATTGCAGTGGTTTCCCCTGAAGAGTGAAGGGTTCTAGGCCCACATCAGGATCCCCAGCCCAGAGAACCAGGGCCAGGAAGAGGATCCTCCACAACATCTGGCTGTGAAAATCAGCTGGGATTCCATCCATCTGGGTTAGAGAGAGAGAGCAACTGGAAACCCAGGTGTCCTCTTAAAGAGTCCACACATAGAATCTCTTAATCCCAAGCACTCACCTTGGGCTCGGCAAAAGGGCAGCTGCTTAGGAGGTTTCAGAGACATACAAGGACAAACTGAGTTGGGTATCTTCAGTATGAGGGCTGGAGGAAAAGCCTCCATTGTCTATGTGTTGAGCTCCCCTCCTCTATAGCCAGCAGGTGGACTCCAATTTTATTTTGTTGAACACTTTTCCCACACGAGCAAATACGAATTTTCATTTGCTGGTGAGTCTTGTACACTCCCTACTCAACTTGCAAACCACCAGATGTTTTTACCCAGCTGTTAGGCAGTCAGTATTATCTCACACTGCATCTTTCTTGTACAACTGTTGGGGGTCTGCAGGCCTCCAGCAAGCAGCAGCTGGCCTCAGTGCTCTCTGAGACTTTTGTGGAATGGCCCCAGGCTCAGCACTGGCACAAGATTTGCATTAACCCATTGAACAGCACGTGCCCCATGCTGGTGACTCTCGGAACCCTAACCCCATCTAACTATCTTACTGACAGAAGCTGTTTCAGTGATCTGCAGGCAGCTGGTATTGGCCCATACTGCAGTCGTTCTTGGAAAACTTTTGAGAGTCCAGTCCCCAGGCAGATAGTGGCTGGCCTCTGTGTGCTCTAAACTTGTTGTGAAGTGGCCCAAGGTTCAAAACTGGCATCAAGTCTGAATCTACATTAACCTGTTGAATACCACTCACACCATGCTAGTGAATTCCTGAGATTCTGGCCATCCAAACTCTCATAACACTGTACCAGGTGAGACTTTTTAAGCAGCTAAATCTTATAAACAGCTTGCAGGTTGTAGCAGGCCTCAGGATGCCTTTGGCCTTTTACTCAGCTTCCCTAGGCCAGGCATTAGCGATAACTGGCCTCATTTCACAGCATGGCCTCTCCCACACATCTCTAGGTCCAGCATAGGCAGTAACCAACTGCAGATTGCTTGTAGCTCCTACAAGTAGCTCCGACAAGTCACAGGCATGGCTGAACTTGGCCTGCACTGAGTACCCTCCTAAGAGGCCTGAGAACCAGCACACTCAGTGGCTGGTTTTAAACCACAGTAGAACAACACTCAATTAGCCCCTCGAGCTGCAGATCCAAAAGGTGGTCTCAACAGGCACCTTAGCCCACTGGAGCAAATCCTGCTGCATGAGGTCACCCCTGAACAGCAAATTACATGCTGTGGTCATGGCAAATCCTTACAGCCAGTAAGCCTGAGGATCAATCCCGCCCACTGATGCACCAATAGCTATCAAGTCTCAAGTACACAAGAGCACACAATTCACACAAAGGACACTCCAGGAGCACCCATCTCAGGTGACCAGAGAGACTGTGCCACTGGACACCACAGGAAACCTACTACATAAGGCAACCCTGCCAAGACTGAGAGATGTAGCAGATTTACCTAATACATAAAAACAAACAAAGAGAGGTCACTAAAATGAGGAAGGGAAATATGTCAAAAATGACAGAACAAAAGAAAACTGCAGAAAAAGAACTAAAGCAAATAGAGACAAGTAATCTACAAGATACAAAGTTCAAAACACAGGTTATAAGAATATTTAAGGAACTTAGTAAGAACTTCAACAAAGAGATAGTAAGCATTAATAGAATCCATAAATGAGAACCACACAGAAATGAAAAGTACACTAGAAGGAATCAACAGCAGATTAGATGAAGCAGAAGATCAAATTAGTGATTTAGAAGACAAGGAAGCAGAAAATACTCAATGTGAACAACAAGAAAAAAGGAAAAACTCAAGATAGTTGAGGAACAACTAGGACAACATCAAATGTAACAATATTCACATCTTAGGTGTACCAGAAAGAAAAAGAGAAAACAAAAAATTGAGGACAAATTTGAAGAAATAATGATGAAAAACTTCCTTAACTCATTGAAAGAAATAGACATACAAATCCAGAAAATGCAGTCTTAAGCAAGATAAACCCAAATAGGCACAACCAAAATATACCATAATTAAAATGCCAAAGGTTAAAGACAAGGAGGACTCTTAAAAGCAGCAAGAGAAAAGCAATTAGTTATCTGCAAAGTAGCTCCCATAAGACTGCCAGTTGATTTCTCAAAAGGGGCTTTGCAGGCCAGAAGGGATTGGCATAAAATATTCAAAGACAAAAAGCAAGGAACTACAACTCAGACTACTCTACACAGCAAGGCAATCATTTACAATTGAAGGAGAGAGGTGAGAATATTTAGTGAAATAAAGGAAGTCTATTCAATAGATGGTGTTAGAAAAATTGGACAGATATACGCAGAAAAATAAAACTGGATCACCTTATTACACCATATAGAATAATAAATTCAAAATTGATTAGAGTTCAATGTAAGACTCCAAATCATAAAACTGCTAAAAGAAAACATAGGCAGTAAATTCTTTAATATTGCTCTTAGCAATATTTTTTTGTGATAAGTAGCCTCAGGCAAGGGAAACAAAAGAAAAAATAAAAATATGGGACTATATCAAACTAAAAAGGTTTTGCACAGCAAACAACAACAAAATGAAAAGACAACCTACTGAATGAGAGAATGTATTTCGAATGATATACCCAATAAGAAGTTAAGATCCAAAATTTATGAAGAACTCAGACAATTCAACAACCGAAAAAGAAACAATGCAATTCAAAAATGGTTTAAGACTCTGAATAAACATTTTTCCAAAGAAATACAGATGGAAAATGGACATATGAAAAAAATGTTCAAGGTCACTAATCACCAGAGAAATACAAGTTGAAACCTCAATGAGATATCACCTCACATGTGTCAGAATGACTATTATCAATAAATCAACAAGCAATTGTTGGCAAGGATGTGGAGAAAAGGGACCCCTTGTGCACTGTGGTTGAGATTGTAAATTGGTGTAGGCTCTGTGGAAAACAGTTTAGTTTCCTCAAAAAATTAAAAATAGAACTACCTTATGACCTAGGAATTCCATATCTGAGTATTTATCCAAAGAAAACCAAAACACTAATTCAAAAAGATATATTCACCCTTACGTTAACTGAAGCATAATTGACAATAGCCAAGATAGGGAAGCAACTAAATGTCCTTCAATATATGATTGAATAAAGAAGAGGTGGTACATATATACAATGGAATACTACTGAGACAGAAAAAAATAAAATCTTACCATTTGCAATGATATGAATGAAATTAAAGTGTATTATGCTAAGTGAAATAAGTCAGACAGAGAAAGAAAATACCATATGATTTCACTTACACATGGAATCTAAATAAACAAACAAACAAACAAATAAATAAAATGAAAACAGAGTCATAAATGCAAAGACCAAACTGATGATTGCCAGATGGAGGGGGTTTAAGAGGTGGGTAAAATAAAAGTAAAAGAATTAAGAAGTATAAATTGGTAGTTACAAAATAGTCACAAGGATGTGAAGTACAGCATAGGATACATACTCGGTAATATTGTAATACCTATATATAGTGTCAAGTAGATACTAGACTAAACGGGGAATCACTTCATAAACTTGACAAATGTCTAAACATTATACAGTACACCTAAAACTAATATAAAATAATACTAAATGTCAACTGTAATTGAAAAATAAAAATTTAAATAAATAAAAAATAAATTGAAGGAGAGATAAAGAGTTCCCCAGTCAAGAAAAAAAGGAAAAAATTCATCAACACCAAACCAGTATTACAAGAATGTTAAGAGGACTTCTTTAAGAAGAAGAAAGGGAGATAAAAGAACATAAATATGAATAACAAAATAGAAATAACCATGAACCTATCGGTAATCACTTTAAATGAAAATGGATTAGTTGCTCAAAAGACATAGTTGAATGCATAAGAAAACTACACCTATATATATGCTGTCTATAAGAGACCCACTTCAGATTGAAAGACACACACAGCCTGAAAGTCAGGGATGGAAAAACATATATTATGCAAATGTAAATGAAAAAAAGCTGGGGTAGCAATACTTACATCAGACAAAATAGACTTTAAAACAAAGGCTATAATAAGACAAAGAAGGATATTACATAATAATAAAGGGATCAATTCAGCAAGATGATATAACCCTTGTAAACATTTTTGCATATACTGTATGAGCACCCAAATACATAAAGCAAATATTAATAAACAAAAAGGGACAGTTTGACAGTAATATAGTCATAATAGGGAACTTTGACACCCTACTGAAATCAAAGGAAAATCATCTAGACATAATTAACAAGGAAACAGTGACCTTATATGACACTTTAGACTTGAAGAATTTAATTGATATTTTTAGAACACTGAACTTGAAAACAGCAGAATATACATTCTTTTAATGCACACATGGGACATTTTGTAGGATAAACCACATGTTAAACCACAAAACAAGTTTCAATAAATTTAATAAGACTGAAATTATACTAACCATTTTCTCCAAGCACAATGGTATGAAATAAGAAATAAATTGCAAGAAAAAAAATGAAAAACACACAAATACATAGAAGCTAAATAACAACATGCTACTAAACAATGAATGGATTAAGAGATCAAACAAGAATTCAAAAAATACCTGAGACGAATAAAAACGAAAACACAGTGACCCAAAATACATGGAACACAGCAAAATCAATCCTTAGAGGGAAATTTATAGCAATAAGGCATACCTCAAAAAATAAATAAATAAATAAAACAAAATCTCAAATAAACAATCTAACCTTACACCTAAAGGAAATAGAAAAAGAACAACAAACAAAACCCAAAGTGAGTAGAAGAAAGGACATAGTAAAGATCAGAGAGGAAATAAATAAAATAGAGCCTATAAATAAATACAAAAGATCAATGAAACCAAGAGCTAATTCTTTGCAAAGATATACAAAATTGATGAACTTTAACCAGACTCATTAAGAAAAAGAGAGAGAAAATCCAAATAAATAAAATTAGAAATAAAAAAGAAGTGACAACTGACACCACAGAAATACAAAAAATTATAAGAAAACACTATGAACAATTTTATGCTAACAAATGGAACAATCTGGAATAAATGAATAAATTCCTAGAAACATATAATCTTCCAAGACTGAATCGGAAGAAACAGAACATATGACCAGAATGATTACAATTAATGAAATTGAATCAGTAATTGAAAATCTCCCCGCAAACAAAAGTTCTGGACCAGATGTCCTCACAGTTGAACTTTACCAAACATTCAAACATTATTTTTCTCAAATTGTTCCAAAACACACCAGAGTAAGGAAGTCCCTCGATCTCATTTTACAAGGCAACCATTATCGTGATCCCAAAGCTAAAGACATTACAGAAAAAATTATAGGCCAATAACCCTGTTGAACATAGATGCAAAAATTCTCAACAAAATATTAGCAAACTGAATTCAGCAATACATTAAAAAGATCATACATAATGATAATGTGGCATTTATTTATAGGATACAAGTTTGGTTTGATATCCACAAATCAATTAACGTGGTATATCGCATAAACAAAATGAAGGATAAAAATCATATAATCATATCAATGGATGCGGAAAAAGCATTTGACAAAATCCAGCATCCATTTTTGATAAGAACTCTCAGCAAAGTGGGAATAGAAAAAACATATGTCGACATAATAAAGGCCATCTATGACAAACCCACGGCTAACATTACACTCAGTGATGAAAAGCTAAAGTGTTTTCCTTACAATCCAGAACAAGACAAAGATGTTTACTTTCACCACTTCTACTCAACCTAGTATTGAAAATCTTAGCCACAGCAATCACACAAGAAAAATAAATAAAAGGTCTTCAAATTGGAAAGAGAGAAGAAAAACTGTCATTATTTGCAAATGCCATGCTACTATATATAGAAAGCCCTAAATATCCCACCAAAATACTGTTAGAACTGATGAATAAATTTAGTAAAGTAGCAGGACTCAAAATTAATATTCGAAAATCAGTTTCATTTTTATACACCAATAACGAATTATGAGAGAAATAAAAAAAAAAGATCCCATTTAAAATTGCATCAAAAATAAAATAAATAAAATACCTGAGAATAAATTTAACCAAGGAGGTAAAAAACAAAACAAACAAAAAAAAACTGTACTTGAAAACAGTGAAGAAAGAAATTAAAGAAGAAGATACAAATAAATGAAAACATATACCGTGCTCATGGATAGGAAGAAGTAACATTGTTAAAACGTCTGTAGTACCCAAAGCGATCTATAGATTCAATGCAATCCTTATCAAAATACCAATGGCATTTTTCACGGAACTAGCGCAAATAATCCTAAAATTTCTATGGAACCATAAAAAAACCCAAATAGCCACGACAATCTTGAGAAGGAAGAAGAAATTTGGAGGTATCACAATATTTGATATTGAACTATACTACAAAAATGTAGTAATCAAAACAGCATGGTATTGGCATAAAAGCAGATCCAAAAGAGATCAATGGAACAGAATAAAGAACCCAGAATTAAACTCAAGCCTAAATAGTTATTTAATCTATGACTAAGGAGGCAAGAATATACAATGGGGGTAAAGACAGTCTTTTCAATAAATGGTGATGAAAAAATGGGCCAGATACAAGCAAAAAAAAAAAAATGAAACTAGATCATCTTTATACATAATGTATGAGGATAAATCAAAACGGATTAAAAGGCTCAACGTAGGACCCAAATCCGTAAAACTTTTAGAAGAAAACATAAGCAGTAAATTTTACAACATTCCTATTAGTGTTATTTCTTTCTCATATATTACCTCAGGTAAGGGAAACAAAAGAAAAATAAACAAATAATACTACATCGAACTAAAGAGTTTTTGCTCAGCAAAGAAAATCATCAACAAAATGTAAAGACAACCTATGAATAAGATATTTGCCAGTGATACATTATATAAGAAGTTAATATCCAAATTTTTTAAAGAACTCATGCAAGTTAACACCAAAACATCAAAGAACACAATTTAAAAATGGGCAGACCTATTTATACAAGTCCAAAAAAGACATACATATGGCCAACAGACACATAAAAAATCTTCAAAGTCACTAATTATCAGAAACATGCAAATTAAAACCACAATGAGGTATCACCTCATGTATGTCAGAATGGCTATCATCAATAAATCAACAAACAAGTGCTAGCAAGGATATGGAGAAAAGGGAATCCTCGTTCACTACAAGTAGATTGCAAATTGGTGCAGGCACTATGGAAAATAGTATGAAATGTTCTCAAAAAATTAAAAGTAAAACTACCTTATGACCCAGTAGTTCCATTTCTGGATATTTATCCAAAAAAAAAAAAAATCCAAAACATTATTTTGAAAAGATATCCCTATGTTCATTGTAGCATTATTTACAATATCCAAGATAAGGAAGCAACTTACATGCCCATCAAATATGATTGGATAAAGAAGAGGTGGTACATATATACAAGGGAATATTACTTGGCCATAAAAAAAGAATGAAATCTTAACATTTGAGATGACATGGATGGACCTGGAAGATATTATGCTCAGTAAAATAAGTCAGACAAAGAAAGACAAAAACTATATGATCTCATTTATATGTGGAATCTAAAGAACAAAATAAAGAAACAAACAAAACAGAAACAGCCTAATAAATGCAGGGAACAAGCTGATGGTTACCAGATGGGAGGAAATTTGGGGGGCTGGGTTAAAAAGATGAAGAGATTAAGAAGTACAAATTGGTAGTTATAAAATAGTCATGGAGATGTTAAGTAAAGCATAGGGAATATTGTCGCTAATATGTTAATAACCATGTATAGTGTCAGGTAGGTACTAGACAATCAGGGGATCACTTAGTAAATTATAAAAATGTCTAACCACTATATTGTATATTTGAAACTAATATAAAATAATGTCAACTGTAATTGAAAAAATTAAAGAAGAGGGGGAAAATGTGAAAAGGAATAAGGGGTTCAAATATGCAAGTGTAAAACAAATAAGTCAAGTACAGTAAAGGGAATATGGTCAATAACATTGTAATCATGTTGTTCAGTGTCAGATGGATGCTGAGTATATTATGGTGATCACTTCTCTAGATATATAAATGTTGAATAACTATGGTGTACACCTAAAACTAATATATTATTATATATTAGCTATATTTTAATAAAAAATGGTTTTAAATACTCAATAAAAACAGATATAGAAGAAAAATACCTCAACATAATAAAGGCCATATGACCAATCTTCAGCTAATATTATACTCAATGGTGAAAAACTGAAAGTTTTTTCTCTAAGATCAGAGAAGTTTTCTCATTTTTATTCCCTTGTTATTTAAAAAAATATTGTAATTCCTAGCCAGAATAATCAGGCAAGAGAATTAAAATGCATCCCAATTTGGAATTTAGAAATCAGACTGTTGCTATTTGCAGATGACATGATTTTATATATAGAAAATCCTAAATTCTCCTCCAAAAACTATTATAAACAATAACCAAATACAGTGCTAGTGCAGTATTACAAAATCAATGCAGAAAATTTTGTTGCATTCCTATATACTAACAATGAAATCTTGGGGGAAAAAAAAAGAAAAAATTCCATTTTTAATTGCAACAAAAATGATAAAATTTCTAGGAATAAACTTCACAAAGGAAATGAAGGTCTCAAGACATTGTTGAAAGAAATTTAAGAAAACTCAAAGAAATGGAAAGATATTCCATGTTCATGGATTAGAAGAATTAACATGGTTAGAATGGCCATATTACTTAAAGCAATATATAGATTTAATGCAATTTTCATCAATATCCAATTGCATCTTTCAAAGAAATAGAACAAAAAATTCTCAAATTTTTATAGAACCACAAAAGACTGCAAATAATCAAAGCAATCCTATGAAAACAAAAACAAAAACAAAAAACAAAGCCAGGTAATCAAACTCCCTGACTTCAAACTATTCTACAAAGCTATAATAATCAAAATAGTTCAATATTAGCAGGAAAAAATAGACATACCAAACAATGTAACAGAATTGAGAGCCCAGAAATAAACCCATACATATATGAGCAACCAATTTTTGACAAAGGAGCCAAAAACATGCAGCCAAGAAAGTGTAACCTCTTTAATAAATGATGTTGGGGAAACTGGAAAGCCACATGCAAAAGAATAATACTAGACTGTTTTTGACATTATAAACAAAAATTAACTAAAAATAAATCGAAGATCTAAATATAAATCCTGATACAATAAAATGTAGAGAAGAAAACATACATACTAAACTTATGGATCTTGTTCTCAGAGAGGCTTTTGTGAAATTGACTCCAAAAGCAAGGGAAGTAAAAGCAAAAATAAATGAATGAGATTACATCAAACTAAAAGGCTTCTGCACAGCAAAATAACACATCAACAAAACACAAGGAAACCAACTGAATAGGAGAAGATATTTGCAAACGATACCTCTGATAATGGGCAAACATCCAAAATATATAAAGAACTCATACAATTCAGCAACAAAAACGAACAATCCAACTTAAAAAATGGTCAGGAGCCCTAAATAGACACTTCTTCCAAAACATGTAAATGTCCAATGGATGTTCAACTTCACTAGCTTGAAATAACCTTACATCTGTTAGAAGAGCTACTATCAATATGACAAGTAATAAAAAATGTTGGAGAGGTTGTGGAGAAAAAGGGAATCCTCATATACTACAGATGGGAATGTAAGTTGGTATAGCCACTATGAAAAATAGTATGGATGTTCCTCAAAATATTAAGAATGAAGCTACCATATGACTCAGCAATCCTTCTTCTTGGTATCTACCTGAACAATTTAAAAACACTTTTTCATAAAGATATATTCACTATTCACAGTTGCCAAGATATAGAAATAATCTAAGCTTCCTTCAATGGATGATTGGATAAATAAGATGTGGTATATATACAATGGAATACTATTCAACCATCAAATGATGGAATATTTCCATTTGTGACAAGGATGAATCTTAAGAACATGCTAAGTGAAATAAGTCAGACAGAAAAGGACAAGAACCACATGATTTCACTTACATGTGAGATATAAAATAGAAAGCAACAAACCAAAACGAACAAGCAAATTCATAGACAGAAAACAGTATGGTCGTTACCAGAGGGAAAGAGGAGTGGGAGAGTATTAAGAGGGTAAATGGGGTCAAATATATGGTAATAGAAGGATACTAGACTTTGGGTGGTGAGCACACATGCAATATACAGATGATGTATTATAAACTGTACACTTGAAACTTATGCAATGTTATTAACCAATGTTACTTCAATAAACTTAATGTTTAAAAAAACTGAAAGTGCAAGTGAAAATCACAGAGCATATGACTGCATTACAAAACAAGCCACCCACAGAACTGTATAGTGATAAAAAATCACTGTATAGTGATTTTCAGATGTTGAAGAAAATGAGAAGTCCTGTAGCTTCACTTGTTTAAAAGCAATAAAACTTCAAATGTATATTAAATTAGGAGATTGATAATTATCTAAAAAAATTTACTTTTAAATTTACATGACATGATTTTTTAGAGATAAATAAAGGTGTATGGAATATGTGCCAAATAACAAATTGACTTTGAATCTACAGAGACTTAAAAATTAGCATTACTTCTCTTTCAATATTAATAAACTTTTCCTCTTTTATAATAAAAGTACTTTTGCCCATTTTAAATTTTCAAGGAATAAGAACTTTACAATGTCATTCAAATCCATAATTTGCTACAGCAATTATTATAAAAGGAATGTGTCTTGTTCTGATTTTTAGTAATGTATCTTCCTTACTAGATACCCAGAAGGCAAACAAGCTGGTTACTCAGAACTTCTATTTTGTTTAATGTGTAATACTACTCTAAATTTGGTATGTTATTTCACATTAGATGCTTCAAGGTATGTACCAGCCAAGAACAGAACATATTAGCTCTTCAGAACTTCCAGCATGCAAGATTATCTATTCCTTAAATATACACTCCTTGCTGTATGTAAATTTAGATTGTCTTTATGGAGCGCTCCAGAGAACTGTTGCCACACTCTCTCTGATGGGAGACATCATGATTGTAGTGATTTCCAATTTGAAAGTTGAGGATTATAAATATAGATGATAACTCTCTTCTTTCTTAATCAATATATGAGCTATTGCTTTAAATAATCAAATACTCTGTGCTTCAACTTTTCAGGGCATAGCTTAAATGAGAATTTGAGAAGAAAAAAAATACAATCATAAGAAGCAGAAGCCTTATGATTTTAGGTTAATATGCTAGATGACATTACAGAGAAATTGCTTTTTTCATGAACCCTATCAGCAACCAATACATGGCATTGCAGAGTTCTGGAGACCAACTAATATACTTATCTATTATCTTTAGTGAAGTCCTTCAAGCAGCATAGACATGAGAGAAAGGAATTCCTTGCTTTAGATCCTGTTGATCTGTACAAGGAAGCTTGGTTTCCCAAGCAGACTGCAAAACTTTGAAAAGTGACCTAAGAGAGCATCTATCCTAACAGTCTCCATAGAGATCGACAGAGAATTGCTAGGCTCATGCTTGTTCTGCCTCAGAGCCAGGTGATCAGACACTGGACGCACCAGCTGTGCCATGCAATAGTTCAGCCTGGAATCTTTTGTCCTCATTCAGAGGTAGACCTGGTTGGAATTTCCAAAAATTCTAGTGTGATGTGTCTAAATGCATAAGCATTTTTTTGATACTTGAATGAATAAAAATAAGTCATATTAAGCATTGTTTACAGTAAAGGCAAACTTTTACCCTTAAGAGAGAATGCATATGGCTTCTGCCTAAACTTTATCAAGTCATCTTTCTAATAAACATCTTAATTGAGTTACGAGGTTAGTTTTATGCAAGTTCAGCTAATTCCTTCTTAAGTAGCTGATAATGAATAATCTAGTGTGTTTGCCAACTTTAATTAGGTAGGTTTGTGCTGGACAAAGTCTAAGCACTGGATAACGGAAAGATAGAATTCTGGGAAACGATGTTACTGGAAAAAGGGCCTGGCCTGGGAGAGGTGGCAGGCAGCTGAGGGAGCTGCTTTTGATTCCCTGTAAGTTCAGCTCTAGTTGGGGAAGATGGCTGACTCACATCTGTATATACGAATAATTTATATAACATTTTTCTTCTCAGGCTATGTAAACGGAAGTGATCACATGAACCTTTTCAGCACTTATTAGCTCCATATATGAAAGGAGGAAATGAAAGAGAAATGAGCAAGCCCAAGAAAAAAGTCTTAGAGAAAATGAGTAGTTATCTTGAGGTTAAAGAGTTTGTTTTAAGATAAAGATTTTCCCTTTAAAGTGACTGATGATGCTGGTAGGGACAGGGGAATGTTACTCGGCAGACGTAGAAGATAAGAATAAGAATATAACTATAACAGTGGTGGGTTTGAGGCAATAAATGTGGAGTTCAGGTGACTAATATAGATGTTTAATGTATGTTAAAAAAAAAAACCAGAAACAGAAACAACCTAGATATTCTTTAATAGGTCTATTTTTAACCAAACTGTAAAACATCTATCTCATGGAATACTACTAAGCAATAAAAAGGAACAAAGTATTGATACAAAGAACAGTTTAGCTGAATCTCAAGGAAAATACATCGAATGAAAAAAATCTCTTGAAAGGTCACATACTTTATAATGCCGCCTTGAAACAACAAAATTATGAAGCTGGAGAACAGGTAAGTGGTTGCTAAGAGTTAGGGAGGTGGTGGGGTAGAAGTTTGGCTAGGATTGAAGAGAGTAGCGCAAAGGATTCCTGTGATAGAATTGCTCTCTGCTCTGTGCCCTGACTGTGGTGGTCACAGGAACTTAGATATGTGGTGAAACTAAATGCACATTCAGAAAAAAATATAGGTAAAGTCAGGGAAATCTGAATTAGATCTGTGGATTGTACCAGTGTTGATTCCCTGGTTTTAATACTGTGCTGTAGTACTGTAAAATGTTACCACTGAGGGAAACTGGGTGAATAGTACAGGGGATCTATCTGCATTGTTTTCTACAAATACTTATGAATATTCAATTATCTGAAAATAAAAAGTTTTAAAAAATACTAAATATATTTAAAGAGGTGTTAAAAGTGTGCGAGAACATCTATGAAAGAAAGATAGATGACACAAAAATAACTCTCTAAAATACTTTATAAAACCCCAACCCTCACATTCAATGCATCAGAAGTCTTGCTAATAACTAAATACACTTAAACATTAACCCTTACACAGACTCTATTTCTAAGGAAGCGGGAGAAGGATGTATTTTAAAGTATAGATTCTATTATTCTTTAGGTATAGTGAAGCTGACAGATCAAGAAAATAATGATCATTGAAAGGGTAGTTTATTACTCACAGTTTCCAAGAGGAGGGAGCACACCATGTTGCGCAAGGCCACACAGGAAAGCAGCAGGATCAGTCAGGAGGCAGAAGGAACAAAAGTCAAACATGGGCAAGAGCCTTTATTATGGTTTCCACAGGAAAGGAAAGGGTGAGGCAGGGCACACAGGCCTAGGATTGGCTAGGGTGAATGATTTCAGTGGTCTCTGGTGCATAAGGGCTGCCCCGATTGTCTGGCATCTGTCCCTGCTGAGCAGGGCAGCATGATAGTGTTTGGCCCAGAATGAGAGAGCCCACAGGGTAGGAGAGAGTAGTCTCTGGGTTGGTTTGTTTGTATTTGAAAGGCATACTCCCTAGAAAGTTACTGTCTCTAAGAATTAGCTAACCTTGGGAGGGGCAAGGCCCCAGATGTCAAAGCATCAGAATAAAAAGACAGACTTAATACAGAGCATCATTGACCATCACTTATGAAAAACAGACTTCTTTTTACTGCTGGGTTTCACACTAAATGAAGCAGGAGAAAATGTTTGAATAAGATTTCCTAACTTACCCAGTAATCACTTCTACACTACAGAATTTAGAGCTTGTAACTCCTAATTTTTTTCAACACAAAGATTGTATCCAGATGTTTAGATTTGTATATATGCATGTATTATTTATCTGACCAGCTACTAAATTTAATGAGCCAGAATTCTCTCCGTTATTTTTGTTATCTGCAGCGTTTAGATCTATGCTACCCCTACAACCATGGCTTACTAATTGTAGGATTATTGATGACCTACTCTCATTAGGGTAGATACTTTGAAGTACTTTTCCTTTCCCCAGAGGTAGCAATAAATTTGCCCCAATTCACAAACATGAGTACAAGCAGTTATTGATTATCTTTGACAACTGGGAACAGGATAGTAATGAGTAAAAGATTTACATTGAGAGACAAATGGCCCAAAAGTGAAGGAACAAGGGAGAAACTGAGAAGAACATTCTTTCCATGGTCCATCCAAATTTTGGGTGAACCAAACAATGATAATATTGTCTCATTTGTACATTAATATATTGTTGTTGTGTCTTCCCTCCCAAAATATGCCCAAGACAGTGGATGCAGACTGTTTGGGACACTGCTGGACACTCAACTACACAGGTGTCTATAATAATGTCATGCTAATGGAGTGGGCAGAGGGTGAGCTACATCACTGAGCCTATATGTCCTCAAGTCATGCACATATGAAAAAATTACTTGCAAGGTTTTGGCCTTTGATTATTCCAAGTATTGTTTCAAATCTTCATTTTTACAGAGTGGACTTAGTCTTAGAAGAGAATACTCATTTACCTGGGCTTAAACAATGCATATGTAAGGAATGAATTTCAACCTTTCCACGGTGTTACCTTCCTTCTACAGCAAAATACACTTGAGAACATTTATATAATTCTAAGCAACGACCCAGCACAATCTCAGGAGACTGGCATAATTACTTTTACCCTTTCTTAGCGGGACACACAACAACACCTAAAATCCTGAATCTGTTTTGCTCTGTGGGTAATAGTCAAAGGTGAGGGTTAAACTCCATCTTCTGAGCCTCCTGTTTCCATGTGAATTCCCATTTCAGCACCTGGCTAGACATTGGATTCACTTGGAGAGCTTTTAAAAATACTGTTGCCTGGGTCTTACCCTCAGAAATTTCTATGTAATTGGTATAGTGTGGGTCTAAGCATCAAGATTTTTAAAGATGCCCCGTCATTCTAATATGCTGCCAAGATTAAGAATTGTTGCACTGGATCTGCATGGGTGTCCTCTGCCCCAGCCCTCACTCATCCCTGCCCTTGAGAGAAGCCAAATTATCAGATTGGTGAGTCTGGCAAAAAGAATTGAGCTGGTTCAGCTCAATTGTTCTCTATGTCTTTTAGATCTTTCTGCCTGCACACAGGGGGAATCTTGGCTACATGGTAAGTTGAAGAGGTCTGCTGCTGTCCAGCTATGTCCAGAAGTAGCTACATTTAATGATTAAGCCGATTTGGCCGTAGATCTAAAACCCACTCTCCAGTCTGCTCCTTCAGCTTCATCTCTGGCATTTTTTACTTCTATCTGAGTGTCTCCTGAGCCTTATCTCTCACCTGGTTCCAAAAAAAAGGAAGAAGAGGAAAAAGTGCTATTTTTTGGCCCTCCAAAAAACCTTAACAGTTATAACTAAGTCAATAAAAACACAGTCACTACCTGACTCCCGGCATTTGCCTTTACAAGACTGAATGGCTATGGTAATAGTTACATAACCTTATAATACTTTGAAACAGAAATCTTAGACTGGTCCAACTTAAAAAAATAAAAGTTAATTTTGGAATTTGATTATTTGCCATTTGAAGTAAAGACATCTGAGTTAACAAAGTTAACAATAAAGCCCCTGTTTGTTTTTAAATTCCTACAGGTATTGTTATTACACAAAATATATTAGGATTTTTAAAGTAAGTGAAAGAAATTAAGTTATTATGCTATAAGTCCTGCTGAACCCTGTTCCTATAATATTTAAGCACTGAGGGTCACCAGCTTTGAGCTGAACACATGGCCACAGCATCTTGCAATGGGGCCAAATGTAGTCATGGTATCCTGAACTGCCCACTGGGAAAAGGCAAATCTTCATCAGCAAACTCATACACAAAGCTAGTGAGAGATGTCGAAATACACTTTTGTTTCAGATACCCTTTTTAGTTCCTTTTCCAGGCTCTTTTATGTGACCCTGGGAAACTTACTTCACATTTCAGCTTTTAGTTTTTTTCAGTTCAACAGAAATCAAAATCTCAACACCAATGAGTCAATATATTTACAGAGCTCTTGAAGAACTATGTTTCTTTGTAAATAAAAGGTACTTGACTTTGTGTGTCAGGTTTGGGTGCAGGGAACAGAAAACTATTTAAATGAGCTCAGGTAAATGTCAGTTTATTTTATAGATGTGATTCCCATAATACAAGTGAAATAATAGATCACAATACCAAGGATCTTAGCTTCATCAATTTTTGGAATTTAGATTTTGAGAGGTCTAACAAAAATGTGCTCTGTAAGTCTTTACTTGGTCAATAATTTCAACATATCCCCAGGTTCAGGAGCAACTGAGAGGGGATATAGGCATTAAATGACTTCTTTCATATCAATAAAAGGTAGACCAGAGAATATTGCTTGCATGAGGGATCAAATGTACTTGCTATACAATAATCATTATTAAAGCATTTTACTTTTGCAATTATAAATAGCATTTATACTTTAGCTGACCATTATAATTTCAAACTATAAAACACATAAGGATATTGCTTTACTCCAAGTCGCATCTTTGAATGACACTTTTCTCTAAAAAGGAGCATTCAGATATTAACAATAAACATGAATGCCTCATCTGTAATACAGACATTGTCAAGCCTAATAGGTATAATGATCACTTATGCCATTAATGACGCAGAAGGTCGGGAACATCAGAAATGACACTAGATGGGCATTTTCTATTCATTCTTTAAAGGGCTGAGACTCAAGCCAAGGCTGAAGACAAATTTTTTTTCTGAATTTCTAGGGCTATTCTGAACTTTAGCACTTCCTAAATAAAGAGATAAAATGTTAGACCAATATATAAACGCTTTTATAATGTAGAACCCCTAAATTACCTAGGAGCCTCCTCTTTCAGACCCCTGAAATTTGGTCATTCCATCATATGTTATAATAGAAGGTATACAGGGTCAAAGAAAAATGTAAAATTTCCATTTCCAAACAAGAAAAAGTAAAAGGAGTTCATCACCACCAAACCAGTATTACAAGAAATGTTAAAGAAATGTCTCTAAGAAGAAAAAATAAAAATTATGAATAAGAATGTATTGTGAAGAAAAAGAATTCTCACTGACAAAGGCAAACCCATAATAAAAACAGTGGATCAACCAAAACTAAAGCTAGTACAAAGGTTAAAAGACAAAAGTAGGAATATTATGTATAATTACAACAGTAAATTAAAGGATACATGCAAATAAAACACACAAAAGAAGTAAAAAGTAATGACAAAAAAAAACATAAACATTGGAGGGGTAAATAAAAATGGTAGCGATTCTATTGTATGCTTGATACTTATTCAATTTTGTTAATCAATGTCATCATAATAAATTTAAAAAATGGTAGTGATTCTAGAATGTGTTCAAACTTAAGCAACTATCAAGTTAAAATGAACTCCTATAAGCATAGCTTGGTATATATGAAGCACATGGTAACTACAAACCGAAAATCTACAAGAGCTATCAAAGATATAAAGATAAAGGAATCTAAACAAAACACTTCAGAAAGTCATCAATATGCAAGAGAAGAGAGCATGAATAAAGGAAGGAATAGAGAACAATTAAGCAATCAGAAAACAATAAAATGGCAATAACTATGTACTTATCAATAATTTCTTTAAATGTAAGTGGATTAACTGCTCCAATCAAAAGAAGAAGCGGTGCATAAATGCAGTGGAATATTACTCAGCCTTAAAAAACAGTGAAGTCTTACCATTTGTGAAAACATGGATGGACCTAGAGGGTGTTGAGCTAAGTGAAATAGTTTGGAAGATAAAGACAGACATCATATTATTTCTCTTATAAGTAAAATCTAAAAACAAACAAACAAATGAACAAAAAAACAAGCAAGATAAAAGCAAACAGAGACAGAGAATAAACTGATGGTTGCCAGATGGGAGGTGGGTGGGGGACTGGGTGGAAAAGATGAATGGATTAAGAAGTACAAATTGGCAGTTACAAAATAGTCATGGGGATATAAAGTACAGCTTAGAGAAATAAAGTCGATAATATTGTAATAAGTATACATGGTGTTACGTGGGTACAAAACTTGTCAGGGAGTTCACTTTGTAAGTTATATAAATGTCTAACCTCTATGCTTTACACCTGAAACTAATACAATTAAATGCCAACTATAATTGAAAAAAATTTAAAAAGAAAAAATGTAAAATATATCAAATTCTGGTTTGCTGATATTCAATATTTATGGTAAAATAATTGGAAAGCAAGATAATTCAATAAAGACTAAAATTAGGGATTTAATGGTCAACAATGAATTTCATTAATTCTTATTTTCTTTCATTGTAATAACAAAAAATGGTTGTATAAGGGCACATCTGGGTTTGATGATAACGTTTAAAATTTTCCCCACTTGGAAGCACTTCACAACAATCTTTTAAAAAAATATTACTAATATTCTTTACTTGAAATTCTTGGCATTCATTCCTGGAGAAAAATTTAACTATTCTTGCTCATATGCTCAGAAGTAGCAGAGTACATTAAGGGTGCTGTTGAGTAGTCTAGAGAGCAGAAGTAGTATGAACTGAAAATATCTTAATTCTCTACATTTTTAGTGCTAGGTTTTGTCCAAGTAGCTACGAATTTGCAGGAGGGAAGGATTTCAACATGAACTATTTTTTCTTCTATTTTTCTTTTTTTCTAAATTAATTTCAGGTATATAGTACATTAATGAGACATTTATATAGTTTATGAAATGGTATCCTCAATTACACTATCAGTCATCTGACTCTACCCTTAGCCGTTGCAATACTACTGACTACGTTCCCTATGCTATATTCCACATACCCCTGACCATCTCTCAACTACTAACTTGTTCCTCTTTAACCCTTCAACCCTTTCACCAACCCCTCAAACCCTCTCCCCTCTGGCGGTCACCAGAATCTTCTCTGTATTTACAAGTCTGTTTTCATTTAGTTTGTTCTTTTTGTTCCTTCGATTCTGCATATAAGTGAAATCATATGGTATTTATTTTTCTCTGTCTGACATATTTCACTCAGCATAATAACCTCTAAGGCCTTTCATGTCATTGTAAATGAAAAGATTTCATTTTTATGGCTGAGTAATATTCCATTGTATATATAAACCGTAACTTCTTTATTCAATCATCTGTTTATGGGCATATAGTTTGCTTCCGTATCTAGGCTATTGTGAATAGCGCTACCATGAACATAGGGGTGCATAGACCTTTATGAATTAGCGTTTTGATTTTCTTTGGATAAATACCCAGAAGTGCAATTTCTAGGTCGAAAGGTAGATCTATTTTTAATTTTTTGAGAAACCTCCATACTGTTTTCCACAGTGGCTGTACCAATTCGCAATCCACCAACAATGTATGAGGGTTGCCTTTTCTCCACATCCTCGCCAACACTTGTTGTTTTTTGATTTATTGATGATGGCCATTCTGATATGTGTGAGGTAATATCTCATTGTGGTTTTAATTTGCATTTCTCTGATGATTAGTGGCCGTGAGCATCTTTTCATATGTCTATTAGACATCTTTATTTCCTCCTTCATGAAATATCTACCCAGGTCTTCAGTCTATTTTTTAACTGGATTTTTTCGGGGGTATTTTGTTGTTGAGTTGTATGAATTCTTTATAAGTTTCAATATTAATTTTTTATCAGATGTATCATAGGTGGATATCTTCTCCCATTCAATAGGTTTTCTTTACATTTTCATTGACTTCCCTTGCTGTGCAAAAACTTTTTAGTTTGATATGGTCTCATATGTTTATTTTATTTTTTTGTTTCCTGTAACTGAGAAGAGATGTCAGAAAAAAATTATAAGTAGCAATATCAGAGAGTTTACTGCCTATGTCTTCCTCTAGAAGTTTTATGATTTCAAGTCTTACATTTAAGTCTTTAATCCATTGAGATTTTTCTTGTTTATGGTGTAAGAAGACAGTCTAGTTTCATTTTTTTTTCCATTTATTGAAGAGGTTGTTTAAACCTCATTGTATGTTCTTGCCTCCTTTGTCAAATATATAATCAATGTATAGATATGGATTTATTTCTTGGTTCTCTATTCTATTCCATTGATTCATGTATCTGTTTTCATGCTAGTACCATGCTATTTTAGTATAGCCTTATAGAAGAGTTTGACACCAGGTAGTGTGATATCTATTTTATTGTTTTTGATGCATTTGTAAATGTGATTGTTTTCTTAATTTCTCTTTCTGAAAGTTCATCATTGATGTATAAAAATACAACTGACTTCTGGATATAAACTTTGTATCCTGATACTTTACTAAATTCATTAATCAGTTCTAACAGTTTTTTGTTTGTTTGTTTGTTTGTTTGTTTGTTTTTTGGTGGAATCTTTAGGGATCTCTCTTTATAGAATATCATGTCATCTACGAATAATGACAGTTACTTCTTCCTTTTCAATTTGGATACCTTTTATTTCTCTTTCTTGTCTAATTGCTGTAGCTAGGACTTCTAATACAATGTTGAACAGAAATGATGAAAGTGAACATCCTTGTCTTGTTCCTGATCTGAGTATGACGTTATGTTCCCTCTATTCTCATTTTGCTGAGAGTTTTTTATCATAAATGGATGCTGGATTTTGTCAAACACTTTGTCTGAATCTATGGATATGATCACATTATTTTTATTTTCAATTTGTAAATGAGGTGCATCAAATTTATTGAATTGTGGAATGTGTACCAACCTTGCATCCCAAGAATAAATCCAACTTGATCATGGTGTGTGTTATTTTTAATGTATTGCTGAATTTGTTGAGGATTTTTGCATCAATGTTCACCATGGATATTGCCCTATAGTTTTTGTTTTGTTTTGTTTTTATAATATCTTTGTCTGGTTTTGGAATCAGGGTAATGGTAGCCTCATAAAAAGAACTAGGGTGCCTTCTTTCCTCTTGAATTTTTTGGAATAGTTTGAGAAGAATAGCTGTTAATTCTTTTTTGAATGTTTGGTAAAATTCAGCTCTGAAGCGATCTGGTCTAGGACTTTTTTGTTTGGGGGAGTTTTTTGATTACTGATTCAATTTCATTGGTAGTAATCAGTCGATTCAGATTTTCTGTTTCCTCTTGACAGTCTAGGAATGGATCCATTCTTTCCAGATTGTACAATATTTTGTATTTCTGTGGAATCTGTAATCACTTCTCCTCTTTAATTTCTGATTGTATTTATTTGGGTCCTCTCTCTTTTTTACTTGAGGGTCTGGTTAAGGAATTATTAATTTTGTTTACCCCCTTAAAGAACAAGATTTTTGTTTCATTGATCTTTTGTACCATTTTGTTAGACTTTATTTTGTTTATTTCCACTCTGATCTTCATTATTTCTTTCCTTCTAATCACTTTGGGCTTTCTTTGTTTTTTTTTGTTTTTGTTTTTGTTTTTGTTCTTTTAAGTGTAATGTTAGATTGTTTATTTAAGCTTTTTCTTGATTCTCGAGGTAGGCCTCTATTGCTACAAATTTTCCTCATAGCTTCCACTATGTTGCATAGATTTTGAGCCATTGTGTTTTCATTTCTATTTGTCTCTAGGTATCTTTGATTTCTTCCTTGATCTCATTGTTAACATTTTATTCATTGTTTAGCAGCATGTTATTTAGCTTCCATGTGTTGTGCATTTTCCAGTTTTTATTTTTATTATTTGATTTGTAGTTTTACATCATTGTGATTGAAGACGTTTGATGTGATTTCAATCTTCTTAAATTTATTGAGATTTGATTTGTGGCCTAACATGTGGTCTATCCTGGAAAATGTTCTATGTGTACTTCAGAAGAATGTACAATTTGCTGCTTTGAGGTAAAATGCTCTGAAATATCTGTTAAGTCTATCTGGTTTAATGTGTCATTTAAAACTGCTATTTCCTTATTGATTTCCTGTCCATTGGTGTCACTGGGGTATTAAAGTCCCCTACTGTGAGTGTATTATTATCGATCTCTTCTTTTATGTCAGTCAATAATTTTTTTTATATACGTAGATGCTCCTATGTTGAGTGCATAGATGTTTACTAGGGTTATGACCTATTGTTGTACTGATCCCTTTATCATTATGTAATTCCTTTCTTTGTCTCTTATTTATAGCCTTTGTTTTAAAGTCTATTTTGTCTGATATAGGTATTGCTACTCTGGCTTTTTTTCATTTCCATTTACATGAAAACTCTTTTTCTATCCCTTTACTTTCAGTCTGTGTGTGTCATTTGATCTGAAGTGGGTCTCTTGTAGATAGCATATGCATGGGTCTTGTCTTCTTATCCATCCATATCCTCTGTCTTTTGATTGGAGCATTTAATCCATTTTCATTTAAAGTGATTATTGATAGGTATGTGTTTATTGACATTTTATGATTTGTATTTACTTATTATTATTATTATTATTTGGGGGGGCGCCCTTTTGTCTTTCTACAGAAGTCCCCTTAACATTTCTTATAATACTGGTTTGTTGGTGATAAATTCTTTAAGCATTTTCTTGTCTTGGAAACTCTATATCTCACTTCCTATTTTAAATGATAGCCTTTCTGAGTAATATATCTGTAGTTGTAGAATCTTGTTTTTCATAACTTTAAATATTTCTTGCCAGTCCCTTCTGGCCTGCAAAGTTTGAAAACTAAGCAGGCATTCTTATGGGAGTATCCCTGTAAGTAGCTAGATGCCTTTCTCTTGCTGCTTTTAAAATTCTCCCTTTGTCTTTAACCTTTGGCATTTTAATTATGATGTGTCCTGTATTGAGCCTATTTGAGTTTCTCTTGCTTGGGACTCTTTGTCCTTCCTGGACTTGTATGTCTATTTTTTTCTCCAGGTTAGGGAGATTTTCTGTCATATTTCTTCACGTAGGTTCTCAAAGTCTTGGTCTCTCTCTTCTTCTCCTGGTATCCCTATGATGTGAATATTGGTATGCTTCATGTTGTCCCAGAGGTCTCTTAAGTGATACTTATTTTTTTTAATTCCTTTTTCCTTTTGCTATTCCAATTTGGTGCTACCTTGTCTTCTAATTCGCCAATTCAATCTTCTGCTTCATCTAATCTATTGATTCCTTCTAGTGTATTCTTCATTTCAGTTATTGTATTCTTCATTTCTGACTGGTTCTTTTTTATGGTTTCTATGTCCTTTTTTATGCTATCTCTCTATTAAAGTATTCACTGAGAACATCTATTCTCCCTCTAAATTCATTGAGCATCCTTTTAACCATTGTTTTGAACTCTGTCTCTGACAGGTTGTTTGCCTCTAATATATTTAGATTATTTTCTAGAGAGTATTCTCTAAATTTTGGTATGTTTCTTTGTCTTTTCATTTTAATTGCCTCTCTGTGTTCGTTTCTATGTGTTAGGAAGATTTGTTTCATCTTTCTGCCTTGGCCAGCTGACCTTATGTAGTAGGTGCCCTGTGTAGCCTGGTGGCACAGTCTCCCTGATCACCTGTGCCAGGAGTTCTGGATGTGTTCTTTGTGTGGGTTGTGTGTGTTCTTCTGTTGTAGCTAAGTCTTTATTGCCACTAGTATGTCAGTGTATGGGATTGACTCTCGGGATGACTAACTGTGGGAATTGGGTATTCCCACAAGGTATGAGTTGCTGTGTGTAGGCTGACTCTACGGAGTGTGATGTGTCTTAGCAGGCTTGTGTACTTTTGAGAGCACCCTTTGGGCGAATCATTTATCAGTCTAGTCAGGTGTGCTCTGTTGTGGTCTGATGCCAGCCTCCAGATGTGTTGGTTTTGTGGCACCTTTAGAGGGGCTCCTTAGTAGGCCAAGATCACCTGCTGCTTTTGATTGCTCAGGGTTAACCGGTGGGAGCTACGAAGTGATCCACATGTGGTTTCAGTCTATGCTGGATCTATAGGAAGAGACAATACTGTAAGCTGCAATCTGGTTACCCCCAGTACCAAGTATGTGGTGGATCAGCAAAAGGACTGGTACACTTCAGGGGCTCAGGCTGCCTTTTAGTTGCCCATAAGACTTTGCAACAGGAAGAGCCAGGAAGGGCCTTTGGGTGATATGTGAGTTGGGTCATGCAGGGACCCAGGGAATCACCAAAATATAATAAGTGGATTTCCTCCAGTCGCTGCAGTGTCAATTTTCATGTCAATGCTATCTCTGTGACTTCCTATAAAAATCTCAGTTTGCAGCAAGGCCAACCACTGCCCACTTCAGGCCTGCTCACATCCAGATCTTTCGAAGAAATACTGTAGCTCAGTGGCAGGGTTTGTGGTCCATCACAGAAGGTATCTCCTGGGATGCACGGACTTTGCGTGGCTCCACGAAATAAGTGCTATTGTTTGCTATTGAATTCATGTCCCACAGAAAGCACAGGGTGGGGCTGGCTGCCTGGGACCTGGTAATTTGTAAGTTGGGTGGGACAGGATATCAGGGAGACACGGGACCATCAGGCCAATACCACATCAGATTTGCTACCAGTTCTGAGTCCATGGGCTCCTATAAGAGTCACAGATCACAGCAAGACCAGTTGCTATCTGTGATGGGTCCAAAGATTCCTGCAATCCACCCAAGCAATATAGCAGTTTGTGCTGGCAGCATTTATCTGCCAGGAACTGTTTTCCCTGAAATGCATGCACTGAGTGAGCCAAGGTCTAATGCCTGCAAAATGTTTGACCTCAGAAGGAACAGGGCAGGGGTGACTGCCTGGCAACTGGTCACTCTGGGCAATTTTGGGGTTAGATGTGGCAGTCCAATCTCTCCAGATCAATGCAGCTTCAGAATTGGGTGTTCAGGGAGAGGGTTCAACAGAGGTAAGATGATGCCTCTCTGTAGTCTGCTCTGCAGAGGGGCTGACAAAGAAGCAAAGTCAGCTGTCCCTCCAAACCCTTGCTCCAGAGCCATGCAATGCAGTCTTTCCCTATATGTTTCTTGTGCCTCCTGAGCCACAACCTTTCGCCTGTACCAGTGTGTGTTCACAGATGTGTTTCCGTGGGTGAATGAGTCTGTGTGCAGGGCCCTTTAAGGGAGGTGTCTGGGATTTTAGTTTCCTTCCATCTCACCCAAATGGCCAGAATCCTTAATGACTTTTACGGCCAGTTTTTATGGGAACTCCTCTTCCCTGGGCTGGGACTCTGAGCTGGAGAGCCCCCATATAGAATTAGGACCTCTCTTTCCTTCAAGGAAGCCTCTGAAGCCACACTCTCCCTCCTGGTGTTCCACCACCACATGTAGGTGCAGAACCAGCTCATTTAGCATGTATGTCCCTTCTACCAGTCTTGCTGGGGCTCTCTGTTTATAGCATCAGATATACGTGTTATGATCAGCTAGATTTCGAGAGATTCTCCACACTGATTATTTAATAATTTGGTTGTCATTTTAATGCAATCCCAAGAGGAGATAAACCACACTTTTACCTAGTCTGCCATTGTCTCAAAACTTCAAACCATTGTTTTTGTTTAATTTATTTCAAATTACATCAATAGGTATTTTGAAATTTCTCCCCTATAATCAGATGTTTTGTGCATTGTTTATGCATCTCATGCATTAGGTATTCCAACCTCTTCTCTATTGAGGGTCCTTAATCTTAACCCTAGTCCCATATATCCATCAACATCTGATCAAACATAGGCTCTCATGCCAACCAGAAAGTAAAACAAGTGTTCCCTTTCACAATAAAGGTTTACATGGAATGAAGGGCACTTAGCAAGTAGTGTCCTATAGGTCAGAATGTGCTGTATACATGTGCACACTTTTCAGACTCAAAATCCATGACAACTTCCAAGAAGGTTTTATATTTAATGTTAATATTAACAATTCTAAGATATTCTGTATATGTTGTAATAAGATCATATAATGACTCCTTTCCAAAACAAAACATTCCCATGTAAAATGGCTTAAAGTGGTCATAATGTTTCTCTAATGGACACTCTTCCATTTTAAGATTTCAGGTTAATTTTGGATATCTTGGAGTTGATAGTGATTTGATTGGGGAAGTTGCAAAATATTTAGGGAAAATAACACAATAAATTTGATATTTTCCAATTGTATAGAAATAGAAAGATTCACAAATTGGGCCATTTCTAAATCTAAAATTTTAAAGCTACAGATATATCGATGAACTTCTTTTTTTTCACATTTTTTCTGTCTTTATTGAAATATAATAGACAACTAGTTGCTTGTATTTACATTGTACAATTCAATGAGTTTTTTTTTTCAATTATAGTTGGCATACAATAAAATACTAGTTTCAGTTGTATAGCATAGTGATCAGAGATCCATATAATTCACAAAGAGGTCACCCCACTAAAGCTTGTACCTGTCTTCCTCTTACATATTTATTACAACATTATTAACCATCTTCCACATGCTTCAATCTGTATCTCCATGTCTATTCTGCAACTATCCATGTGCATCTCTTAATTCTTTTGCCTTTTTTTTGTCCTCCTCAACACCTCTACTATCTAGTATCCTTACTATCTAGTATACAGATATTATCTGTATTTATGAGTTTATTTCTGCTTTTGTTGCTGTTGTTGATTTTTTCTTTAGATTCCACATATATGTGAAATTATACGATAATTGTCTTTCTCTATCCAACTCATTTCATTCAACGCAATACCCTCTAGGTCCATCAAGGCAATATCTTTATTCATCCCCTTTCTTTTAGTCTCTGTATGTCTTTTAATCTGAAGTGAGTCTCTTGTAGGCAACATATGTAGAGGGTCTTGTTTTCTTATGCATTCAGTCACTCTATATTTTGGTTGGAGCATTTAATTCCTTTCGATCTGAGGTAATTGTTGATAGGAATGTAGTTATTACCATTCTTTATTCCTTTTTTTGATACATGTTTTTTCTTCTTAAAGAAATTCCTCCAAAATTTCCTGTGATACTGGCTTGATGATGATAAATTCCTTTAGCTTGCTTTTGTCTGGGAAGCTCTTTATCTGTCCTTCGACTCTAAATGATAGCTTTGCTGGATAAAGTATTCTTGGTTGTAGATCCTGGGTTTTCATCACGTCAAATATTGTGTGCCAAGCCCTTCCATCCTGCATAGTTTCTTTTGAGAAATCAGCGCCAGTCTGATGGGTGCTCCCTTGTAGGTAACTATCTGCTTTTCTCTTGCTGCTTTTAAGATTCTCTCTTTGAATTTAAACTCTGGCATTTTAATTATGATGTGTCTTGGTGTGGCCCTGGTTTTTGGTACTTTCTGAGCATCTTGGGGTTGTATATTTATTTCCTTCACCAGGTTAGAGAAGTTTTCCATCATTATTACTTCAAATAACTCTTCAACATCTTGTGTTGTTGTTTCCCCACCCCCCCGCCAGTGCCCTGATCACATGGATATTTTTACCTTTAATAGTGTCCCGTAGGCTTCTTAAATTATTATTGTAGTCTTGGCTTCTTTTTTCTTGTCATTCTAATTGAGTGCCCTTGGCCTTCCCATTCTCTATATAGGTCATTTGATCCTCTTCTTTATTCACTCTGTTTATTCCATTTAATATACTTCTCATTTCAGATCATGTGTTCTTCATTTCTAACTTGTTCCCTTTTTTAAGTCCCATTTTCATTTTTATATTTTTTATCTCTTTGTTGAAGTTCTCACTGAATTAATCTATACTTCCCATAAGTTCATTGAGCATCTTTATAACCAGTGTTTTGAACTCTGCATCTGTTAGATTGATTGACTCCATTATTTCTGGATCTCTGTTCTGTTCTCTCATATGGTTTCTGCTTTTTTGTCTTCTCATTTTGGCTCCCTTTCTGTGTCTGTTTCTATGTACTAAGCAAAGCTCTTAAACCTCTCGGTCTTTTAAATGTGGCTTTGTGTAGTAAGTGTCCAGTGGCACAGTCCTGACAGGGGTTCATCTGCAGACCAAGTTTAGTCCCAGCTTGCACAACTTCGGGGCCACCTGTTAAGATTCAGCAAGCAGTCCATGGAAGCTGGGCTTATAGTTGCCTCAAAAGGCCACACCAGAATCCGAGGTCAGCTGCCACTAGTGTGATTCTAGGCACTGCCCAGCAGAGGGCATCTGACTAAGTGAGGACACACCTGGATGTGGCTTGAGTGGGGCCGCAAGTTGATGAAGGTGGAGTTTCAGGAAATCCTGCAGGCAGATTGACCTCTGTTATCCAGTTTGATAATGTCTCTGCTATGGTAGCACTGAGTCGACGCACTGGAAGTGGGGAGAGCATAACAAAGGAACAATGGATACCACCAGAACTTCTGCACAGAGTGAGTCTTTCCTCGACCCTCACTCTGAAAACACAGTGTCCCCCTATATTCCCTGGTGCTCCCTGCACAGCTGAACTGGTGTTGGTGCTCAGAGTGAGCAGGTCTGACACAGCTAAAGTCTGCTGGTAGACATGGCCCCTTATAGAGGTGTCTGCAGTGGCTGGCTGCTGCTGCTATGGCCTCTGTCTCAGTCTGCTACTCTCTTCTTCCTACCTCTTGCCATTGCAGGGGTGATTTCTTAGTTCTCTTTCTAGTTGTATGGCTTGTTCATCTAGATTCCAGGCCATTTTCCTTGCTGTTTGCTCCCTGTTTCTCTCATAACTTTAATTTGGTTGTCAGAGAGATGAACGGAGCCTCTATCATCTACGCTATTTCTTTCTCAGGGCCCTTGATGAACTTCTTGGTTACCAAATGAAAGTCTACCAACTTATGCTAGACTCATTTTTTAGATTTCATTATCATGGATTAATAAGGAAAATTAGGCTTAGTGGAGATAAATGTTGGGTGTTTATGTTCTCCAACATGTACTAACATAACAAATTTGGAAATCAGTCAGTGCCTAACATTTCAGAGTCATCTCATGCTAAGATTTCATCACAATGAATTGTATTTTTCCAAAGAACTTAATAATGACTATAGGGAAAAAGGCACACTGAAAATTGAGTAGGCTCTGGAGGAATGTAACTATTCTGCTTTGGGAACTGGCAACAACAAATTCTAAAGGAATTTAGGCAGTAAATAGTAACTATATCTTTGTCTTTTGTATTTTCTTAGAAATTTGTTGTATTGAAATCACATTGTTTTTCTTGACACCTTTTTTTAATTTTATTTTTTGTTTCAAGTATAGAGTACATTGGTTAGACATTTATATAGTTTATAAAACTGTTCTCCTAATTAGTCTTTCTCTCCTCTGGCTCTCTACCTAGCTAATGCATCAATGTTAACTGCATTCCCTATGCCATGCTCTCATCCCTCTAGACATCTATCAACTACTAATTTGTACTTCTTTAACCCTTCACCCTATTCTCCCAGCCCCCCATCTGATAGCTTGTTTTGAGAAACATTTTTTGATTTACTAATAAGACTAGCATCAGACTACGATACCATTCATCTATCATTGCAAACACATATTGCTTCACGACATAAAGAACTATGGGGAGAAAATTTGCTGTTTATTCAGATTCTGATCCTGGTTTTAGAAGGCAATGGAACGTGGCACGCACCATATCAAATGTGAGTTTTGAAATCCATTTTATAATTCAATTCTGTCTCTTTTTCCTTCTCTAATAAGAACTGTATGTTCTAAATGGAGGTTATTCCTCAAACTTATATCCTGAAATGAAAACCTAAAGAAAACATAATGTGAGTGTGAAATAAACCTTTGTTGTTTTAAGCCACTAAAATTTGGACATTGTTGGTAACTATAGCATTAGCTAAAAATGTTGAATGCACAAGAAAATGAGGCTAAAGATGAGAAGCCCACACAATAAGGATAGCAGTTCAGAAAGATAGGAGTATGGATCCTTAACGACATTGTTGAATTCCTTTTCCAACCCTTGAACTATAGAACTTTCAATATATGAAAAAATTAAATGTCATTAGTGCTTAAATATTTGTTAGTTGAACTTGTTTTAATGGAGCTGAGAACTTTCCTAACTATATGGTGTTCATCCTTTCCTCCTTTATTTCTGTCACAATGGAAGAAGTCTTGCCTCTGCTTCTATATGTGGAACCACTCACTTCTTACATTTTCAGGGCTGTTTTTCCATCAGTTGCCAGCTCTCACTGTACTAGATCCATCTATACCATTTCTTTCTGGAAGTCTGTATTGACCTGTCAACATTTGCCCAGTTATCAGTAAGCATTCAGCTCCATATCTATAAACATCTCCAGTTTTCTATGCCTATGCCTAACTCTGTCTTAATCTTTAACATATTTTATCCTAATTGTTTGTTTTCTTGCCTGGCATGTGTAGGTTTTTAACTGCTTTCTCATGAGTATAAAATATATATTCAGATAACATTTGTAACATTTAAACAAGTATGTTTTGTATTAGTAGTACCTACCAAATTACAAAAAAATAATAATAATTGGTACTCAGTAAATGTTTACTGAAATTTTATGAATGCACAAATTAATTTAAAAAAAGGAAATATTTAGTTATAGTATAGAGTGGTTGTAGAATGTGCAAGTAATGAAGATTGAGTTGGAATTACAGTTTGTGGTCTAATCATAAATTTTGAAATTTACGTTAAAGTGTTTGTTCTTTGCTTTGTATCAATAGAAACTAACAAATAATTTTTTAGCAAGGAAAATCATGTTTAAATTTGCATTTCAAAAATAACATTGGTGACATAAAGTATATGAATTGGGAAAGAATAGACTGAAGATTGTAATTCTATCAGACCTAATAAAATTCAGCCCAACATTAATTACCTAAATTAAAGAAGCAGTAGTACAGATTAAAAAATACTTTATATCAGGTGTATTTAAGAAGTAAAATTTATATAAATCAATAAATTGGCTAGTTCTGCAAAGGGAGAGTGAAAAATTGAAGATGATGCAAAAGTTTCTAGCCTTGTGGTAGGACCTAAGGACAGAAGAAAGAAATTTTCCTTAATGATAATAAAATCAATTGTGGATGTACTGAGCCTGAGGTTTAGGTGAACTTCAATACAGCAGTAATAAGGATCAGGAAAATATTGGGGCTAGACATAAAAATCTGTAAGTCATCTGCAGAGAACTGATAAGTAAGAGATAAAAGTGAGTATTCGCTAAGGGGAAATTGAGTTACATAAAAATAATCCAGTCAAAGACAAGCCTAGAGGATGCCTGTACTTCAGAGTAGCTTAGGAAGCAGCACCAAGTCAAACACTTATAAGGAATGGTCAGAAATGGAGAAGAATCAAGAAAACATGGTACCAAAGAATCTAAGACAGAGAGGGCTCAAGAAGAAAGACTGGTACCTTCAAATGCTACAAAAAAAGTAAAACACTGACAACAAACCAAGAATTCTCTGACATACATACTTAAAAAAAAATCGAGTTCCACCACACCCAGAATCAGATAAACTGATGATGAGATAACAGAATAAAACTAGAAAAAATAAATTAATATAAATATATTAGTAGGTTATTTGTGAACAGAACTCAGTTTCTTGTAATAATGTTTTTAATTGACTACAAACCTACAGAAATCATCTAGTCCCTCCAGGGCCTTGGTTTCTCATTTGTAAAGTGAATTAATTAAATTAAATAATTATTTGACCATTATGTCTACTTCTCAGAGTCTAAAGTAAATAAATTTGCTCTAATGATTTTAAAATACAGTGTTCAATATATGTAACTCTGCTCTCTTACCACAATTTAAAAATTCACACAAAGAATAACTTAATTCTATTCATTTCAAAATCTGGCAATCAATAACTTACTCTGTAGAACTAAAGAAAAATTTTTAAGTATTAGTCACTAATTTTCTTATGAACATTTTCAGATATCAAGCAATGCCCAAATTAAAGCTTAAAGAGCTTACAAAGTTCAAAAACGTAATGAGATGCATATGTCCTTTTAAAAAATTGTGAGATGCTTATGAATGTCCTTTTAAAGTCTCATCCCTAAATCACAAAAGTATTTTTGCAAAGAAAGGTGTGATGTGATATTTATTTACCATATTTAGTTATAATTTTTTGCAACAAATAGCAGGAATATATCCTAAAAGGCCCGATATAATATATAAATATTTCTATTAAAAATCTGGCTTTTTGCAAAAACCTAGGTGATTTCACTAATAGTCACTCCATTTCTCTAAGGTGCTTTGTGCTCCGATGGTACAAATGCACTATTCTTGGGCTACTGATGATTTCTCCCTTTTTCCTAGAAAATTATTTCTTTTGATTTATTTTCTTTCCTTATTATTCTGTTTCATGCTTAATGGCAGTGCTAGACTTGAAATGCAGCTCTTCACTTTTTCTCTCACGTGTTTTCATCCATACATTTTCTTTATTCTCTAAGTTTTATTTTATGCATGAAGAGTTTAAGATATGTGATATCAATTAACGTGTATTATTTTTAATTCGTGGTTCTGTTCAATTATTGTCTTATGACTCCTGAGAGTTTCTATCTATAAGGCTGTTTGATTGAGGTCCAAATGGCAGGCAAAACACATATTGAAAATTCCCTCCAATTCTGTGAATACATAAAAATACCAGGTAGAATATAAAATATTTAGAGCCAATATCTAATGTATCAAATAGCACATAGCAAGAAGTAAGATTTGAAGCTGTAATGCTCCTGATGATCATAGGAATCAGGATTTTAACATTTGCTCAAGTAACAAGAGTCAAAATAGCAGGTCCCAAACCTAAACAAAAATCAGAATCTGGGTGTCTGCAAGAAGTTAAAATCCCATAATGTTCTGTCTATCTGTGAACACAAATCTGAATATTTCTGTCTACCAATCATGGCTACTATATCTCCACCAATGGACTACTCCACCAAAATTGACCACTAAGTTAGTGACTTAAAATTACATTGCAAAATCTTCAAATTCTAGTATCTACACAAAAATTTACCTACAATCTAAATTTCCATCAACCAATGGATAAAGAAAATGTTGTAGATATATGCAATCAAATATTATTCAGCCACTAAAAAGAAAAAAAATCCTGCCATATTCAACAACAGAGATAAACCTTAAGGACATTATGCTAAGTGAAATAAGCCAGTTACAGAAAAACAAATTCTGCATGATTCTACTGGAGTGAGGTATCTAAAATAGTAAAACTCATTGAAGCAGAAAGTAGAATGGTGGTGAGTGAAGGAGAGAGAAAGGGGGAGATGCTGTTCAACAAGTATAATGTTTCAGTTATACAAGATGAACAAATTCTAGACATTGGCTGTATATCTTTGTGTTTATAGCCAACAATACTGTGCTAAGCACTTAAAATTTTGTTGAGGATGGATCTTATATTATGTGTTCTTACCACAGTTTAAAAATTCACACAAAGAATAACTTAATTCTATTCATTTCAAAATCTGGCAATCGATAAGAAAAACAAATGGCTCTGGAAGAAAGCTGCAAACCTCAGCAACTAATCCTAACCTTATCTTTTTTCTCTTTCCTCAAAAGAAGCTATAAGGTGAATCAAAAAATTTTTGGAATATTTAGTAATACCTTAAAACCAGAAAATAAGTAACTGTAGGGGAGGTCTTGCCCTTTCTCCTTCCAAACAAATATTAAAAATAGTGTGAACTTACACCTCAAGGAGATAGGATAAAAGAACAAAGTAAGCCTAAAGTTAGTAGAGGAAAAGAAATAAGATTAGAACAAAAGTAAGGAAAAAACAAACAAACAAAAACAATAGAAAAAAACAGTAAAATTAAGAGTTGTGGTTTTTTTGAAGAGATAAAGAAAAATTGACAGTCCTTAGCTAGACTAAAACAAAAGAGAGAAGGTTCAAATAAAATCACAAATGAAAGAGATACTGATGTCACAGAAATAAAAAGGGTCACAAAAGATTCCTATGAACAATTATGCACTAACAGACTGAACAACAAAGAAGAAATGGGTGAATTTCTAAAAACATACAACCTGCCAAGACAATCATAAAGAAACAGAAATTTCAGAAAACCTATAACTAATACAGAGTTTTAATAAATAAACAAAAACTTCCCAACAAAGAAAAGCACAGAACCAAATGGCTTCACTGGTGAATTCTACCAAACATTTAAAAAATTAATGCCAATTCTCAAGCTATCCCCCTGCCAAAAATTGAAGAAGAGTGAACACTTCCAAACTCACTTTATGAGGCCAGCATAAACTGATACCAAAGTCAGCCAAAAACATCACACGCACAGACACACACACACAAAAATACAGGCCAATATTTCTGATGAATATTTATGCAAAAAAAAAAAAAACCCTCCACAGAATACTAACAAAATGTACTGAATTCAACAGCACACTAAAAGGATCATACACCATAACCAAGTGAGATCTATCTGTGGGATGCAAGGATGCTTTAACATACAAAAATCAATGTGGTATACTGTATTAACACAATAAAAAATAAAAATCATATGATCTTCTCAATAGATGCAGAAAAGCATTTGATAAAATTCAACACCATTTCATAATAATAATAAAAAATACTCTCAACAAACTAGGAATAGAAGAAAAAGTACCTCAATGTAATAAAGACTATATGTGAAAAGCTCACAACTAATATGCTTAACGGTGAAAAACTAAAAGCTTTTTCTCTAAGATCGCAAAAAAGATGAGGTTGCCCACTCTTATCATTTCTATTCAACCTAGTGCTGAAGGCCTTAGCCAGAATAATTAGGCAAGAAAAAGAAATAAAAGGCATTCAAATTCAGTAAATTTGCAGGATAGAAAATCAACATACAAAAATCAGTTGTGTTTCTATACACTAACAATGAACTCGCTACACTACTCTATACACTAATGATTTCCTCTGAAAGTAAATTAGCAAAACAACTCCATTTATAATAGCACCAAAAAGAATAAAATACTTAGGAATAAAATTAACTAAGGCGGCGAAAGACTTGTGTACTGCAAGTGCTGAAACATTGATAAAAAATTTAAAGAAGACATAAACAAACGAGAAGACATAAACAAACGTAAAGACATCTTGTGTTCCTGGATTGAAATACCTAATATTGTTAAAATGGCCATATTACTCACAGATTCAACGTTATTCCTATCAAAATTCCAAGGACATTTTTACAGAAATAGAAAAACGATAGTACAGTTCATGTGGAAAAACAAAAGATCACAAATAGTTAAATTAATCCTAAGAAAGAACAAACCTGAAAGTGTCACATGTCCTGATTTCAAAATATATTATAAAGCTACAGTAATCAAAACATTACAGTACTGGTATATAGACATATAAACCAATGGAACAGAATAGAGAGCATAGAAATAATTCCACATACATACAATCAACTAATCTTCAAAAAGGTGCTAAGAATACTCAAGGCAGAAAGAATTGTCTCTTCAATAAATGGTGCTGGAAAAACTGGATATTCTCATGCAAAAAAAAATGAAATTGGACTCATTACATCATACAAAAAATCAACTCAAAATCAATTAAACACTTAAATCTAAGATGGGAAACTGTGACACTTTGGAATATACATAAGGAAAACATCATGACATTGATCTTGGCAATGATTGCTTGGATATTATATAAAAGCACAGCAACAAAAACAAAAATAAACAAGTGGTTCTACATCAAACTAAAATGCTTCTGCACAATATATGAAACAATACATGGTGAAAAGGCAACTTCCAGAATAGGATAAAATATTTACAAACTATATATCTGATAAAGGGTTAATTCCAAAATATATAAGGAACTCATACAACTCAATAGCAAAAAAAACTAATAGCCTGATTTATAAAAGGGCTCATGATTTGCATGAATCTTTCTCCAAAGAAAACACACAAATGGCCCACATGTATATGAAAAAAATGTTCAGTGTCAGCAGTCATCAGGAAAATACAAATCAAAACCATAAGAAAATACTATCTTAAACCTGCCAGAAACAACGTTATTAAAAAATAAATAAATAAATAACAGCAAGTGTTGGAAAGAAATTGGAACTCTTGCACACTGTTAGTGGAAATGCAAAATTGTGAAGCCACTATGGAAAATAATATGGAGGTTTCTTAAAAATTAAAAATAGTTCTACCATATCATTCAGCACTCCCATGACTGGGTATTTATTCAAAAGAATTGAAATCAAAATATCAAAGAGATATTGGCATTCCCATGTTCTTTGCAGTACTTAGAAGTGGAAACAGCCTAGCTATCCATCAATAGATGAATGAATAAAGAAAATGTGGTATATACATATAATGGAATACTATTCAGATTTTAAAAGGAAGTTTTGACACATGCTACAATGTGGATGAACCTTGAAAATATTATGCTAAATGAAATGAGCCAGTCACAGAAACACAAATACTACATGATTCCACTTATATGAGCCATCAAAAATAGTGAAATATGTAGAATGAAATTGTGGAATGATGGTTTCCAGAAGCTGGGGGTGGGGAGGCAGAATGGGGAGTTATGAATTGATGGGCTTAATGTTTCAGTTAAGCAAGATGAATAAGCTCTAAAGACCTGCTATACAGCTTTGTACTTATAGTCAATAATAATGTACATTTAAATTTTTGTTAAGACAGTAGATCTCATGTTGTGTTCTTACCACAATAAGATAATTTTTTTAATTAGGTAAGGATCAAATCCCAGTATGTACATTTAACAATGTCTAGAAGAAAAAGTAGGACCTACATTTTCTAACAAAGACTACCTACCACTTCAACAGAGTTCTTCTCATCCTCCCAACCTAATGTTTTCACTACCAATTTCTAATGATAAAGAAAAGTTAATAGGTCATGAGTTCTTTGCTAAGTATAATAGCTTTGTGGAAAGAGAGTGATAAAAGTTACCCTTATTTTAATAGTGAACAGAATGTCAGTACAGAGCTGCTAAATGTGACAATTATGAAATAGACAGCAGAAAAAATAAATTTATTAAAAGAGAGACTATAAATCAAGAAAATAAGAAAATTCTCCACAATTATATTATGTAATGCAAAGTAATCAGGTGATTAACCCAACAAAATAGTGCAAAAATTAGATCATAAAATTAAATGAGCTGCACTGTGCCTGGTATTTAGTAAAATTAATAAATATTTGTTAAATAAATATTTGAATTTCAGATCTAATGAAACACAAAAAGAGCCAAAATAAATCATTGTGTAATGAAAATACATATTAGAACACCAGTATATAAATTAAGCATGATTGAAAACTGAATTATGTACATAGAGGGAATGTTCAAAATAATTCCAGTAAATGAATACAACAAGATTAAGAGAATTGGAGCAAAGTTAATAGATATAGAAAATAGATAATCTAACATAAAGATAACTGATAGTAAAACCAATGAGAAGTAGAAAATTAAACAGAAGAAGCATATATGGACAAATATCTGTTTTAATTTTCCTGTTATGAAAATTTAATAAAGAACACACAAAAGTGAGACATCTTTTAGTTAAGCTATTCTAATTCAATGATGAAGAAAGAAATCTTCAAGATTTCAGGCAGGAGAAGCAAATCAACTTTAAGAAAAAAACTTAGTTTGTCTTTAGCATGTTCCATATCAACTTTTAATGCCAAAAGGCAATGAAACATTTCTACAGATATCTGAGGGAAACTGTGATACAAAGACTACAGTATCATGAAAATTTAAAAGAATCTAAACATTATAAAACATGAAATACTTTAGAGAATACAATTCTTATGAACATGTCTTAAAAATAGCAAAACCACTCTTAATAATTCCAGACTAAAAAAGGAAAAGATAAATTAAAATAAATACATCAATATTGAAATAGCCATATTTAAGGACACATCATAAGCAGTAACTCATTTAAATGTGAAAATAATGTTAAATAACCATAAATATTTTTGTTGCAGAACAAAATGTGCATATTATAAATTGGGACAATGTAAAAACAATATAACTAACAAATACTGAAAGGTGAGAGGAGGCAAGATGTGAGGAAATAGAGTATAAATGTTCTAATTTTTCATAACAGAATATCAAATAATACTATCTAAAATTGATTCATGTTATTTTAAAAACAAAATGATTTTGTACTTACTATTATCTCTTTTTTAACTTTAGGGGAAATTTCTAAGAAATAATAACTCTTATGGAAAAAAGAGTTATTAAAGTTTGATAGTTTCCTTACTTAGAGTTCAATAGTTTGTTTTTTGTTTTTTGTTTTTTTTTTGGTTTTACTTCAATTTCTTTTCTTTCTAGCATATATAGGTAATATTAAATGATATACTTTTTAAAAATTAAAAATAACATCTATAGAATGCTCTCATTTTTCTAAAAGTATTTTTATTTACTTTCCTATTTATTCATATGTAAGGAATGATGTCTAGAATTATATTCATTAAATACTAATGATAAATAATTCTAAAGGATACAGCTTAGGGTGAATTTTAATATTTACATGTAAAAATTCATTTAGCATTTAAATTATTTATAATAAATATAAATTATTTCTCTTAAAAACAATAGAAGCTTTTTTAAAAAAAATAATAATAGCAAAGACTGAAGCAAATATTCTGAGATTAAAATATGGCTAATTGTTAATTTCTTATTTCTTGTTTATACCTTGTTTTTTAGCACCAGAAGAAATTTATTTTCAAAATTTCTTACTTAACCAATGGTGAGAACCCAGAAACAATATAGCAAGAAGCTATTTTATATACGATAACAAAACCAGGCATGAAAGTGCGAGAAAGGAAATTATAAATCAATGCATAAGCCTACATTCAAAATCTCTGAATAAAATATAAGCAATAAAATATAGCCATGTACTATATATATTTTTTAAAGTTTTTGGTGTAATTTTTTAAGAGTATAGTTGATATGCAATATTATATAATTTTAGGTGTACAACATAGTGATTCAAAATTTATATACCTTATGATGTAATCGCTTTGATAAGTCTAGTCTAGTAACCATCTGTCAACATACAAAGTTATCATGATATTACTGGCAATATTCCCTGTGCTGTACATTGCATCACCAAGACTTATTTATTTTATAACTGAAAACTTATACATCTTATTCCCCTTCACCTTTTTCACCCATCCTTCATTAACCTCTCCTCTAGCAACCATCAGTTTGTTCTCTGTATCTATGAGTTTGTTTCCGTTTTTTGTTTGTTTGTTTGTTTCTTTTTTTAGATTCCACATATAAGTGAAATAACACAGTATTTATTTTTCTCTGACTTATTCTAGATTGCATCGAACTAAAAAGCTTTTGTACAGAGAGGGAAACCATCAACAAAACAAAAGGTATCCTTCTTCATGGGAGGAGATTTTTTCAAATGATGTATCTGAAAAGGGGTTAATATCCAAATACATAAATAACTCATGCAATTCAACATTTTCTTTAAAAACTGAATCAAGACAAGGATGTCCATCATCACCACTTCCATTCATCATTGTAGACGTAGCCTAATCATGAAGTCGAGAAAAAAAGAATAAGCATACATATTAGTCAGAAATTTGCCAAAATTATGGTACAAAACAAACTGGTGGCTTACTATAAACTTTTTCTTTTCTCTCATGGTTCAACTTCTTTTGCCTGGACGTAACTAAGGTTGGCTCCAGGCTGAAAGTCAGGTTCAGGAGATTTGCTCCATATTTTCCCTCATCCTGGGTCATAGGCTGACATACGTACCATTAGTGGGGACTCGTAGTTCTCTCATTAGTATGATGAGCTTAAAGCCTCTGCTTGGACATGGTGTCATCCCACAAGTTCCACTGAGTGGGAAAAAATAAAAAGTTGTTAATAATAATACTTTCTATTATACCATATGTGAATTGTAGTGGAGGAAGTAAAACTGTATTGTTTGTAGATCATAGAAAAACCGAAAGAACACAAGATAATATTAGCGAGGTTTCTGGCTCTGAGATTAATCTATAAAAACCAGTGATTTATCTGCTCACTAACAAAAAAATTTAAAAGAACTATCATCTCCATTAGCAACAACAACAACAACAAAAATATATCAAGACGTAGGAGTGATAATTCAAATAGATTAAACTTGGTGTGACTCGAGCATTAACCAAAAGAATGGACACTAGTCTTAGTATTAAAAAGTGTTCCTTGCTATGACAGGCATTACCCCTTTAGTTGTTATATCATAGAGTGAAACAAAGAATCCTCAAAAAGGTGATGTTCAGGAATACCCAGCAGCTCACGGCAGTGGTTACCAGTACATTTTTAACTTACAGTCTTCAATGTATATTTCTCTAGCCAAATCTAAAGTTAATTTGTGTTTCTCTCCTTTCCTTTGCTAGAATAATACACATAGAAGGCTATTTTAAAAGCATGGATAACCATTAAAAATAAAAAGACATAGAATGCACAATATTCAAACATATAAATGAAAATTTTAAATATCCAAAATCCTTGAGGAGGACCTTTTTTGACTCTGCCTGATTTTGTCAAAGTTCCTTCTAAAACACTTTCTTTTGGGGGAGGTTTTGCACTCTCCCCAAAGCAAACAAATCATCAAAGAACTCAATCTCTTGCTCTCCAGAGTCTTTCTCTGATTAGAAGAGAAAGAAAATCTATCTCTCTAGTCCTTTCCCTCAGCAAACCTTCTTCCAAAGTCTTTGACAGTTTTGTGTTCAGTGGACAATGTGGTTGACTTCTCAAAATCGTTTCTACCCCAGATAGTGTAACAATTGCAGTGATATCATTCCTATATTTTCATGTGGGCCAGTGTGTATAAGCAAAAGTTTGTTTGGAGGCTTCTAGGAAAAAGAAAACAGTGCCTATTATTTGCTTAATATAAAGAAAACAATTTGTTGTCCTAGTTGTTGCTGGCAGCAGTCTTGAATCCATAAGGGAAGCTAAACGAAAGAAAGTTAGGTACATGTAAGATGGCAGAGCCAAAATTATCATTCAAAGGCAGAGATAGAAGAGGTCAAATGGCCTTATCTTCAAGCAGATTTGTATCAGGGAGGAAGATCTTTCTTCTAGTTAATCTCTCCTTATGTCTCAGTGGCAGAAGTTGGTCCAATGCCTGCCATTGTCTGGCAAAGAAAAATAGGGTTTCCAGGATAGAGCCTTTATAACTTATTCCTTAGCACTATGCATACTGCCATCTATGTAAAATTTGTCTTCTGTTAACAGAGGAGTGGGCGAACAGTATCTACCACCCCTGTGATTTGTTGAGAACCTGACTTCAGGAGACTGAATCAGACTCTACATTATTCTAGCACATCTTATCTGTCCTGGCATCATTATGGGCTGAGTTCCTTTAATCAACCATGCTCCCAGAGTACCACCATCAGTGCCTACACAAAAGTAAACAAAAACTTATTTTTAATTAGTGTTGCAATGAAAAGGAAAACACAAACTTAGAGTTGGAGTGAACATGAGGTTATTCAATATTCTTAACTGGAAATAGCTATAGCACAAACCTGGTTCAGGAGCTTCTAATTCTCTACACTGTGTTCCTCCTTCCTCTAGCAGATGTCCAACTGGAGCACCTAGAACAGAATGGCCCTTGGTAATAAATGACAAAGGCTAAGAATAATGATGGTTCTGAATTATGAATCTCACACAAAAACTCTTAATCTGCTACACATTCACTCAAAGTCAGTGAAGTATTTGGTCAGAAAAAAAAAAATGAAGGCACTGGTGGCTTTGTGCCACAAGAAAACCTGACACCAGAGCTACAGTCTCTCATTCAAATGAGTATTTTCATGCTTCAGATATTTGCTATTCCACTGACATGTTATTAGCAGTCTCTAATAATGATTCACAGAATTTTTCTCTATAGTTGCAGGCATGAATTTCCCCAGATTCCAATAACAAGTCTCCTGCACTAGTGGTTCCCAAATTATTACAGAAATTAATATCACATTAAAATCAACAAGATGTAGAATGCATATCGCTAAAAACAGAGTAAATGACATAGTTAGCCTTGAGAAAATTTCCACAAACTAAAATGGAAGAGAATTAAGAAATGAAAGTGGTAGAAAATATCAATAAATATGAGATACAAACTGGAAAAGATACAACAATGAATAAATCAAAAGAAACACTCAAAAGTTGATCAACACAAGTATTTTCTGATTAAGTTATTTATGTTCAAGAGTTAAGAAAAAGTGTATGACAACTTAGGCAGAAGTAAGTAGGTCACATGCAAGGGAGAAGATTCAGGCTGGCTCAGTTTTACCATATCAGTATTTCAACATTCAAAACTGGAGGATGATGAGGGTAAAACTACTATGAAACAACTGGAAGTATGTACTAAATATATTGATTAATAAAGGTATAAGACTAAAGCTGAGTAACTGTATTAATTATAGTTGTGGAAGTAAAGGTAAATGTTATAAAATCTTGACATTATAAAAATAATATGTTACAAACAAAAATTAGAATCTGAAGACAGAAAATGTGAGAAATACAGGTAGGCTAAATTGCTTATTTCAAAGTGGTTCCTCATTGCATTAAAAAAAGGTCCAAAAAGGAAAAAGTTGGAAGGGAAGGAGGAGGGTGGGAGAAAAGGAGGGAAGAGGAAGCCGATCCGTACTTATAGGCATGGGAGGACAATTATATATATTTATAATTATGTGTTTATACATGTGTAATTATAAGTGAAAAAAGCAAAAACAAAATTAGATTTTGAATTTGCACAGAAATGAGGCTGGAACAATATATAACAACTATTTCAAACTGCCAACAGTTGCTATTACTAGAAATTGGAATTGGACCAAGGTACACAAGACATATTCACACTTAAATTTACGCACTTATACTTTATATATAGTTTGCATTTTTCAACCTATGTTTCAGAGCATATTATTGCCATTGACCTATTCAAGGCTGGTCTCTCATTTTATGGATGTGCATATTGATAAGTTTCTCCCTTCTATCCCCATTTGCCTTCTCTTATAGGCAGCCATACTAATGTGTTTACCATGCATCATTCTTTGTATGTGTTTGGTATTGATATACTTTTAATTTATATGAATGATACTGTGTTACATATTCTGTTTCTCATATTTTAACCTAGCATTATTTTTTTAATATTATCTGTATAACAGCTTGTGTGGTCGTCCATTGATTCTAATTGCCCTGTGACATGCTTCCACTATGCTCACTCTACCAGACATAAAAATTCGGGCTGCCTCAACCTCCTGCCTCCTCAAACAATTCTTCATGAAGCTGAGTATTATTCATTTGGTATATAATCCCAGAAGAATCATTGTTGTGTAAATGAGTATGCGTATACTAAATTTAAGCACTGATAGACATTTTACAATGTATCATTGGCAAATATCATCTCCCACTTCATAGGTCATGTTTTTATTTTGTTGGTGGTTTTCTTTGCTGTGCAAAAACTTTTTAGTTTTATGTAGTCCCTCCCATTTGTTTCTTTTTTTTTTTTTTTTTTCCTTTGCTCGAGGAGACATAGCCAAAAAACTCGGACTAAGAGTGATGTCAAAGAGTTTGCTACTTACATTTCCTTTTTACGAGTATTATGGTTTCAGGTCTTACATTTAACTCTTTAATTCATTTTGAGTTCATATTTGTAGATGGTGTAGGAAAGCGATCCAGTTTCATTCCTTTTTATGTGTCTGTCTATATATTCTTCCCTCCTTTGTAATAGATTAATTGACCTTATGGACGTGATTTATTTCTGGTCTCTCTTTTCTGTTCCATTGATCTATGTCTCTGTTTTTATGCTAATACATTGCCATTTTGACTACTATAGCCTTGTAGAAAGGTTTGATATTAGGTAGCATGATACCTCTAACTTTGTTCTTCTTTCTCAAGACTGACAAGGCTATTTGGGGTCCATATAAACTTTAGGATTGTTTGTTCTAGTTCTGTGAAAAATGCCATTGGTATTTTTATAGTGATTGCATTGAATCTACAGATTGCTTTGGGTACTATAGACATTTTAATTATGTTAATTCTTCCTATCCATAAGCACGTTATATGTTTCCATTTATTTGGATCCTTCAATGTCTTTCTTCAATGACAATTTTTTGAGTACAGGCCTTTTACTTTCTTGGTTAAATTTATTCCTAGATATTTTAATGTTTTTAAAGCAATTGTAAACAGGATTATTTTCTTAATTTCTCTTTCTGATATTTCATTATTGGTGTATAAAATTTTTAATTTTGTATGCTGCTACTTTATTGAATTCGTTAATCAGTTCTACCAGTTTTTTGGTGGAGTCTTTAAGGTTGTCTATATATGGTATCATGTTATCTGCAAATAATGACAGTTACTTCTTCCTTTCCATTTGGATGCCTTTTATTTATTTTTCTTGTTTGATTGCTGTGGCCAGGACTTCCAATACTATGCTGAATAAAAGTGGCGAAAGTGGACATCCGTATCTTGTTCCTAATTCAAGGAAAACACTTTTAGCTTTTCCCTTTGCATATTACCTTATCCATGGGTTTGTCATATATAGCTATTATTATGTTGAGGTATGTTCCCTCTATTCTCATTTTTCTTAAAATTTTCTTTTTATCATAAATGGATGCTAGATTTTGTCAAATGCTTTTTCTGCATCTATTGATATGGTCACATAATTTTTATCTTTCAATTTGCTAACATGGTGTATCACATTAATTGATTTGTAGATATTAAACCAACCTTGCATACCAGAAATAATCCAAATTGATCCAAATTGATCATGCTATATGATATTTTTAATGTTTTGTTGAGGATTTTTGCATCTATGATTATTGGGGATATCGACCTATAATTTTTTTTTGTAATGTTTTTGTCTGGTTTGGGAATCAGGGTAATGGTGGCCTCATAAAATAAAGTTGGGAGCCTTCCCTCTTCTTGAAATTTTTTGAGTAAGTTGAGAAGAATAGGATTAAATTTTTAAAAAATATTTGGTAAAATACACCTGTGAGGTCATCTGGTCTAGGATTTTTGTTTGTTGGGAATTTTTTATTACTGATTTAACTTCATTAGTAGTAATTCATTGGTTCAAATTTTCTGTTTCTTCTTGACTCAATCTTGGAAGACTGTAGATTTCTAGGGATATATCTATTTCTTCTGGATTGTCCAATTTGTTGGCATATAATTGCTCATAGTAATGTTTCTTAATTTTTACATTTCTGTGGAGTCAGTTTTCACTTCTCTACTTTTATTTATTTGGGTCCTCTCTCTTTTTTCTTGGGACTTGTTTTCTTCCTCATTCAGCTATACTATGTCTTTAATTGTAGCATTTTATCCATTTACATTTAAAGTGATTACAGATAGGTTCTAGTTATTGCTATTTTATTATACATATTTATGTTCTTTTTTTCTTCCTCTTCTTTTTCTTAATGAAGTTCCTTCAATATTTCTTACAGTATGGGCTTGGTGGTGATAAATTCCTTTAGCTTTTTTTTATTTTTTTTTTGCCTGGAAAGCTCTTTATCTCACCTTCAATTTTAATTGATAGCCTTGCTGGGTCAAATGGTCTTGGTTGTAGGTCCTTTATTTTCATCATTTTTAATATTTTGTGTCCGTGCCTTCTGAACTGCAAAGTTTCTGTTGAGAAATCAGCTGACAGTCTTATGGAAGTAGTCTTGTATGTAACTAGTTGCCTTTTCCTTGCTGCTTTTAGGATTCTCTCTTTACCTTTAACCCTTGCCATTTAAATTATGATATGTCTTGGCGTGGGCCTCTTTGGATTCATCTTGTTTGGGACTTTATGAGTTTTCTGGATTTGGTCCACTTACTTCACCAGGTTAAAAAATTTTTTAGTCATTATTTTCTCAAATAGGTTCTCAATCTCTTACTCTCCCTCTTCTCCATCTGACACCTCTATAATGAGAATATTATTACACTTGATGTTGTCCCAGAAGTCTCTTAAACTATCCTCATTTTTTAAATTCTTTTTTCTTTTTGCTGTTCTAATTGGGTTTCTTCTGCTACCTTCTCTTCCATATTGCTGATTTGGTCCTCTGCTTTATCTAATCTATTATTGATTACTTCTAGTATATTCTTCATTTCATTTATTTTATTCTTCACTCTGGTCCTTTTTTTTAATGTTTTCTATCTCCATTTTTAAGTTTCCTATCTCTTTGTTGAAGATATCAGTGAGTTCATCTACTCTTCCCCTAAGTTCATTAAGCATCCTTATAACTGGTGTTTTGAACTCTGCAGCTTGTCTTCATCTTGTTTAGTTCTTTTTCTGGAGTTTTGTCCTATTCTTTCATTTTGGGCATGTTTCTTTGTCTTCTTATTTCAGCTGCCTCCCTGCATTTGTTTCTATGTATGAAAAAGATCTTCTACATCTCTTGTTTTTGGCAGAATGGGCTTATGTAATAGGTGCCCTATGGGGCCCAGGACAGAGTCTTTCTGGCCACCTGAACTGGGTGCTCCAGAGGGGTTACTTGTGTTAATTATGCATGTCCTCCTAGTGAGGTTGAGCTTTAATTGCTGTTGGTATGTTAGTGGAACAAATCGATCCTCAGGCTGACTGGCTGTCAGGAATGGCCATAACTACAGCAGACAAGCTTTTGTGCAATAAGTCCACCTTTTGGGTTGTTTATGGAGCTGGTTGGATGGTGCTCTGGTGTGAACTGAAGCTAGCCACTGGAGGTCCACTTGAGAGGGGTTCTGAGAAGGCCAAAATCAACTGCTGCCTGTTCCCAGTGTGGGGCCACCTGGTAGAAACTACAAAGTGGCACGTAGTTGCTTGCCACCTATGCTGTGCTTGGAAGCACTTGGGAAAGGCTAAGCTGCAAACTGATGCTGGCTATCAGTGCTGAGACTGGGTCTACTCCACAAGTGGGATGAGGCATGCAAAGGCCAGATGCTGCTTGTTCAAGGATTTTCAAAACTTTGAGATATTTTAGAAAAGTCTGCAGCATGAGTCAAAACAGGCGATATTTATAGATAAGCCCCTAGAAAAAGTTCTGGCCAGGCACACAATTTGGATGAAGCAGGGTCTCAAGAAACCACTAGGCCAAGGCAAAAGGTAATAGCCAGGTTAATGGAGCATCAGATCTGATCCTGCCTGTGTCTGCTGGCTGGGTAGATAGAGGGCTCAAAAAAAAGAATAATGGCATCTGCCAGCATATCTTTCCCAAAGGGAGCTCCTCTGCCCCATGACCCTCTATCCTTTGCACTGAAACTAGTAAAATCAACTCCTTCCTGTATGTACTGAGTGCTTTTCGAGCTGCTGCCCTAGTGCTGTAGTTCAAAGCAAGTGATTTCATCAGCAAGAAGGTCTTTGCACAGGCCCTTAAGAGGAACACCTGGGACTCCAGCAAGCAGCCTTCCCTCTCACTCAACCACAGTCACTGCTGGTTTTTACAGCCAGATATTTTGGGGACTCCTCTACTTGGCACTGGAGCCCCAATCTAGGGAACCTGGTGTGAAGCTGGGACCCCTTGCTCTTCAGAGGATATTTCTGCTGCCAAGATATCCCTCCTATTTTTTAACCACTACACTGTGAGTGTGGGGCCTACCTATTCCAAGTCTCTGTCATTCCTACCAGTTTTCACATGTTTTCTTTATATCCTTAGTTATAGTAAATCTGTTCAGCTAGTCCATAGCTGGTCCTCAATGATAGTTGTACTGTAATTTACTTGTAATTTTGATGTGGTCGTGGGAGAAAGTAATCACAGAGTTTACCTACTCTGCCATCTTGGCCAGAAATGCCTAGTGTTAACTTGAAAAGCTACTACAAAATATTTATATAAAAAATATGTACAAGAGATAAAATGACGTAGATGATAGAGGCTCTGTTCATCCCTTGGCAACCATATCAAAGTTGTGACAGAAACAAGGAGCAAACAGCAAGGAAAAATCACCTGTGAGCTGAATGAACAAGCCATACAACTAGGAAGAAATCTAAGAAATCACCCTGCAATGGCAGAAGGTAGAACAGGGCGAGGATGGGAGGCTGCCTGGCCTGAGCAGCTGAGAGGGATGGAGGCTACGGCAGCTGCAGATGTCTTTTAAAGGGGCCATGTCCATGAGAGCACTTCTGCGGTGATGGACCCGTTTGCTCTGAGCATCAGTGCTGGTTCAGCTGGGCAGGGACTTACAGAGCAACACTGAGTTGTTGGAGTGAGGGCCACAGTGAGGCTCTCTCCCCAGCAGAAGTGCCAGCAGTATCCATTGTACCTCTGTTGAGCCCTACCCTCTCCCATTACACGGACTCAGCACCCCCATAGCAGAGATGTTATCAAACTGGATAAAGAGGTTGCTCCACCCAGAAGATTCCCTGAAATCCTGCCTCCCCCAACTCGTGTCTCCACCCAAACCATATCCAGGAATAGCCTCAGCTAGTCAGGTGCTCTTTGCTGAGCAGCGCCAAGACTCACATTGGAGGCAGCTGGCCTCAGTTTCTGGTGTGGCCTTTTGAGGCAATTATAAGCACAGCTTCTGTGGATTGCTTGCTGAATCTTAACAGGTGGCCTTAGAGGGGCAGAGGTTGAGGCTTAGTTTGGCCTGCAGCTGAACCCCTCTCAGGACTGTGCCACTGCACACCTACTTCACAAATCCACACTAATAAGACCGGGAGACTTAGGAGCTTCGCTTAGTACATAGAAACAGACACAGAAAGGGAGCTAAAATGAGAAGACAAAGAAGCAGAAACCATATGAGAGAACAGAACAGAGATCCACACTGGTTATAAAGATGCTCAATGAACTTACGGGAAATGTATATGAATTCATTGAGAATTTCAACAAAGAGATTAAAACAAAAAACATAAAAATGGAAATGGAAATTATAAAATGGAACCAGTCAGAAATAAAGAACACATTATCTGATATGAGAAGTATATTAAATGGAATAAACAAAGCGATGGGAAAGCCAAGGAAACTCAATTAGAATGGCAGGAAAAAAGAAGCCAAGACTGTAATAATAAAGGTAAAAATATCTGTGTCATCAGGGTACCCGAGGAAAAAAAGACATTGAAGAGTTATTTGAAGTAATAATGATGGAAAACTTCTCTAACCTGGTGAAGGAAATAAATATACAACTCCAGGATGCTCAGATAGTACCAAAAACCAGGAACCCAAAGAGGCCCAAACCAAGACACATCATAATTAAAATGCCGGAGTTTAAATTCAAAGAGAGAATCTTAAAAGCAGCAAGAGAAAAGCAGATAGTTACCTACAAGGGAGCACCCATCAGACTGGCAGCTGATTTCTCAAAAGAAACTATGCAGGACGGAAGGGCTTGGCACACAATATTTGACGTGATGAAAACCCAGGATCTACAACCAAGAATACTTTATCCAGCAAAGCTATCATTTAGAGTCGAAGGACAGATAAAGAGCTTCCCAGACAAAAGCAAGCTAAAGGAATTTATCATCATCAAGCCAGTATTACAGGAAATGTTGGAGGAACTTCTTTAAAAAGAAAAACATATATCAAAAAAAGGAATAAAGAATGGTAATAACTACATTCCTATCAACAATTACCTCAGATCGAAAGGAATTAAGTGCTCCAACCAAAAGATAGAGTAATCGAATGGATAAGAAAACAAGATCCCTACATATATTGCCTACGAGAGACTCACTTCAGATTAAAAAACACACACATTCTAAAAGGAAGGGGATGGAAAAAGATATTGCCTTGGTGGACCTAGAGGTTATTGTGTTAAATAAAATGGGTCAGATTGAGAAAGACAAATATCACATGATTTCACGTACATGTGGAATCTAAAGAACAAAATCAACGACAGCAACAAAAACAGAAATAAACTCATGGATACAGAGAATATTTTGAGGGATACTTGATAGGAGGGGGTTGAGGGAGAAGAGGGCAAAGGGATTGAGAGGTGCAGGTGGATGGTTATAGAGTAGACATGAGGATGTAGAGTATAATCGGGAAGACGGTTAATGTTGGAATAAATATGTGGTGGGGGAGGAGAGGTGCTAGATTTGGTGGGGTGGGCACTTTGCAAGTTGTGTGGATCTCTGATCAATATGCTGTACAGCTGAGGCTGGTGTGTTTTATGCCAACTATAACTGGGAAAAAAACTCATTGAATTGTACAATGTAAATGTAGGCAACTAGTTATCTATTTTATTTTAATAAGACGAAAAAAAATGTACATAATTAAACTACTTCTACTTCTCAAAGATACTTCTAATCCTGATTTCGAAATGTCAATGTGTTCATTCTTTTTCTCTCTTAACATAGATTTTACCTATGCCAACAAGGACATGTAAATGTCAAAGAGTAGAAAATTGAAACTCTTACATCTAGATGCTCACTCTGAAGCCTAAATAGGTAAACTTAAATGTCAAAGTGCTTAGATTAATGCCTTAATCACTTTTTTCCCTAAGTCACTTTTTAGCATTAGATTCCATGTGTTGAGTTTCTTTGTTTACTTTAGAGTCAAGAAAATGTGCCCCCATAAACACATTTCATGTGCATCAAGAAAGATAAAGTGTTTATGCATGTCTGCCTACATACATGCTTGTGTATAGTGTAACTTTTCATTAATTTATTCACCCATTGATTCTTTCATTCTATGACTTAGACTCCACTCACTTTAAAAAAACTGGTAGGCAGAATATGGAAAAGAAAGGATGCAATAATCACCATTTATGACTGCTTTATATAGCTAAGATGATTTTTACATAAATATCTAAAAGATTTTTACATAAATATCTAACTAAAATGATATTTATTAATATCTAACTAATTTAACACAGCTTTAACATTTTATTTTGCTATCTCTGCATGATTATAACATAATTCCAAGTCTCTTTATTGTATAAATTATAAGCAACCAGAATATAAAACTTAAATCTAAGTAATATTCTGCTTAATAAGTGCTTTTTAATTATGAAAAAGGAGAGTTCATAAATCAATTGTTCCTGATAAAAGTATACTGGAATTGTATGCTTTTAAGAACACAATACATTTGTGTTCTTAATCTTAAAGTAACAAGATATATTTAACATATGATTAACCTTATTACTAAGTATGATTAACCTTACTTATGATTACTAGTATGATTAACCTTATTACTAAGTTACATGCTATACTATAATGTTATATATGCAAATAGAAGAGCACTGCTCAGATAAGCACAGTTTTATATCTGGCCAGGAAGCAAGGGTCCTTGATGATGACATTCTTTTCCAGTCTAAGGTGATATGGCTTGGTTCTGAGATAGTGAACTTCTTCAGTAGGGGAGTTAGTAGGCCTAAGCACGAGATGAGCAGCCTTGGACATCTAGAGAGGAACCTCTGTGTTATGAAAGAGGTCAAACTGTAAAAACATGAGAGCAATTCATTACTCTAAAGCAATGTAGTGGCTATTTGTTCCAGGACAAAATAACACCATATTCTCAAAGCAAAATGAGTTTGATAATAGCAGTTATCTTATTGTGTGAGAGATTGACCAGGTAGCCTCAAAGTACTTTGTCAGTTCTAGGATGCTAAGATTCTCTCTATACATGTGAGACACTCTACACGTTCAAAGAGTTGAAATATTTAACACCAAAGAAATAAACCTCAAGAGAGATGGGCAGACATGACCACCGCCATCAGACTATATAAACTGAAGAAAAGAAAACCAACACATATGTGAACACAAGATCAAGGAAGTCTGTTTCCTCAAGGCTTTTACAGCCTTTCTACTTTGATACTTTCATGGGTTTCAGCTTTCTTTGTGCATATTTGAATGCTGGTGATAAGCAATATGACAATGAAAGGAAAGGATTTGGATAGTTGAGTTAAAACTGGTAAGGTAAAAAATGTTAAGGCAATCTTTACCCACTTTACCTTCTTATCTCCCGTACTCTGTGAGGGCTAGATATTATTGTGAGATTATACAATATTTGGGAGAACTAGACAGATTACTTTTTGTTTGGATGCCTTTAAAGTATTTATCCTGAAGAGCAAAAGAAAACAAATAAGCTAATCTGTTATAATTACTGGCTTCATAAAAATTCAATGAAATGAGAGAATTCAGGAGTGAATCATGAAATATCTGTCTTCATAAAAAGTGAAGTAGAGTATAAAGTTAATCAACTTGGAATTTCTTTCTATGATTCAAAACACATTTTTTTTGAAAATGTTCCTATGCCTGAAAAATACATATCATCACTTCTAAATTAAACGATGCTTAGTTGAAAAGTCAAGTTAGACTATATACTTATTAAATGTTTATATGTATCTGCCTGCTAAATCATTTATTACACATAAAATTCTAATTTTGGAAATTCTTGTATTTTAATTAAGTATTTTTAATTAAAAAATAATTTTATTAAAATTTTAAAATATAGGTAATGTTCTATTCTGACATCTAAACCCATGTAATTTAGCCAAAGTTGGAAACACCTGCTTTCAAAGCAGGCTTAGCAAATGTTGGTAAAATCGTTTCTCCATTCTCACTCTAATAATGTTTAAATGTTGTACAGAGGTTACTGGAAATGAAAAGAAAGTCTTCTAAGTTTTCATTAAGTCACAAATAAGCAAATGGATTAAGATAATGTGATGTGTAGAGCTAAAATGGTGCCTAGGGTATAAAGCTCAGCCAATCATTTTACAAATAGAAAAAGTGAATTTGGAAAGATGAGACATATTACCCAGCACCATTCAGTGTGTTTGTGCTAAAGTTGAGCTCAGAAACTAAAGCTCAGCACCATTCTCTCCAGGAAGTTTCTCCTGGCAAACATTCTCTCTCAGGGCTCCTGATAAACTATTTGAGGTTTGCTTGAAATAACGTAAATTAATCCACATTTGTTTGAAATGAAATCCATGACAGAAATTTAAATCATTAAGGCATATTACAATTGATTATCCAAAAACCCATTAATAGTGATTAGAAAATAAAGTTGGAGATTTGCACAGTAAGATTTCTAAAGTGCCATATGTTAAAAGCCAAGAGTTTACCATATAATTCAGTCATTTAAAGTGTACAATTCAAACGTTTTTAGTATATTCACAGAATTGTAAATTCACCACAATTTTAGAATTTTTTTTTACTTCACAGATGCCTATTTCCCTCAGCCATCATCCCCAAACCTCCATTCCACCACACTCTCCAGCCCTAGGCAACTATCTATTTTCTGTCTCTATAGATTTGCCTATTTTTAGGACATTTCATATAAATAGAACCAAACAATATGTGGTCCTTTATAACTAGATAAAGCCAGTTTTTAAAAATCTAAAAAAGAATCCATATTCAGAAACATTTCTTCAAATTTCTATTCTTTTCTCTTTTACAATAAATTTCTATTCTTTTCTCTTTTTCAGTAATCAGGAGCATGTTAAATATTTTGCCATACTGGATCTCTCCCAGAACATTAAGTAAACTGTTCCAAAGTCATTGTATATTATTTTGTGACCCCTGGTGGCTGAATATAATAGTGTATTTTCAAAATCGACCTCTTAGAACTCTTCTTGTCTTAAATCTTAAAATAATGAACAGAACACATGACTATTAATTAGTATAAAATGTAATTTAAATTTGATTGCTGAGTATAGTATCTTAAAGAAATTATAAAGCTCCGAGTTAGTTTAAAAGCTATAATCTAAAACTTGTCCAAAATTGTTGACTTCTCAACACTTCTTTTTTCACAAGGAAAATGCTTAATCCTAAAGAATAGCATTTTAATCTTAACAAAAACAAAAAAATCTGAAAGCTCTTTTATTACTGTTCAAAAGAAAAAAAATGTACAAGAGATAAAGATTTTACTGAACAATGTATGAGACTACTAATAGAAATGGAAAAAATATAAAAATTTAAAACATATATAATAATAAAATGCCTCTAAGACATAGAACTGTGTAAAAATGATTTTTAGTACAGTTTTAAACATGTCTATTACTCTTTGAATATTTCTCAACTTTTAAGTGGCTTTAAAGTTGAAACTTCTATATTTACTGACTACCTACTCTTGTTTCCACCTTTTTTTAAATAAATTAAAAAAGAGATGGTCAAAGAAAATAAAATTCATAAACAACTTTCTATGGTCTTTATAATATAATAGTTTCATATTCCAGCTTTGTAAACATCAAAACTATTTCTGATTTGTTAGTAAAACTCCATAATCATAGGACCAATGCTTCAAAATCTATGCTTAAATTCTCAGTAAGCACTTAGCCATTTTTTTAACAAGAGAAAATAAATTTAATTACAAATATATTTGAATTACATATGCATGAAGACCCCTGCATACATGAGAGAGTCAGAGACCCCACACAGACATAAGAGGTTCAGAGATGGGAAGATAAAATGAAGTATATATGACATCCTGAGCTATAGATTGAGGGTAAGAGGCCTGAGGCCTCAGAGAGGAGGAGGGTAATTTGCAGATCGATAAGAAGAGGAGATGTTTAGACATTAGATGTTTGCTCTGCCATATAGATATGGCATAAGATCTTATCTCTGGTAATAACTCTTATTATGGGCAAAGCCCCTAATTTAAATAGTTTTAGGTAGTTAAGTGGAGTACAGAAGTTTCTCTTGCGTTCATATGGTCTTTTTTTTTTTTTTTGCCAATCAAGATTGTTTTATTTTTATTTTTTCTTTTTCAATTATAATTGACATTTAATATTATTTTATATTAGTTTCAGGTTTACAGCATAATGGTTAGGCATTTATAAGTCTAGTACCCACCTGGCACCATACATAGTTATTACAATATTATTGACAATATTCCCAATGCTGTACTTTATATCCCATAACTATTTTGTAATTACAGATTTGAACTTCTTAATCCCCTTTCCTTTTTTGGCCATTCTCCCTACCCCTTCTCTCATTGGCAATCACCAGTTTGTTCTCTGTATAGATGATTCTGTTTTTATTTTGTTTGTTTATTTTGTTCTTTAGATTCCCACATATAAGTGAAATCATATGGCATTTGTCTGACTTATTTCACTTAGGATAATACTGTCTAGGTCCATTCATAATATCACAAATGATAAGATTTTATTCTTTTTATAGTAGAGTAATATTCCATTGTATATATGTACCACATCTTCACACCTGTCAGAATGGCTATCACCAATAAATCAAGAAACGACAAGTATTGGTGAGGATGTAGAGAAAAGGGAATCCTCGTGCGTTGTTGGTGGGATTAAAATTGGTGCACTCACTATGAAAATAGTATAGAGGTTCCTCAAAAAATTAAAATTAGAACTACCTTATGACCTAGCAACTCCATTTCTGGATATTTATCCGAAGAAATCTAAAACACTAATTTGAAAAGATATATGCACCCTTATGTTTATTATAACATTATTTACAATAGCCAAAATAAGAAAGCAACCTGATACCAATCAATGGACAATTGGATAAAGAAGATGTGGGGCATTTAGCCACTTTTAAAAAAACATTACCTCCAATTGTGCAGAAAGCTTTAGAAATTTTCAGAAGTGAATGTGTGATTTAACATACTAAATTTCTCTCCTTGTTTAAAAGAAGAAGAATAAGAAATGACACCAAAAAAATCATTTAGAGAAGATGAATGAGTATATTTTATTGGACTTTACTATTATTTGTGTGTCCTGTGGTAAGTTTACAGCAAGGACTTTATTCTATTTTATGGAGATTTTAAAACATATCCATGTACTATTTAGGGCAAAGAGTTTTCTTAAAATCAGTTTATGTGTAAATAAACAAACCTTTTGAGTTAAAGTTTGCAAATTGGGTTACTGTACATTAAATTTTTAATAAAATAATTTTAAAATGTATAAATACAATAGATATGGATAATAAATTATGTCCCATAAGCAGGCTCAGGAAATCTATCACAGTGCTTTAAAAATAGAGATCTCTTATTTGTTGGAGATGAGAGGAAGGGAAAGGGAGGTTGGTCTTCATCCGTCATTGGAAAGAGGAATATATAAGTTTCCTAATTACCAGCGGAGATTATGTATAAAAGAAAAACTGGATGAGAAACACATATTTACATTGATTATTATTGCCATATTTAAAATATGTTTTCATACTTGCTTTCGGTACCTCTTTGAAATGGTGAATTTTATACATTTTAATACAGAAAATAATGTTGGGTAGGTTTTCTTTCCCTTCTTTATTATATATCATTGCCTGCAAGATTGACCTAGGATATTGCTCCTTAAATAAAACAGCCTTAATTTCTCATATATTGCAAACCTAAAATATTAGCTTCCCTCATTTCCTATGGGTTTTTTTTTTTACATTTACTTAATTATAAGTGACCTTTATTTCTGCGCTATTGGATTCCTTACTTTTACTTTGTCTAAAAGTCAAAGAGATACTTAAAATGTCAGAAAAATACTTTCTAAATATTTTTATTTATTTGTTTGCTTGTTTGTTTTACATTTTGTCAGAGGCTAGCTCAACCCACCTTTCCTATCAAATCAAAAGAAATTTAAAAATTAGAGAATGATTTACTCTCTTGGCCTGATAATGCTAGATGATGGTTTCTAGTCATAAGGGGCTAATGAGAATGAGAGACCTTGTCTTAAAGGAGCTCTACTTTTCCTCAGAAAACAGACAAATTACTGTTTATAGCTCCAGCACTCTTTTATACTCATCGGTGAATTCAGTTTCATGACCCTCAGATGTATTGGTATTTACTCTTTTAAGCAGCGTACATGTCAATAGAGTGAAACACAGTCAGATGAAACCTAATCTTTCTACGCATCAGTTCCCATGATGCAGAGGTTAGAGAGAAAAGACGAAAGACTATTGGTGTCCAAAGTAGCCAAATTAAGAGCAGTCTCCAAGTAAATTTTCTCAGAGAAGGGAGATGGTAGAAATTGGTACGGTAGAGGCTTTTGGGAAAGCGAGTTTATAGCAGACAGACTTGGGCTAGGGACATCTGGCTAAACATGCACGCCCCTCTCTGTAGTAGGCAGCTGTGTGCTCCTGTGACAGCCCCAATGTAATATCATTGCAGCAGAAAACCTAGAGCTGCATCCTGATACTGATAAGGTAATAAGGACTTCCAGGTGCAGCAAGAGGCTCTTGTTTCTGCACTGGGGTTTTTACGGTTATAGCTTCCATTTCTTATCAGTCAAGATTTGCTACCTGCTTCTATGTCTTGGACAGAAATCCATCACTAGAGGCAACCTAATAGGGACATTGAAACAAATAGCAGTAACCAGCACATCTACACTCTAGGAGGCAGTGTTCCCAAGGTTAGTTGGGATTTCTGACACTTAACAGTTATTATGATTAAATTTCTTATTTCATACAACAAACATTTTTGCATTTTGTTGTGAACCAATGAAATGTGTGAATGTGATGTTTCATAAAGACCCGCTATGAACATTTTAAATTTATCTTATACTTACATGAATAAAAAGTCCTATATGCCATCATATGTATTAAGAAACCTATTTTAAATTTTTTGACAAAATCTAAAGCTATACCCTTAGTTTCGTTCTCTTATTCTACTATCATGAGTACTAGAGGATTGGGGACTGACAATATTTAGGACAATAAGGTTCATTGGGAAAGTCTCAACTAGAAGAAGGATGCGAGACATTTCCTTCCTGCTTTCCCTTTAACAGATAAATAGTATGGGAAGGAAGATAGAAAGGACCTTTGGGAAAGAAAACCCCTCAGGGCTGGTGTATGCAAATGTGTTGTAGTTCACATTAGGATATCTTCCTCCAGCAGATTTAATTACCATCTCCTGAAATTAGACATGCTGCCTTCTAAACTCACTGGACTATGCAAGCCACCCTCCCAAACCCCACAAGACTCTCCCTTTCCATATTCAACAGAGCTGGCTAAGTCAAGGAATAGAAATGAAGTCACCATCATGAAAATCATGCCGCAACTTCTAACATTCGGTAGGCATCTAACCAAATTGGTCACTAATTTGTGAAAAAATTAAACTACAAACTTATCATTACATTTTTGTTACACATTCCAGATCACGGGTGCACTTCACAAACGTGCTGATTTTGAACACAAAGAATTACATGTATATACATATTTATATACATACATGAAAAACTGATATAATTAATCTATTTAAACTTTGTTAAAGTATCAAAATAGTTTATAAATACCATTTTTAACAAAAAAATAAGTTTTAAGCAACATATAACCAGATGCTAGGGTTTTGAGATACTCTAAATTCTGGTGAAAAAAATTGAATAAATTATTTCAGTTAAAAAGTCTAAGTATGAAAAATAAAATGAGTAATAAGTAAAATAATTTAGTAAATATTGCCTACAAATGTCTTTCAAACTGCATTTTATTTCCTAGATTTGATGATCAAAAAAAAAAACCCTTGATTTTAGTGATAAAACAAAAATACAAAAAGAAAACTGATGTGAGAATGAAATCACATTAGTTATATTTAATGCCATTTTAAAAGCTGAGTTGAAATTGAATGTCAAAGAGTCAACGTTTATTATACACATTTGAACTCATTAACGCCTACACGGAGTACTAAAATGCCCCAGAGTGATGCTCAAAGAGTGATGGAGTGGTCAGAAAATGATATACATGTTTCCAATAGTCAACAGTCCTGTAACACATCTTCTATATTATCGATTATAAAATACTTGTGGCTACTTTTCCGTTTTTAGTCATAGCATCATCTCTGTTTACGTTAGTGATTTGCATCTCACAATTTGTTCATTATTCTTTCCTCTGAAGCAGAGGGAGAAAAGAGCAAGCAGTTCTGCTTGGCTAGCTACAGTCTGAAAGAAGAAATTATTCATTTCAGAGTTGGATAAGGGGCCAGGGAGTATCTGGACCAAGGCTAGACAGAGACGGTGAGCAGCTTCTTAACTTCTCCTGTTTGTCCCTATCTTTATGGTGGGAGGGGTTCTTCTTTATTTGAAAAAAAGCAAAATTTCAAGCAGGACTTCAGACACATATTTAAATCTAAGTATGAAAACAAATCCCAAAGCCAAATATAAATAACTTTTGGATTGTCATTATTTTGGATCCTTACTGTGTTCCTTTTTATCCTTAGTGAAGAAATGAAGAGATAAATATGCTGCAATGATCAAAAATGTACAGATTTTTTATAATTTATTTTCCTATCCAAGAAAATAAGTGGGCACGTTGCTCATTAACATAGTAATCACTTCCTTCCCAAGATGAGGGCAGATCATCCTCTCCTCATCATACAGATACTGAGCCTCTTCCAGAGTTGTAAGGATTTGTCTTATTTCCAAAGAAAGCCTATTGGTTAAATTAATGTTTCAAACACTTCACTATTTCTTGTTACTCTGAGGCTGTCATTGATTTCCATCATAACCTCAGTTTTTCTGGTTGTGACTAATTTGCTGAGAGAAGCTGTAAAAACCTGAAACTTCCATCTCAGCCCTCAGTTAACACAAATCGGTAAGTATGTCCACTCTGAGCTACATAATGTAATAACTAAATGTGACAAGGTAAGTTAAGAGTAGCACTATGATATATTTGGAAATAGCATAATTCTTTTTTACTAAATTTATTGGGGTAACATTGGTTAATAAAATTATATAGGTTTCAAATGTACAATTCTATAATACATCATCTGTATATTACGTTGTGTGTGTGTGTGTGTGTGTTTTTAAGAAAATAGTACAAAACACCAAGAAAACCAAATTTCATCAGTAGGTCTAATTCAATAGGAAACTTGAACAGAAAATAGAGAGTTAGGAGAAAGTACAATTTTTTAGATTATTAGACCAACACTTTCCGGATCTGGGGATGTTTAGTTTAACTGTGTTTCCATGTCATACGCAGTCATACCTCTTTCCAAGCCTACTTTGTGTTACTACATGCATAATAACAATAACAGCTCCCACTAATTTTCACAATAATTAAGATGTCATTGTCCCCAATTTAGAGATAGAAGTTATATAATGAACTTAAGGTCACCCAGCTTGTATGTAACTATGTCAATTCTATCTTTTTCTGAGTTCATCTATTGTGAATATATCTCATTGTCAAATGGTAAAGCTGGAGGGCTATCCAAATTGATCACTAATACAAACTATTTTCAAATCTATAACACAGAAACAAAAATTCCAGAGGGTATAAAACATGACTTTACAACCTAATGTGAATGAGTGGGAGTCATTTTTAATGTTGAAGAAAGTCTCTCTTTAGGTTGCCATCTGTAAAATGTTTATGAATATGCTAAATAATATACTTTCAGGCTATTGTGAAGTTTAAATGAACTAACATGATTCATGTGAACCTCCTTACACAGTGCCACTCTTCCCTTCCTATGAAAACCAGTATTTAAGGCAACATTAATGATAAGAAAATTTGATGAAAAATGCATGAAGACACAAATTGGATTCTCTTAGTAGACCCTCCATGGACACAGGGACATTCTAGAATTAGCAAATAGCAGAAACTGTTTTACTATCGTTGGGTACTCAGCCAATGCTATTTTCATCCCCAAGAGTATTTTGAAGGCAACCCATGAGTTTTGCTCTGTTGACCATTTAATCGCACAACACTCACTTAGATAAAGATATTTTGAATCTAAGAATTTTCTGCTGTTTTATAAAATGTTTTCTTTTAGAACTCAAGTCCTATTAGACGATAGGCAGAATAAAGCATTTCTTCAATTTTTCTTCCATTTTAAATTTTGTATATAAGAAATATCTTGAAACTTGCTGAATATTAAAATTGTGAGCTCTGGTTCAAATTGATTAGAAAACAACTGAATTAATACAGAAATGGAAGAAAAGGGAACAGATGGAAATAGGCTTTGCTCATTTATGAATTATCTGTGTGTCCTAAAAACATTTTATCTATTCTCTAGGTCTCAGTTTTCTCAACTTTAAAATGGAAATGGTTTGCTATATAATCCCAACACTTGAATTTCCAAATCCTATAATTATGATAAACAGCATTTCAAACCCAGTGCTCTCAGACGCCTACATGGGACTGTGTGGTTCCTGAATAAAACCTAAGTAGGGAGAGCCAGCAGCAGAATGGTATATATCCAAATTACTTGGACTAAAGTTGAAGCATCTCAGTATTGTGGATTTCTCCAGCCTTTACTTGTTTTTTTCTTTTTTTAGTTGTTTTTTCAACAGTCTGCAAAGTTCGAGTGGAGAAGATATGAGCAATATTTGTTACGTCAGTAAGGAAGGGACACAAAAGTAACTTTGGCTATACCTATATGCTCTAATTATTTTATATAAAGAATAAATTGAAATATGGTTTAACACATTAACATGTGTTCATCTTGAAAGTGAGCATTTGAATTTTTGTTATATTATTTTCAGTATTTGTATTTTTTTCAATAGAAAAGGCAGCAAGATACATTAAACAAAATATTTTCTAAAGAAAGTTAAAATTTTCTGAAATACTTTAACTTAGAAAATTTGAAATCAGAAACAAATTTATTTTTCTATTCCTAAATTTGTTAATAAATTGAATGTTTCTTTCCTTGGAAAAAAGGAGAGAAGAATTCAGGTTACAAAGTAGTGTTTGCTACTAAATTAATATTTTGATTTATCATATCAGCCATAATACATACACGTATCCATAATTCCTCAAATTCTCTATTGCTAATCTCCTTATTGTTAAACAAACTCCATCAAGATTAAAATTACATTAAGATAAATATACTTTAATGTATTTATGCTTGCATTAATTAGACAATTCAGGTTGCAGGGGTATTGATACTCTTAAATTACCCTACCTATTAATCACTTCTTGTAAACACATTTACTTTCATACAAAATGTGCAGGTATATCAGATGTACCTCAATTTTATAAGAAAATGTTTTGAAAAAATTTAACTTGTGTTAAAAGTGATTTTAAAGTTCTAGCTATGCAATATAATTTGTTAACTCTGGAAGAAAAATGTTAAATCACAAAGCTAAAGAAAAAATACAGTAGTCAATATGGACATATACCAAGTAACAAAACAGGACATATTTACTGGGAAATTGTCTCACACTACACATGGGCACTGCAAGAACAAATAATATTATTGTATTCTACTGAATATTATAAACAAAAAAGCAAGCCACATTATGCATAACTTTGACTCCTAAAAAAACTCAAAAGGCAAATATAGCAGTAAAAGTTTATACAAATAATCAGCAATATAAAACTTTGAATGAATCCCTAGACGGGAAGTTATAATATATCCAGACCAAAAAAAAAAATTTAAGTTACAAAGAATACAGAAAAAATAATTTTGAAGGAACTATCAAATCCTGCTTCTGCATGATTGAAAGTAAATCCAGCTTTAACAATAATACAAATAAGAAAAGTGAATAAAAATACTGTTTTCCAGTATAAACTGGTATTTCAACAACTATTATTTGTACATATGTAATAAACAGAATAAATGTGAAGAAAAACATATCAAAAGTTTCCATTTTCATCCTCAAAGACTAGAAAACCCTCATCTTCAAAAGCAGGGAAATGACCCTTCCAAAAATACATTCTTGCTGATAGAATACAGATGATTCTCTTTCATCATCACTGGATTCTCTCTACTGGATACTAAGCTATCATTATCTTCAAACAATAAATTATTCTTCATAAAGTTGGAGGCATTGCTAATTCCACATTGTTCAGAGATTACTACTACCTCTTGATGTTCAGCATTCCATGAAGTCTGAACTCACTCACACACTTGTCAAAGAGGGCCACTTCCTTCCTCCTGTCAGGGTTACTTGAAAAGCCCAGGCTTTAACCCACCTGTTCTACTCCTTCTTCCTAAATCTTTTAAATCACATACAGAGAGACTCACATCTGAAGCTTACAACTGGCCTTAGCCTGTCCAGAATTACAGCTAAATAAGTGTATCTTCCAAACACTTAGCACTAATAAAGCTGAGATTTTGAAAAGTTCAATAGGTTGCCTGGACCTCTCTTTGTCTATTAACAATTTCATTCCTCCCTCATTCATCCACCATTTGCATGGACACAAATATAAATTTTATTTGAGATTCTTCTGGTACAATATTTCTTCTTATAATTAGATATGATGGCCTTTCATGAAATTCATACAACATAGTACTCTATATTATGTTTTCTCATGTCCAAAAGTTGTATATGGCACAAATAGGACACATTAAAAGAGGAGTCCACCTCTTTTTTTTTTTTTTAACTTTGGGGTATATAATAAATATCAAAAGGACTTTAGTCATATTTGCCATCTATGAAAGGCAAAAATTAGCATTTTTCCTAACATCATAATTTATTTGTTAAAATTGATTATTTCATAGTTAGTATGTTTTGTGCTCTATAAAATTTAATTTTCCCAGTTTGTGAAACAACCTGAGAATCTAGTCTGCATCTGATCTGTGGAATAGTCATTCATGGAGAAGAGTAGAATCATCTTTTTCAGGATTAGCAAGCTTTTTTCATAAAGAGCCAAATGGTAAATATTTTAGGCTTTGTAGGCCATATGGTCCCTTGCCATAGATAATATGTAAACAAATGAGCCTAGTTGTGTTCCAATAAAACTTTATTTATGAACACTGAAATTTGAATTTCATATAATTTCATGTCAAATTTTTATTCATTGTTTAAAAATGTGTAAATTAATCCTCATTAATCCGTAGCAACAAAAGAATTGATTCATATATCTATATTTACCAATTGTTGTTTATATATTTTTATTTTAATGGCCACTAAATTCTCCAAGTTTCTTTAATGTTTAATTTTATGAAATGTGATTTTGGCCACTTTGGAGATTATTTTGTTGTTGTTGTTCTTGTATTATTATATTTACCAGCTTCTTACTTTTCTCATTTTCTAGAATCCTTATTATTTATTCAGTTTTCAGTGGGCAAAATGCCACTCAGCAACCTTGTTTCTAATTTATTTTACTAGATCATTAATATATAGCAATGTTTTCATTAATTTTGAGTTATGGTTTAGGAAAACCAATAAATATAAAATTAAATATGAAGGGAAAAAACAAAATTCTACCTATAAACAAGTGAGTTGCCATTTAAAAAAAGAAGGCAACAATGGGTGAAAACTCCAGTCTTGGCTATATTTCTGGGTGATATTCTCCCACTGCTAGGAAGTTGTAGCATGACCGTTGTCCTATAATCCACTCTTTGCAAATGGTAGACTTATGGATTGGAGTTTCTATCAACATTTCCTTAACCTTTCTAGGTGTATTTTTTCATTTATACTGTGCATATGTATTTCTTAGAGTTAACAGTAATTAAATAATTTAAGATATTATTTTAATGAGTTGTGTATACTGTTAAATAGGAACAGTGGAGTGATGTGAACTTCCATAACACAGGCACTGGATACAGGGTATTTTCCATTACAGTCTTTTAAGGGAAAAATAGTGCATTGCTTATATTATCAGATACAGCATATATAAGAAAGTAAGAGAAACAAGAAATCTTAGAAGTCACAGAGACTGAAAGGTCATTCTAAATACAGCGTTTTTCTATGGTGTAACATCAGTTTCTCTGACTCTCTAGTGTGTCTAGAATTCTCCCCTACCAAAGTGCAAGGGCTTGTCCTCCCTTAGTTTTCTGTCATTCAAGTGGCACAGCTGCTCCCTGTCTGCATTCTTACTCCTTCTTCTGCCACAACCAGATCTTCTCCCTCTATCCTCCTCTCTGCTCCTATTCATGGGATCTGCTGCCTCAACTAATGCAAAGCTTTTGCTTACCCTCTCATCTCTATTGGTCTCTTTGTTTGGGGAGAAATCTATTATTAATCCATTTATTTGAAAATATTTTTGAGTAGCTAAAATGTGGCAGGCAGGCTCTCCTCTAGGCACTGAGCACACAGTATTAACAAAACTATAGCTTACTAGTGGGGGCAATAAACAAAATAGATAAATACAAAATAAATAATATGTAAGTAAAATTTGTTATGAGAAAAAGGAAAGTCAATAAGGGAGATAGGAAATTCTAGAGTAAGAAGACTGTAATTTTAGAAAGAGTCATCAGGAAAGTGACATTTGAGCAAAGATTTGATAGAGATGATGGAGTGAGATATGAGGCTAAGGAAAAGAAGATCCAGCCAGTGGGAACACAAGTGCTAAGGCCCCAAGGCAGGGTTGGTTGAGCCTGGAATGTTGAAAGAACAAGGAAGTCAAGTTGGAGTGAGTGGTGAACTAATACAAACAGGTCAGAGAGCCAAGGAGATGCCAACCTGTGTAGGGCACTGCCAAACACTTGGATTTTCCTTTTGAGACATGAGAAGTCTTGAAAGGTTTTGAGCCAAAGTGAAATATGATCAGATTTACATATTTAAAGAATCACTCTGGCTACTCTTTTGAGAAAACACTATGGTGAGAAACAGGGGGTAAAAGAGCAAAGGTTGGAAGAACATAAACAAAAATAAATAAATAAATAAGTTAGAAAGCAACTCCAATCCCCCAGATAAAAGAGCATAATGGAGAAGTGACAGCTATGATTTAGGAATATATCTTTAAGGTAAAGTCAATGTGACTTGTTCATGAATTTGATGTGGAGAATGGAATAAAAGAAATAATAAGAAAATGGCTCAGTATGCTGATATGAAAAACTTAGAAGGATGAAGTTGCAACTTATTGACATGATCAGGAATTTGCTTTCAGAGGCTTATTAGATATCTAAATGAAGATGTCAAAGAGGAGGCAGGATATCTGAATCTGGATCTCAAGAGAAAGATCTGACTTAGAGATATAAATTTGAGAGCTTCTGGATATCAAATGATATTTAAAGCTACAATACTTGATGAGAGCTCCAAGATGTGAGCATATTTAGGCGAGAAAAGAGGTCCAAGCATTTAGCTCGAGAGCAATTGCATTTAGAAGTCAGAAAGATAAGAAAGACCAGTACAGGAGACTGAGAAGAAGAAGTATATAGAGTTGAAAGAGTTAAAGGCAAGAATATCTTCTGAAAACTTAGCAAAACAAATGTTTCGATGAAGAAAGAATTGTTTCAAATGTCGCTGACCATAAATGTAATGATAAAAGCTTAGACATGACCACTGAATCAGCAACATTGGTCTTTGGTGATTTTCATAAAGACAATTTGAAAAGTTTGACCGAACTGGAATCGAGAGAGAATAATAGGAGAAGAATTAGACAGAGCAAATATGGACAGTGATTGAGATTTTCAGTAAAGGAGAATAGAGAAGTTAAGTAGTAGCTACAGTGGAACGTGGGGTCTGGAGAAGGGACTTTTAGGTTGAAAAATACAGAAGCATATTTGTGCACTACCAGGAACAACCCAGTAGGGAGAGGAGATTAAAGGTACAGATTAAAGATACACCCCACTTTCCCTGTCTTAGGCCCACCTCCCCCCTCACCCCTGTGCTGGCCCTGCCTGTTAGTAAATAAGAGAGGATGGAATTCTGTACATTCAATTAGTGAAAATGTCACCCATGACCAACAAAAGAATGATGCAAGAAAGAAGCAGATGCAGGCGAGTACGTAAATTGCTGGTAGAATTGTGTAGAAGACATTTTCTGTGTGTTTTATGTTCTTCGTGAAATGAAAAGCAACTGAGAGTGAAAATTGGAGACTGAGGCAAGTGAAGAAGATATAAAAGAGTTGAGAAAAGCAAGTGAGTAAGGGGACTGGGTAAGTGATCAATAGCTCAGCTACATAAAGGCCCACCGGAGACCGGCAGTCATACATTTAAATGAGATCCATCAACGTGGTTGAATGTTCTCTAATTAGTATGATGGTGCATGTTAAGCAAGTATGATGGAGTTGGCTTTAACTAGATGATTTTGATAGAATAAGAGAAGGAGAGGGAGAACTTGAGCATGTATGTGAGGGATGAATTATAATGGTAGAACACAGGCTTCACACTGGATAAAGAAAGACAAGGTACATGAAGTGATGAGCGGCAGTAAAAAAGTGGTAGGTCAATGAGGTCTAGGTAAGGTCTAAATTTTGTAGGAATTTGGACATAAAGCAAATGCATCACAAAGATGAAAGATCATGGTCCAAGTGTGGATGCTTGAACTGAGATGATGGAGGGGTTGCCCCTATCAATAACAATAAGGGACCATTGAGGGAGTGAATGACTAAGGGTGAGTGGAGAAAACTGTCATTGTAAAAGAGGATGGTAACAAAGTGAGAGGCCAGGATATTAGGAAAATCATATTCATAGGTATTAAAGTTGAATTTGAGATAGAAATAACATTGAAGAGAATACAAAGGCAGGAACTAAAATCTTCAAGGAATACTCTGGGATAAGTCCAAGTCTTGTCAGGATGAAGCTATACAATTTGGAGATACTTCTTTTAGAAAATGAATAAAAATTACAAGTAAACACCACAAAACCTAGAAAAAAAAACCCTTACTATTAATAGTGTTAATGAAAGGTCTGATACACTTCTATAACACCTTTTTAACTACGTTATTTGTCCATTATTCACCTGAATTCTCTTTACTTATCTTTTCATATGACAGTGATTTTATAATATTTTCTATAGAGGAAATAGCAAAAATAATTATGTCTTTTCTCAAGTATGGTTGATGAAAATTTGGGGGTTTTATTATTAATTGTTTGTTTTAATTATTGAAACTTTTTTCAATTTCCATAATTTCTTTATTTCTTTATACTATAACTAAAACTTCTTCCAGTTTCCTATTCAGAAGCTCTTGCTCAGGGGCTTGAACTCTGAACACTGCTGTCCTTGTAGCTCACTTGGCAAGGCTCCCAATCAGCCACACAGCATTCATATTATTCTCATAGGGTGTGTGTAGTAGAAAATTGTCTTGATGTGGGTTGGCCAGGACCCACTCCAGCACACAGAGAAAAATCCTAAGGCATGCAGCACTCAGGGCCTCCGATACACAGTTGGCACTGCTGCTTCCTTTCCTTTGTCCTGGAGAAGAAAGCCTCGAAAGGGACACATAATGTGTGTCTGAACTCTGAAGCACTGATTCCTATGGCTTCATTTTGACTCCTGCCAAGGGAAATGTAAAGACCAAGGAGGAAAATGGGCTTACCCTACACACACAGTGCTTTTGGTTCTTTCTATGGTAGCTAAGGATGGACAATCAACCTGGCATGCAATGTGGTACTTGGATGAGCTTAGCGGGTCAGGTTCTGTCTAGTCTAGAAAGTTATGACATGGGTGCCTTTAGTATCTCCAGAGCTTTCTTCAGGAGAGACTCGATTTTCTCCTCTAGTGTTCAGAATCTTCAGGGTAAAACCAAATCTGGGAAGTAACAGAGTGTATCCTGAATTTCCAGCTGGCTGGGAGTGAGAGGGATCGAGTAACACCTCAGATTGCTCCTGGTGCCCATAGGCTATACTTAGCTCTGCCTTTTGCATTCAAATTCCACCTATGAATATCTGATGGTATTAGCCTGGTACCATTTACTGAGGTTAAACTGGGAAAAAGAGATGAATGTTAGAGCAAACTGCTTTTTAGTTGAGTATAAGAAAGAACATGGTGGCACACAGAGCTAACATAGACTAGGCTGCACTGCTAAATAGTGAGTTTATATCACTGAAAATATTTTAGCAAAGATTGTAGTATCACTGGGAAGAAATGATATAGATTCACCCATAAAATATGGAGGTTGGAGAAAATGTTTTCTAAGTTGCTTATAACTATAAATTTTCTTATTCTTTTAGCCTTCTTTGAACTTTTACAGTCTCTTCCTTTTAATATCGGTTTCAAATAAGTTAGTAGTATACCTCTCCAACCAGAAATTAAGCTTCTGGGGAATAGGTGCCATATATCATTTTCTTGTATCCTCAGAATCTTGAGCACAAAGTAGGAACTAAATATGATTGGCTGATTGATGGTTTGGTAGATTGATATTATCAGTGGGGTTTCCTAGTATAGAAATTATTATGACCTTTTCTTTATATAATTCCATAATTTATAATAATAAAGCAAATAGCGTAAAATGTTAAGAAATGGGTGAACCTAATTCTAAGGTTATGCAGGTTGTTGTACTATTTCTGCTTTTTTAAATAAAGAAGTTTTAAAGATAAATAAAACTCACAATTTTAAACAGTTGATAACAATAAGAGTGTCTGACAATAGGGGTTTGGTTAAGTCAATGGTTATGACTGAAAGTCAGGCTGAAAAGCAATGCATAACTAATAACATGAAGAAATGTTCAGAAACTATGGCTTTAAAAAGAAAAAACATTGTATCACTTTCATGGAACCAAAATCTCTGCACCCTCGCCACTTGAAAATATCCACGTGGCTTCTTTCTGTTCCTTTTTTCTTTCATTGTTATATCAAAACAGCATAAAGAAATTCTATGTTCACCTTTTTCTTCATGTTGGTCTTCTGAGGTCCCAGAATCATTTTCTTCCAATTAAAAAAAAAGAAGGCCCAAAACAACATTTCTTATTCCCTCCAGCAAACTTGCTTCCTTTATAGCTCCTTATTGGGTGCTTAAAATTAAAACTGTTCAAATATCACAATGTGTGACAAAAGGGTAGATGCAGAAATCTGGGTAATACCTGATCAACATTCAGTGACCCTCCATGTGTCTCTCTTTTGCTATCTTGTTTACATAGTCAACTCCATGAAAATAGTTGCCGTGGACAAATAGAGCTGAGTAATGGAAACAACTTAAATCTGCTTCTTTGTGAATCTGTTTGACAATTCTCTACTGTTATTAAACAACAATAACAATAACAAGCTTCTATTCTGATCTTTTCTCTACCCACTGATACTTCACTATATACTGAGGGGAGCTGCCCTGACATACCTCTAAAATATGTGGCTTTGAGTAGCAAGTGGCATAGAAACTGATATTGAAAGCAAGAAGGTAAAGCTCCATGTCACCGAGTAGCAAGACATTTGGGAGAGTTATTGCCTGTGATGACACAGGAAGCAGGATTGGAAAAAACTGAGGGTTTCTAGATCCCAAGCATTAACAGATGGGACTAAAGAGTAATCTTTGAGAGCAAAGGTGCATAAAACGTTTCACCTTGGAAAAATGACTCAAGGCAACAAATACATGAAAAGCGTGCCCTCCACAGTTATTGCAAGAAGCCCCAGGGCTGAAACAGGAAGAGAGAGCAAGAGCCAGAGCAAGAATGAGGGAGCCAGAAGAGCAAGAGAGGCAAGAGAATAAGAAAGCAAAGAAATTAAGCAACTTTAGAATTATTCTTGAAATATCCTTTTGATGTGATTAATGGCATATGGAACTTACTGGAAGCACATAGGTCAGAAAACTACTAAGTTTTTAACAGCTTTATTGAGATATAATTCATATTCTATAAAATTTACTCATTTAGTTGTGTATAATACAAAGACTTTTAGTATATTCACAGAGTTGTACAATTATCAACACAATTGATTTTGGACACTTTACTCACCCCAGAAGGAAACTCCATATTCATTGGTAGCTACTCACCTTTTCCTCCTAATTGCCCCCTCACCCCAACTCTGGCCCAGGCAACCACTGATCTATTTAAAGTCTCTATAGGTTTGTCTGTTCTGGAAATTTCACATGCATGGGATCATACAATATGTGGTCTTCTGTGTCTGGCTTCATTCGTGTAACATGTTTTCAAGTTTCATCCACATTGTAGCATTGTTCTTTATGTATCATTCTTTTTAATGGCTAATAACATTTCATTGTATGGTTATATCACCTTGTATGGCTATACACATTTTGCTTACCCATTCATAAGTTGATAGACCTTTGGGTTTTTCCTACTTTTTACCTATTGTGTATAATACTGCTATGAAGATTCATATAGAAGTTTTTGTGTATACATATGTTTTCAATTTTGTTGGTTATATACCTAGAAGTGGAATAGCTGGGTCATATGGTAATTCTATGTTTAACTCTGAGTAACTACCAGACTGTTTTCAAAAGTGGGTGCACCATCTTGCATTCCCACCAGCAATGTATAAGAGTTCTGATATCTATATATCTTCTGCAACACTTGTTATTATCCATATTTTTATTATAACAATCCTAGTAGCTGTGAAATGGTATCTCATTTTGGTTTTGATTTATATTTGCCTAATGACTATATTAAATATCTTTTCATATATACCTTCTTTGAAAAAAAATGTCTATTCAAATCTTTTGCCCATATTTAAGTGGGCTATCTTTTTATTGTTGAATTGTAAGAGTTCTTTATATATTCTAAGTATTAGACCCTTATTATATATGCAATTTACAAATATTTCTTCTATTCTGTAGATTGTCTTTTCACTTTCATGATAATGTCCTTTGAAGTACAAAAGTTTTTAACTTTGATCAAGTTCAGTTTATCTGTTTTTTATTTTGTTGCTATGCTTTTTGGCATCATATCTAAGAAAAAAATTTCAGTCTATGATAATATCCTACCCTAAACACCTCAAATAACTTTTAATAGTTATAGAGAGCTATACCTAGTCCACATAAGAATTATTAAGTTCTGTTTTAACAAATCAGAGATACAATACAATACAAAAATTATTCTGAAATGAGTGAAGTAATGAATCTGCAGATAAAAAGAGCACACTTTTATTCAGAAAAGAAAATATAGATCAGTCATTGAGACATATCCTGGTTTAGTTTTTGAATTTCAATTAAATTATAAGGCCCATGAACATTTTCTCCCAATATCCAAGCAAAAAAAAAAAAAAAAAAAAAAAAGGAATTCGGCTACAAAGGAGAAAATTTTTTTTAGTTTCAGAGTTCTCCAACAAGTAATGGCAGCAGAATGGAAGAATGTCAATGAAACTCTGTAGAAAAAAAGTGTGACTATAGAATATTATGTGTAGTCAACTTGTAATTGAAGTTTGAGAGCTGCATTGAAATAAAAAAATAATCTCTGTAATGTCACCTATGTCACCAGAAAACCATTCATAAATGTATAAACACGTGTGGAAATATTTACACATAATTATTTCTAATTATTCTATATGTTTTTCAGTATGAGCTATAGATTATTTGAAGGAAAGAATATTTCTCTTTTGTTCTTCATAGAATTAGGCCATAAGATACTGTGTTGATTGGCTGTAAATATAATACCTCTGTACCCAGCCTCTCCTTTTGAATCTTGGAAAGTTGATTTCTCTAATGTAGTTATTCTCAAACTTTAGAGCTCATCATAATTACCTGAAAGGCTTGGTAACACAGATTGCTGGGCCTCACCCCCAGAGATCCTAATTCAGCTGGTATGGGATGGGATCGACAAGTTTGCACTTCCAACAATTTCCAAGTGATGTCAAGAGCTACTGCTCTAATACAGCAGTCTCCAACTTAGCTGATCATTGAAATCACTTGGAGAGATTATGACCAATGCCTGGATCTTATCCCTAGACTTTCAATCCAATCTATCGGAGAGGATTAAGCACTCAAATCATGCTAATGTGCATCCAAGATTGAAAACTACCACTCTAGCACCTAAGTAGATCTTCCCTTTTCCTTTATTGCCCTGTGTCTTCTCTTGCATCAAGATACGGATATGTACACATATCTTTATTCGAATATAATGATTAAGGCAGAAACTTTGTCAGTATTGTTTCATTTTCCAGCTTCCTTAATAGTTATCAACAATGGCTGCTCCAAGATGTTTTCTGAATGAAGGAAGAAATAAAAGAAAGAGTTGGAACAAATCATATGAAGAAATTATAATACAGTGTCTTGATGGAAATTCCTTCCCACATCCTTCCATAAACCCTAGCTTTATGGATGGGACAGTTCTGACTCCCTTGTCTTAATTACCTTAATCTGTGTGACCTAGTCTCCTAGACATCTCAGAGTTTTGAACTGGGATTTGGTAATATTCATTGATGGCTAAGTTCTACAGGAGTACATAGGTAGAAATGGGGGCCAGAGGTCCTGTCCCACAGTCTGGAGGGGACTTGGAAGCCACATCTGCTTTTTTTCCTAAACTTCTCATGATTGCAAACAATAATGCTTATTTCTTGAATAACTGAACTCTTATGTAAAGTCTGTCATATGGAGCTTTCTCTCTGCTATTTCATAGAAACTACTCATCAATTTCAGCAAGGTCCTCTCTCTATCATACGTGGTGGTTACTTTTATGGCTTCATCTCATTCAATTTCTCAACAGATTATCATTTGATGTGCTTTCAACTCTTGGCTTAGATCATATCCCGCTCCCTGCTGTCCTTCTACTTCCATGTTCTTTTACCAGTTCTTCCCTTCTGCTCAACCTCCAAATGTTGCAAGATCCCTTGATTCTTTCCTGAAGCTGCTCTTCATTCTCATAATCCTCACCAGTGATTTTAACCAGGACTCTTGGCAGGAGAACTGGGGAGAGAAAGGGAAAGAGGATGGTTCTTCCTATTATGTCATGTATGTATATAACATATAGTATACAATTCATAGCTAAAAATTCTCTCTATTGTAAAGTCGCATTCTGAATTACCAATAATTTTACTTATTCAAAATACATGGAGACAGGGAAGAGTTCTCATTCAGAATTTTCCAGAATTTCATGATGGATTGAGTTGAAAATAGGATAACTCAATAATTTCTTAGAACTTCCATTTCACTTGTAGAAGCCTCCTCTGGGGAAGGTTCTTTTTGGTCTTGCATGCACAGCTAATTAAAATTCTCACTGGGTTTAAGATCAAAGAATCCTGTCCCATTGCATTCACACATTCTTCCTTCTTCTTTCAATGTCTTCCAAGATCTATTTTAAACTGGAAGTGTTGAATACTTTTCAGCAGCCCTTTGACTTGTTCACATTAAATCAAAAGGGAGAAAGAGATCTCAGCCATTCACCTAACAGCCAATCAGGATAGGGTTTGGACAAGTTTTTCCATGTCTAATCCCCTACTAGAAAAGTGGTTATTTCTAAATGCTTTCCTGCCAGTCGGTCCACATAGTTGATTGCTAATCCTGATCCATATTACTCGGTAATTTTGAAATGAGACTCTTTGAGGTTAAGAGGAAAGGTATGCAGAGGTTGAAAGTCCCAGAGAACTTTTACAAACCTTAGGAGATTGATACAAGAAGTTTGCAATGAGCTGGAAAGGAGTAGAGAGAACTAATATAGCTCTGGATCTTTTCCATTTCCCACCCAGTCTGCTTGGCAGCTCACATGATACCTTGACTTTTCCAAATATTGGGAAGAAAAAGGAGCCAAGCTTTTATGCAAGAATGAAAAGGCCTGAAGCACTTCAATTTCCGGGTGGTTAAACAAAAGAGGACACACACCAAGAAAAGTCACTTTAAGTGCATGCAGAAGAGATGGGCAAACCATATAGGCAGTTAATCAGAAAAAAAAAATGCACTCATTATTAAGGTATAGTAGAATCGCCATATAGGTATGTTTTCATAAATTTCTTGGGCTTCTTTCATTAATATGATAATGCTATAATGTCCACAGTTCCTCAAAAATTTAACTGGAACATGGAGTTAAAATATGAAAAGGACAAAAGTCCCAGAGAACTTGAACAAACTTTAGGAGATTGATACAGAAGTTCACAACGAGCTGGAAAGAAATGAATAAAACTAATATAGCACTGTACCTTTTCCAGGTGATATTAATCATAAAACACAATTATTGTACAAGTTAAGGTATTACTACAAATATGACATATATACCGACCGGATGTTACAGTTATTAATGCTAAAGGGTCCCGATTTTGTAGTTAGTACATCTGAAACCCAAAGAAATTAATTGATTGGTTTTTTTCCTCAGGTAAACACTCCCCAGAGAGCAGCGACCAAGAGCAGACCTGCCCAAAGAGGGTAAATCTTCAATTAGAAGTTACCATAAAACTATCTGTCAAAAAAGTAAGTCAGAGTGGGAAGCATGGAAAAGAGTTACAAATTGATTTCAGACACCTCTTCTATTAGGCCATAATGGAAATAATTACTGAACTTATTGAAAAATTTCTACCAGGTTGTGACTCTTCTAATCCTCTGATCTCCCAAGGAAAAAGCTGAGGGAATGCCCACGAATAGAACACTCAAATGTCTTCTATCTTACTTGTGCCATGTAAGATCATCTCATGGAAGGTGAGCATGGAGAGATGTAACTTCAGGGGGAACTGCAATGGCTATCTACCTCATGTTTTTGGATACCTGAAAATTCTTAACCTGAGGACATTTTATTGGGCTATTAGATATAATCCCCCTTTGGAAATCTTAAATTTACCATTTTTAGTAATATCTGAGGAATCATGCTGAACAAAGAGAGGTTCCAGAACACTGGAGGCAGACAAGCGTGCCAATTTTATGTAATAAAGAACAAGAAGATGAATTTTAGGGTTCTAAACTGGTATATTTGCTTCAGATAACTGAAAAATTATACAAATGGTCCTCAATTCAAGATGGTTGGACTTACAATTGTTTTTTACTTCACAGTGGTGCAAAAGCCATATGAATTCAGTAGAAACTGTACTTTGAATTTTGAATTTGGGTCTTTTCCCAGACAAGCAATATGTGGTACAATACTTTCCTGTGATGCTGGGCAGCAGCAGTGAGATGATTTTACCCAACTGTAGGCTAATGTAAGTGTTCTGAGCACATTTTAAGTGGGCTGATCTAAGCTATGATGTTTGGTAGAGTGGGTGTATTAAATGTATTTTCAACTTATAATGAGTTTATTGGGATGTAACCCCATTGTTAAGTCGAGGAGCATCTGTAATGGAATAATCATTTTATTGATAGCTTGATCACACTCAAAAGGAGTAAAAGAATAAAGAATGCATCCAACCAAATGGATTCACTTAAATTTTGGTGGGGTCATAGGTATGTAGATTAGGAGAACATAAGCAGTATGGTTTCTGCTGTGTTTGACTTGGTAGAGAAGTGAGGGCTGAATGAAAACATTATTAGACATGTTTGTAGTTGTTGAAACAACAATGACCCAGAGGGTATTGACAAATCAACTGATGTTAGCTTGGAGAAAAATCTCAGAAGACCAAACTGGTGGGGATAACTGACATGCTAGATGACAGAATCTATATCCGAAATGATTTCCAGGCCTAGCATGAAGAACTAAAAACAAATAAATAAAGTTTATTAGAAATAAAGGCAAGAAAAATGTGAAATTCTGAATTCAGATTTCTGCAAATAATTACATAATTCCAGTGTAAATAACATCTAGCTTAGAAGTGATCTTTGAGATAAAGGCCTGAGGATGAGTTTTAATTGCTTTAAAAAGAAAAATAGAGTCAGACTTAAGCTTCATTAGCAGAACCATGGAGTCTCCATCAAGGCAAGTGACAGGAAATACTGCTATTTCCCCAGGACCCTTCTGTCTCACTTTACATATGTGTCAGAAAGGCCATTGGCCAATTTGTCCTGCAGTCCCTCTCCCCCACACTCCTTTGTTTGTCATACTTTGCCATGAATCTCAGTTTTCTCTCCCTGTTGTTATTTTTTCTAGATGATAGTCAAATAGGTTTTGCTCACATTTAACATAGTCTCTCTTACATTTTATCTGTTAAAAACATGCAACATACTCGTTTTTAGAGATGTAACTCAAATCCTGCCTTCTCTTCATGACTCTTCTTTCCTCACCAGTGGAAATGATCTTGCCATCCTCTGTGCACTTATGGATTTAACAGCATATGGTCCTTATGACTCTTATCAGCCTTATTGGATAGTGTCATGTTGTTTGTTACATTTCATGGCACCCTAAACAATTTCAAAGGCAACTTAGAATATAAATTATAATTTAACATATAATTTGCATTTGTAGTATATTTGTATTATGAAGAAGAAAGGAGGGATGGAGGGAAGAAGGATGGTAGTAGATAGAATGGGTACACCATCCTAACTATCAACTACTAGGGAGGAAGAACTGAGGTCTGTCATGTAAAATGTTACACTGTATATTATAATGGTTTGTCAATTATAGAGCGCTACATCAATGTGAAAAGTTAAATCCCACATACCTTGAGATAATCAAGTTTTGTATTTGTAGACTGCCATTTTTTGTCTTTATGGATCAGCCTCTTAAAATAAAAAAACAACACCATTTTTGTCAAGGCCCCACCACCCCACATATCATCAAGTATCTAAGATAATGCTCACAAAGAAAATGTATTCATAGCCCAACATCTCAACACATAGGGTAGGAAAACTAGATGCAGAGAAAACTGTATTTCTAAGCTCAGTAATAATTTATTAAAAGTCAGGGGGTTATATAAGTATTTTCCCCTGAGGCATATGTAGACAAAACTAGAGGAAAATGCAAGTATAAAATATATTACATTTGAAACCAGTAAGGGCTGGTTCAAAAACTTTTAAAGAGATGCTGGCTGAACATTTAAAACTTGTAAGCAAGTCTGCCTCAAGAGAAAATAGTGCTCAGCTATACTCCCTGAAAATGAAAAAAAAAAGTGGTTCAGAAGAAAAATTAATTCTACAAAAAGGATTTTACATTAATAAACCTAATTTTTTTTTTTTGGAAGCAAATTTTTTCTAGAAGTTTTTTATTAGTTATTATTATTTCTATTGATTTTTTTTTCCTAATCTCTACTTTTAGCTGAGACCTCAAATTTGCCAACCTTGGTAATTTTGGAGACTATGGCTAATGACCAAATATTCTATCAAGCACATCCCCCTGGAGGTCCAAGTTTCTAATGAGAAAGTCTTGGGTACCTATGATAGGCTTATATATAGAAAGACAAGTTTTAACTCCCAAAGATTCTGGCCCTAAACTGTTATCACTATACAGATAGCATAGTAGCTAAAGGCAGAGATTCTGCCCCATGCCTGTTCATAGAGGAATAAAGAAGTATATCTTCAGAGTTTCTTATATAATCCTTGTATTTGGACATAAATACATCAAAGGTTTGGAAGAGATCATGATAAGCCATAAGAACAAAAAAACTCAGATTTGCTATGACACCACCCCAAACCAAAGATATGAAGGGTACTTTCATTTCAAATTCAGGGTCATTTGACACAGGCTGTTGGTGAAATGTGCCCAAGTATTCAAAACCAAGATGGTTTTGCTTAAATGGTGAAGGGCGTCAGCCTGTGAAAACTACATCAGTTAAAAGAAAAACTCATTTAACTTGCAGCAAATCCAACCCATTAAGTTCCCCTGTAAAGCGGGTTTATAGAGCATATGAAATTTGCTGGCTTTGGGGGATATTGCAAAGACAGATTTGTTGATGGAGAGTATTATGCACTTTTTCCTATTTCTTACTTTAAATTTATTATTTTCTCTTTTTAAAATATTTTTTTCAGAGAGTAAAGTTTGGATCAAGCCAAAACCTTAATCTGTATATTTTATTTTTGAACATATTATAAGTAGACATGGAAAATAAATATTGAAGCACTTGTCTCTTTTAACTAATCCATAAGAAAAATAAATAAATAAACTTTTCAAGACACATCAATTACAGGATGTACAAAAATTCTGCAAATGCATGAAAGTTTTATTTTTAAACAGCATTTACATTATTTTTTAAAAGATATGTTCAATATATTTTTCTTCAGACTCCAGACAACTTTTTAGATGAATTACTTCTAAAATTAAAGCAGTGATCTTATTGTTAATCCGAAACAAAATTACAATAAGTACACCACAGATTGTCCAAATATTCTAGAAACATGAAAGAAATAGTATATTCACTGTACTTTTTCAGACTAAAGATCAGACATACTGCTTTAAATTTAGAGTTACTTTACCTTAAAAGGTGTCTAGATTTTGAGGGAAAATATATTAAGTATATTATTTGAAAATGTAACTAATAAACTATTTGAAATAAATTTATCCTCTGTTGCCAGATTTTTCAGACAGCCTGTATATTATTTTGGCTCAAATAGCCGAGCATTTTAAATACTAATGAATGGCATATGGGTTGCAAAATTACTGCCCAATAAAAACTAAAGATATAAGCATATATATTGATCTACAGAAAGAGGCTGATTAAGGCAAGGAACAGCACATGGAATCTCTCTGAACCCTCAAAAGAGAAAAAAAAACTTGAACAAAAGTTAAAGATTGACATTCCTGTTGGGAACCAAGTTTTTAACGAGCACATGGTTACTAAATTTCCAGGATGCTCAACAATCAATCACATAGGTATTGATGGTTATTAGTGTCTGTGGTCAATTATTTGTTCATTTAATCCACATACATTATCTGAGTACCTACCCTATGGGAGACATTATAATCTCTGGGAAACTTTTGTGTTTAGGCACAAAGTTCCTGACAGACACAAGCCTTGCAAAAATATAGCTCAATTCACTGCGCAAATGCCTCTTCTCTGAATACTCCAGGGAAGTGTGCCCAAAGGTACCATTCATATGGCACACCCCAATAAAGAAGCCTTTGTCCCTCTGTGAAACACAGCCCCTGAGTCTTTGGAGGGCACCTTCTGGGGCAGCTTCAGCTGTTTGCTGACCTGGGACTATTCTTAGGATGCAAGAAGATGATGCTATTTTGTTGCCTCTGGCCAAGAAGTGAGCCTTAAGCACAGCCAGTACACTCTTAAATTCAAACTCGCATTACAAAGCTACCAAGAATACATGCACATCCAATTCTAATCTCTGATCAACTATATTACATAAATCTGGACTATTTTATCTGATTATATTATAAATGAGCAATATTAAAACTTTCTAATTACCAAATATCAGCTTAATCAGTTTAAGATGATTGCTACTACAACTCATACCAAGTTACCCCAACCCAATTCATTTTTTCAGGGACCAGATGTCTCTCTTTTACCAGACATTCAAACTGACATTTAAATATAAGCACACATTTATCTAGAGTTTTGCTAACTTAGAGTCACGCCCCACTGAAATTTCTCCTTCAATATTTTCCCAGAATGTTATTTCAAATGTCTCTCCCTTGCTCAAGCAAAATCTAACCAAGACACTCCATTAGCATTCGTCCACTTTGTCAGGCTGTCAGTGCTTATGCTCTTCTAAATTTTATAGAAACCCTTGTTACTATAATATTAGTTCGTAATTACAAAAAAATGATGTATAAAAGAAGTAACAATCTGATAATTAAGCGTCCGAACAACGAAAAGGCTTAACGTAACAGAGAATACCAACCACAGAATCGTGACAAATGTAAAACACATATAGTGCTTCTGTGTCCTTCCCTCCAAAGTTTATTCTAAATATTACTGCCAGATTAATTTCTCTAATCTACTAGTTAAAATATAGGTTTAGCCTTGTTAACAAGCACCCAAAATAATGGTTCGTGTGTTTACTCCATGACATTTCTAGAGGCTCAGGTTCCGTCTGCCTTGATTTTCTGTTCTTTCAAAAGTACTGCCTTTATCTACACGACCTTCTCTACCAAGCTCACATTTCATCCACTAGAAAGGAAGGAAGGGGAAGGAGAGAGAATGTCCAGTAAGGGAAAAGCACGGGTGTGGCTTATATCATTTCTATTCACATCCCCCTAGCCAGAACTTAGTCATAAGGACACACCTAGTTACCAGAGAGGCTGGGAATAAAGTCTGCATTTTGTTCAGCCAGCTGTACCCAGCTATGGGAGATGAAGTTCTATCACTATGGTAGATAAAAGAATGGATACTAAGGGATACCAAAATGGTTCGTCATATGTTTTTACTCAAAATTTTACATCAAATATTTATATTCCTATAAATATAGTACATTATGGACTATTTAGCTTGTATTGCAGGGCATTATTGAGCAGACTCTACTCAATCACTCTTTCATTATCAGCTCAGGCTTTCAGAAGCCTCTGGATTTAACCAATCTACCACCCTGGCTCACTGTGCCCGCTCCCATCTTTCAGAGTCTGGATCAGTTCCCAACTCCTTCCATAAATTTCTCCCTTCTTGCTACATCCCATAATACTCTCTTTCTCTCCTGAACTCATTTTGCACTTGTTGCACTCTTTACCTAATCAATTATTATAGTAGATGCTGTGGATACTCACCCTAGTACCTGCTGAGGCCATTCTACTGCAAGAAACTGCAACTCTCCAACTGAAGGCTTTCTCTTCATCTTCACAGTGAAAGCCAGAAATGCTAGAGAATAAATGCTCCCAGGAGCAGTCTTTAGCCAACAATGTGTGGGAATTAGAAGATAAACTACTCCATCTCTCATTCTTGGGTAGACTAACACACTAGGTTGTGTTCTATACAGTTTCCCAGTAGAGTTAGCAGTTGCTTAACTGGTGCTTAGCTTCAGTTGTCTTCTTTCCCTTCCCTATCTCACTTCTTTCACTTTCATAGACATGGTTCCTGGGATCACCCCTAATTAAAATAGTAGTCCTCAAATCTTTGTCTCAGTGTCTACTTATGGGGAAACCTAAACCAAGATAATCACATTCTATCTTTTTTCACACCCCCTGGAGTTCCGGATAACTCAAGTGCCTCTATCTCATTATCGTACCTTCACACCTGGCACATAGTAGGTGCTTAACAGATGTTGGGAGTTCATTAGAACTAATTGTATCTGTTTTTTTCCTTCTTCATTCTAAAGTCAGTAATTTTCTATTTCAGTACCCAAACTGCTAAAGAGTAGTTGTTGCAAACTTAAAAACCTGTGGTCTGGGCAAGTACTTCCCTATGCTTTATAAAGCATAAATCTATTTGTTTTGGCTTAATCACCATCACTTCATTAAGTAGCAGAAAAGTGAGGTTACATACTGAATCGATTTGCACTAAGCTTTATTTACTTTCTTTTAAATAAACATGCTAATACATTTTTGTAGAATTCATAGTTTACATGAAGTTCCATTGCTCACTATTCTCCCAAATGCTAGCAATTTGAAATTCATAGCAAATGATTCCATTCATAGATAATGCCAGTAAGTATTTAGAGCAGATACATGGTTCTCTTCTTCCTTCCTTCTCTTCCTGCCCTATATGCTCATCATATTGTTTCCTTTTTACAGAGAGAAGCTTATAGAAGAGATAACTATTTCCATCAGATGCATCCATACATAAACTGCATACTGTTTGGAATTGCACCTATCATTTTTGTTATCTCACAGGATACTTATAAATTTTGTGCATATACAAAGAAAATTTTCAAGCATTTTGAATTCTGTAAAATCCAGAAGAAACTTTGTCAACTCTATTCCCTTTTTGTTTTTTAAACACATTTAAAGGAGTAGTCAATACATTTGTTTTTGAAACAGTTACCCATAACTCATTAAAGTGTTTTCCTTAAAAACTATTTGCTATTCAAGGAGCCTGGGGATCTCAGTTTGAAATCCTTTTAAATCTTTTTTTTTCTGAAACAGAAAGTTGTGTTTTGCTAAGAGGAAACACACTCTGACCAGAGTGAGGGATGACTGGGATCTATGAGTGCCCGAGTGTACTATCCCATAGCTCACATAAAAGAATCTACAAGAATAAAAACTGAACCAACACAATTAGAGTTAGCAAGCAATAAAATGAAAATTAGAAGCTTAAATACCAGCAAAAAAGCTTTTCTTGTGGGTCTGAAACTATAGATGTTTGGAGAAGGTATGTTTCTCAAAATCTAGAGAATTCTCAGGTTCAAGGTATGCTGTCATAACTTCCAAGCTACTTTGGCTGGGTAAATCAGCAAATGAGTCACACAGCATGTAGCTACTAATTACCTTCTGAATTTTCTAACTCTTAATGTTTCATTTCATTTTTAATTGACAGTGCAGTAACTGAAGAAGAAGCTATCCAACATGTAAAGTTTATATATGTGGGCAAATAGGCCATCCAAGCTAGAGAAAGCAAATTAAGCTTTCCTTCTTTTTCTTATTGCTTCCTATTTGTTCACCAAGATATGGGCTTTAGAAAATGTATAGTCACTCTGGATTAGTTTCCTACAGCTGCCATAAGAAACTACCACAAATTGGGTAACTTAAAACAACAACAACTTATTCTCTCACAATTCTGGAAGCTACAAGTCTGAAATCATGGTGTCATCAGGGCCATGATCCATCTAAAGACTCTAGGGAAGAATTCTTCCCTGCTTCTTCTAGCTTCTGGTGTTTTCCAGCAATCCTTAGTGTTTTTAGCTTGCAGATGCATCACTCCAATCTCTGCTTCTGTGGTAATATGGCCATCTTCTCCCTCTGTGTTTCTGACACCAGTCATTTTGGATGTAGGGTCCACCTTACTCAAGTATGAGCACATCTTAACTGATGACATCTGCAAAGACCCTATTTCCAAATAAGATCACATGCTGAGACCCCAGTATACACAAATTTTGAAGGGACACTATTCAACTCTGTGTAGTCCACCTGCCGGTCCCCCAAAATGTCCATTCATCCCATGTGCAAATATATTTACCCCATCCTAACTTCCCTAAAAGTCTTAGTTCAGTGAGTCTAAAGCCTCAAATAAATATAATCAATTCGAAAAGTTCCAAATCTCATCATCTAAATTATCTAAAACAGATATGAATGAGACATTGAGTATGGGCTGTCCTGGTACATCTCGCCACCTATGGATCTGTGAAACTAGAAAACAAGTTAACGGCTACTACAATGCAATGGTGGCAGTCCATCACCTTAAACACTTGGCCACCTCATCCCATGGTTCTTGAGATTATTATGCTAAGCGAAATAAGTCAGATAGAAAAAGTTGAGAACCATATGATTTCACTTACATGTGGGGTATAAAGCTGAAAAGAACAAACAAAACTCATAGACACCATTTAGCGGTTATCAGAGATAAAGGGTCAGGAGAGGTAGATAAAGGTAAAGGGAGGTCAAATATCTGGTGACAGAAGGAAATTTAACTTCGGGAGGGTGAACACACAATGAAATATACATATGATATATTGCTGAATTGTACACTTGAAACTTATATAATTTTATTAACCAATGTCATTCCAATAAATTGAATAAAAATAAATGAATAAAATAAAATGTAGTGATGGGCATAAGATAGCCATTCCCATTCTAAAATAGGAGAAATGGAAGGAATAAAGGGAACACTTGTCCCAAACAAATTTGAAACTCAGCAGGGCTAATTTCATTAGATTTCAAGGCCTGGGAATAATTTTCTATATCTCCATGCTTTATCCTTAAGTCCCACGGAGGCCCTAGGAAAAGTCCAAACAGTTCTCTGGGCAGTTCAATTTCTGTTTACAGAATCTAGAAAGCCTAAAAACCTTCCTTCATTTTATCCTGTCTCTATATCTTCCAGTTCAAGTTGGCAGTGTTTCTGCTGGCATAAAATTCTCAAAAAACCTTGGTTGGTCTTCCCTGGATATCACAAGTATCTATGCCATTAGACATGAGGATCTTCAATAAATCTTTCCTGGATAACTCTATCCCTATTCCCAGAGTCTGCTTAAATGGATGAGTGGATCAATAAAAAAATATACCTAATATCTTTAACCAAGTTTGTCCAGCCTCACCCTTGGCCCTTTCTCTAGAGCACATCTTGGCATCTTTGGCAATATAGAGAGGCTAAAAGTTTTTCAAATTATCAAATTCTGGTTCCTTTTTATTTACCATTTCCTTCCTCAGTTTATTTCTTTCCACCTACATATTATAAATAGCAAAAAGAAACCCAACCACAACTTTAATACTTAGCTTGAAAATCTCAATGAAATATCCAAGTTTATCATTTTCAAGCCCTGTTTCTACCCAATGGTAGGACATAATTCAAAAAAGAAAATTTCCTGTCCTTTTATAACAAGGCTCACCTTTCCTTCAGAGTCCATAACATTTTTTTTATATCCTTCTAAGTTCTCATCATAAGCACCTTTATTGTTCACACCTGTAGCAACAGTCTGATCATGACAATATATGTATTCTCTAAGACAGTGAAAATTTCTCTATCATTCTATTCACTTCCTTCTAAGACCTTACCGAATCATCTTTAATGTCCGTATTTCTACCAACACAGATTCAAGGCAGTCTATGCTCTTTCTAATACATATCTCAAACTTCTTCCAGCCTCTACCCACTACCCAACGCCAAAGTCACTTTCACATTTTTAAATATTTACTAAAGTAGAACCCAACTTCCCAGTATCAAAATTTGTATCAGTCAAGGTTCTCTAGTGAAACAAAATCAATCGATAGGAGAGATTATGATATGCATATAGAAAGATAGATAGATATAGATAGATAGATGAGAGAGAGAGAGAGATGATAGATAGATAGATAGATAGATAGATAGATAGATAGATAGATAGATAGATAGATAGATGATAGATGATAGATTGATGATGGATGGATGTTAGATGGATAGATGGATGGATGGATGGACGGACGGACGGACGGACGGACGGACAGACAGACAGACAGATAGATAAATAGATAGATGATAATAGATGAGAGAGAGGGGGAGAGAGAGAGAGGGAGGGGGAGAGAGAGTGAGAGAGATTCATGATAGGTGATAGAGAAATTTATTTGAAGGAATTGGCTCACTTACGGGGGTTGGCAAGTCAAAATGTGTAAGGCTGTCGGGCAGGAGTTCATGCTAAGGTCTTGATATAAATTGGCATACTTCTCTGAGAAACTTCAGTTTTTCTCCTAAAGACCTCAATTGATTGAATGAGGTCCACCTACATTATTCAGATTCATCTTCTTTAATTTTTTTAATTAAATGTATTGGAGTAACATTGGCTAATAACATTATATAAGTTTCAAGTGTACAATTCTATAATACATTATCTATATAATGCATTGCATGCTAGCCACCCAAAGTCTAGTCACCTTCTATCACTATATAGCTGACTCCCTTTATCCTCTTTAATCTCTCCCCACCCTTCTCTCTTCTGGTAACCATGATAGCATTGTCTGTGTTGATGAGTTTTTTTTCTTTGTTTTGTTTGTTCATTTGTTGCTTTCTATTTTATATGCCACATGTGAGTGAAATCACATGGTTCTTGTCCATTTCCATCCAACTTACTTTGCTTAGCATAATACTGTAAAGATCCATCTATATTGTCACAAATGGCAGTATTTCATCCTTTCTTACGGCTGATTGGTATTCCATTGTCTGTATAAACCACAACACCTTTATCCAATCATCCATCAAAAGACACTTAGATTAATCTATTTCTATGTCCTGGCTTCAGTGTATAATGCTGTGATGAACACAGAGGTACATATATCATTACAAATATTTTCAAGTTTTTCAGATAGATACCTAGAAAAGGGATTGCTGGGTCATATGGTAGATATATTCTTAATTTTTGAGGAATCTTCATACTGTTTTTCATAGTGGCTATACAAATTTACATTCCCACCAGAAGTGTATGAGGGTTCCCTTTTCCTCACAATCTCTCCAACACTTATTATTACATGTCTTGTGGACGATAGTCATTCTAACAGGTATGAAGTGGTATCTCATGTGGCTATGATTTGCATTTCCCTGATAGCTAGTGGAGTTGAGCATCTTTTTATATGTCTGTTGGGCATTTGTATATCTTCTTGGGAAAAGTATTTGTTCAGGTCCTCTACCTGTTTTTTTTTTTTTTTAAATTGGATTGTTTGTTTTTTGTTGCTAAGTTGTATGAGTTCTTTACATATTTTAAATATTAGCCCCTATCAGAGGTATCATTTGCAAATAGTTTCTCCCGTTTGGTTGGTGGCCTTTTTTGTTGTTGTTGATGGTTTCTTTTATGTGCAGAAGCAATTTAGTTTGATGTAGTCCCATTCATTTATTTTTGCTTTTACCTCCCTTTGGGGTCAAATTCATAAAATCCTGTCTGAAACCAAGGTTTATAAGTGTAGCACCTATGTTATCTTCTGTTTCGTATTGTTTAAGGTCTTATACTTAAGTCTTTGATTTATTTTGAGTTAATTTTTGTGTATAGTGTCAAATAGCAGTTTAGTTTAATTCTTTTGATTGTGGCTTTTCCATTTTCCCAACACTGTTTATTGAAGAGAATTTCTTTTCTCCATTGTATGTTTTTGGCTCTTTTGTCAAAAATTAGTTGCCCATATACATGTGGGTTTATTTCTGGCTTCTCAATTCTGTTCCATTAGTCTGTGTGTCTGTTTTTCTGCCAATACCATACTATTTTGATTACTGTAGTTTTGTATTATAATTTAAAGTTGGAATGTGATACCTCCAGCTTTGTTCTTTTTTCTCAGATTTGCTGTAGCTACTTTGGGTCTTCTATAGTTCCATACAAACTTAAGGATTCTTTTGCTCCATATCTTTGAATAATGCCATTGGAATTTTAATAGGGATTGCATTAGATCTGTATATTGCTTTCAGTAATATCACCATTTTAATCGTGTTGATTCTTCCAATTCATGAACACAGAATATCTTTTCATTTCTTTGTGTCTTCATTTTTGTTCAACAATATCAGATAGTTCTCAATGTACAGTTCCTTCACATCCTTTGTCAAGTTTATTATTAGTTATTTTGTTGTTGTTGTTGCAGTTGTAAATAAAATTGTTTTTTTCTTCTTTTTCTGAAATTTTATTTTTAGCATATAGTAACACAAAGGATTTTTTTATTTGAATTTTTATATATTGATTTTTGTAATCTGGAAATTTACTGTATTTGTTTTTTGTTTCAAATAGGTTTTTTTTCTTTTTTTGGTGGCATCATTAGTGTTTTCTATATAAAGAATCATGTCATCTGCAAAAAATAACAATTTGACTTCTTCATTACCAATTTCAAAGCCTTTTATTTCACTTTCTTGACTAATTGTTCTGGCTAGGATTTTCAGTATTATGTTGAATAGCAGTGGTCAGAGTGGGCATCCTTTTCATGTTCCTAACTTTAGAGGAAAAACTTTTAATTTTACACCATTATTACATTAACAGAGTATTTATCATATATGGTCCATATTATGTTGAGGCATTTTTTTCTATACCCATTTAATTGAGTGTTTTATTAATCATAAATGGATGTATCTTTTTAATGCATCGTTATATTCAATTTGATAGTATTTTGTTTAGAAATTTTTCATCTATATTCATGAGAGTTGTTGGCCTGTAATTTGATGTGTGTGTTTTCTTTTCTAAGTTTTGGTATCAAGGTAATGTTGGCCTCATAAAATGAGTTAAGAAGTTTTGCTTCTTTTTCAATATTTTGAGAGTTTTAGAAAGTTAGGTATTAAATCTTCCTCAAATGTTTGGTAGCATTCACTAGTGAAGTCCTTTGGAACTGGATTTTTACTTTTAGGGAGGTTTTTGATGACTGTTTCGATTTCCTTACTGTTTTTTTTTTCTTTTTTTTTTTTAATTAAGTTTATTGGGGTAACTTTGGTTAACACAATTATATAATATTCAAGTGTACATTATCACTTGACATCTATATATTCTATTGTGTGTTTACCACCTAAAGTCCAGTTTCCTTCAGCTATCATATATTCGATCCTCTTTACCCACTTCACCTTCCCCCTAAACCCGATATTTGACCCCCTTTACCTCATCTACCTCCTCCCTCTTTCCCTCAGAGTTGAAAAGTATGATTTTCAACTTTTTCTATCTGGCTTATTTCACTTAGCATGATTATCTCAAGGTCCATCCATGTTGTCACAAATAACAGTATTTCGTCTCTTCTTATGGCTGAGTAATATTCCATTGTATATATGTACTACAGCTTCTTTAGTCAATCATCTATCGTAGGACACTTTGGTTGCTTCCATATCCTGGCCACTGTGAATAATGCTGCTATGAACATCGGTGTGCCAATATCTTTTTGGATATGGGTTTTCAAGTCTTTTGGGTAAATACCTACTAGAGGGATTGCTGGATCATATGGTAGATCAAGTCTTAGTTTTTTTGAGGAACCTCCATACTGTTTTCCATAGTGGCTGATTTCCTTACTGTTGATCATTCTACTTAGATTTTCCAGTTCTTCATGATTCAGTCTAGGAAGTTTCTATATTTTTGTGTACTTGTCCTTTTTATTTAGGTTATCAAATTTGGTCGCAGGTAGCCTTTCATAGTATTCTTGTATAGTCCTTTGTATTTCTGGGGTGCCTATTGTAGCTTTTCCTCTTTCATTTCTGATTTTGTTTGAGTCTTTTCTATTTTTCCTTAATGAATCTAGCCACAGGTTTGTCAATTTTATTAATCTTTTTAAAGAACCAGTTCTCTGTTGCAGTTCTTGTCTTTGTGCTCTCTATTTCATTTATTTCTGCTCTAATTTTTATTATTTCCTCTCTTCTACTGACTTTGGGCATCATTTGTTCTTCTTCTAGTTCTTTAAGGAGTAATGTTAGGTTGTTTGAGATTTTTCTTGATTCTAGAGGTAGGCCACAATGCTCTAAACTTTCCCTCTTGTTACTGCTTTTGCTGTATCTCAAAGATTTTGATATATTGTTTTGTCATTCTCATTTGTCTTTATGTATCTTTTGATATCTCCTCTTATTTCTTATTATTTAGTAGCATGTTCTTTAATCTCTAGATATTAGTGTTTTTTCCTGTTTTTGTTTTTGTTTTGTTTTTTGGCAATCTATTTCCAAGTTCAACGCATTGTATTTGGAGAATATGCTTGGTATAATTTCAGTCTTCTTAAATTTGTTGAGCCTAGTTTTGTGTCCCAGTATAGACATGTATACTAGAGTAGCAGTCTCCAATCTTTTTGGCATGAGAGACCAGTGCTCTTATGATAATCTAATGCCTGATGATCTGAGGTAGAGTTGAGGTGGTGATGCTAGTGCTGGGGAGTGGCTGCAAATACAGATGAAGCTTCTCTTGCTCACCTGCCACTCACCTCCTGCTCTGTGACCCAGTTCCTGACAGGCCACCAATGGGTATTTGTCCACAGCCAGGTGTTGAGGACCCTTGTACAAGAGAAGGATGTACATTCTGATGTTCTGGGATGAAAAGCTCTGTAAATATCAATTACTTCCATTTGTCTTTTAAGGCCAATGTTTTCTTATTGATTTTCTGTTTGGACAACCTATCCATTGCTGTGTATGGAGTATTTAAGTAATCTACTGTAATTGTGTTTTTGTCAGTTTCTCCCTTTTGTTCTATTAGTAGTTGTTTATATATTTTGGTGCTTCCACTGTGGATGCATATATATTAATGTGTTATATCTTCTTGATGGATTGTCCCCTTTATCATTATAAATTGTTCATCTTTGTCTCTTGCTGCCTTTTTAAAAAAGTTTTATATCTATCTTTTTTGAATGCCATCTTCTTGGAGTATCATTTTGCACCCTTTCACTCATAGTCTATGTATATCTTTGCAACTGAAATATGTCTCCTGAAGGAAACATAAATTTAAGTTTTGTTTTTTGATCCATCTCACTACTCTGTGCCTTTTAATTGGCGAGTTCAGTCCATTTACATATAGAGTAATTATTGTTATATGTTGCAAATAGGATGGGGTGGGCTGTTTCCCATATCTGTGGAATCCTTGGTTCAGAGTTCATGGGTTGTAAAATGCTGCAACATTTTGCACTGTTGTTATGTCCCTAATCCTAGGTTAAGACTTAATGTGTGCTACCCAACCAGGCCCAATTTCTGTCTCTGCCCCTCTGGTTTGCCCAGTGAGGGCTGCACCTTGATTCTTTATTACTGTTGCATCTACTGGGGCCCTTGCATATGTTGTACTGATTGTAGCTTCCTTCTCTTTCTTCTCTTCCCTTTTCCTTCCTGTCTCCACTATTTATTGAGGTACTCCCACCTTCATATGTCTCAATGCATTGATCTCTCAGACATGTTTGTGTGTCGAGTAGGTGATTCTTTGTTAATTTATAGCTGTCCAACTTGTCGTAACTTCAAGGAAAGAAATGTGGAGGTCCTGTCATGCCACCATGCTCTTCTTTAAATTTTTAAAGTCAACCAATTGTGGATATTAATCACATCAGCAAAGTATCTTTATGGCAAAACCTATAGATTAGAATTTAATTAAATAACTGGGTACTATAGTCTAGCCAAGCTGACACATAAAACTAACCACCACATATTTCCAGTTTTGTGACACCCCAGGATTTAAAATCATATATCCATATTTTATTAGTCACTATTTCACTTATTTTTGAGATTCAATTGGAGTGATATCAGAAGCATGGTGGTGCAAGGGAACTCCCCTATCTCACCCCTTGAAATAGCAATAAGCTGCACATCTAAAACTGAACAAATAATGGCCAATTTTCACACAGGCATGTCTGAGTGAGTGATCTGCACATAAGAACTTCTAAAGGTCATGAGAGTCTGAGGGTAGATTGGGAGGAACAAAGAAGATCTCTCACCCGGGCAGAGCTTCCTGCAGTAAAAGGAGGAGGGGAGAATTTGTGGTCCATTCTCCAAACAGCCCTGTCTGAGGAATCAGTAAGTTACACAGAGTGGAGCCCAGGCATCAGGGCAGAAAGCAGAGCAGGAACTAAGTACTGAGGGAAAACAGCTGTGCCTTAGCAGCTTCAGCTGTGAAGCGGGAGGCTGCGACATGGAGACTAGCAGCAATTCCCAACCACTAACCAAGAGCATGCCCTCCCTCCACCCCATATCCTCCCAGTCCTAGCACAACAGAGCCCCAAGGAAATATGAGCAACTTGTACCGGAACAAAAACCAATGTCTATACCACTAACAGGGGCTAGGACTGAGGGTAGGTGATCATGATTTGAATATCCAATATATCACAGAGAAAAAAGGCACGATTAGCCTCAAAGCAGAGATACAAGAGGCTCGGACACCATCTACTGGAAATCAAAAGAAAGACACTTTCTTATCAACAGGGTAAAGAGAGACCTCTATATAATAAACCTTTCTGGGGCGGGGACAGAAAACACTCCGATCAATGCCCAAATGAAGGAATAGTCCATTGAATACCATGAACAATCTGGTGACAATGCAGCTCAGAAAGAAAGAGAAAAATCTCCAGAAAGTAAGCTTAAAGACATAGAAATATGTGATTTAAATGACAGAGAATTAAGGATTACACTCTTGAAAAAACTAATAAGATGCAAAATAATTCAGGTCGACAATTACAAGAAATTAGAAAAAATAGACGAGCAAAATGAGTTTTTTAGCAAGGAAATGGAAACTTTAATAAAGAACCAAATAGAACTTCTGGAGATGAAGAATACACTAAAAGAGATGAAGAGTGAAATAGCAAGCTTAGGAAACAGAGCTGACCAGATAGACGCAAGAATCAATGAAACTGGAGACAAAAAAACTAGAAATGATTCAGAAGGAAGAAGAAAGTGACCAGAAAATAAAAACCAATGAAAGAGAATAAAAGAAACTAGGCAACACCATCATGAAGAGCAACATAAAGAAAATGGGTATACCAGAGGAGAAGAAAAGGAAAAAAGAACAGAAAGCATATTCAGACAAATAATTGATGAGAATTTTTCAATCTAAAGAATGAGCTGGAGCTTCAAAACTAAGAAGCTAACAAAACACCCAATTATCTCAACTCAAAAAGGCCTTCTCCAAAACACATTACATTTAAATTGTCAAAAATTAATGACAAAGAAAAAATTCCAAGGCAGCCAGGAAAAAGAAGACAGTAACCTATAAAGGAAAACCCATTAGACTATCTTTGGACTTCTCAGCACAAACCTTACAAGCAAATATTCAAACTATCAAATGAAATGAATTACCAGCCAATAAGAATGTACCCAGCAAATCTCTCCTTTAGATATGAAGTAGAAATAAAGACCTTTATAGACATAAAAAAAATTGAAGGAATTCACTATGAGGCCTGCATTACAGAATATACTGAAATGGGTCAGTTCACCTGAGATAAAATGACAAAAAATAAAAAAATAAAAATAACAAAGAATAAAATGACTAGCAGGCAGACAGAAGCAGGATAGTGCAACCCTTATTAAGAACAGGGTATTATAAGCTTGAACATTAAGAAGATATTGCTATTACAAGTTAGAAGAAAATGGACTACTGTATATATATATACTGTTACTGTTAAGATTATGTAAAAGATAGTTATATATATATATAACTATCTTTTACATAATCTTAACAGTAACAGTATATATATACAGTAGTCCATTTTGGGATAGTTATATATATATAACTATCTTTTACATAATCTTAACAGAAACCACACACCAAAACTCCAGAACAAGAAGGACCAGAGGGAAAATCTGAAAAACCCCACCAAATTAAAATAATATACAAATAAACAAGGATAAGGAAACAATGAAAACATGGGCTACCAGAAAAAAAAAAAAAAGATAAAATGGCTAAAGGAAAACCTCATATTTCAATAATTATCCTAATTATAAATGAACTGAATTCACCAATAAAAGACTCAGAGGTGTAGATTGGATCAAAAAACCAAAGCCCAATCATATCCTGCCTCCAAGAGACAGCTCCAATGACAAATATAGACTCAAAATGAAAGGATGGAAAATGATACTCCAAGCAAATGGCATTCAGAGAAACATGGGAGCAACCATACCAATATTGAACAAAATAGACTTCAAGATAAAAATGGTAAAGAAAGATACTGAGGGACACTTCATAATAATATAAGGGAACCTTACAACAAGAAGACATAACACTTATTAATATCTATGCTCCCAATACATGGAGCCCCAAAGTACATAATGCAGTTACTAACAGAACTAAAGGGAGAAACAGATTAAAATACTATCATAGTAGGGAACTTAAATATCTCACAGTCAGATAAGGGTAGATCATCCAAACAGAAGATCAATAAAGAAATAACATCCTCAAATGGTACATTAGACCAACTGGACATAATTGACATTTACAGAGCCTTTCACCCAATATACAGCTGCTTACACATTCTCTTTAGTACACATGGAACATTCTCAAAAATTGACCACATACTGGGGCACAGAGATAGCCTCAACAAATACAGGAGGGTTAAAACCACACCAAACATATTCTTTGATCATAATGCTTTGAAACTGAAGATCAACTGTAAAAAGAAAGCAAGAAGAACCAGAAATACATGGAGATTAAACAACATGCTACTGAAGAATGATTGGGTCAAAGAAGATATGAAAAAGAGAGATCAAGAGATAAATAGAAACAATGAGAACAAAAATACAACATATCAAAACTTATGGGACACAGCAACAGCGATAATAAGAGGGAAGTTCATATCATTATAGGACTATCTCAAAAAACAAGAATGACAATGGAATATTTCTTAGCCATAAGAAGAGATGAAATACTGCCATTTGCAACAACATGGATGGACATGAAATAATAATACTAAGTGGAATAAGCCAGACAGAAAAAGTTGAAAATCACATGATATCACTTATATGTGGGATATAAACCTAAAAGTAATAAATGAACAGGACAGACAGAGACTCATGGACGTAGATAATAGACTAGTGGTTACCAGAGGGGAGGAGGAGGAAGGAGGTAGATGGGGTAAAAGAGGTCAAATATGTGGTGACAGAAAGGAATCTAAATATGGGAGGTGAACATACGATGTAAATATATATATGCCTTACTGTTAAAAGGTACAGCTAAAACTTATTGGATTTCGTGAACCAATGCCACCATAAAAAAATTAATTAATTAGGAAAAAAAAAGAATGAGCCCATTTGGGAACTTAACACTATATCTTAAAAAACTAGAAAAAAAAAATGAAGCCCAAAATCAGCAGAAGGAAGAAAATAATAAAAATTAGAGCAGAATTAAAGGAAATTGAGAACAAAAAGACAATGGAAAAAATAAATGCAACAAAGAGCTGGTTCTTTGAGAAGATTGATAAAATTGACTAGCACCTGCCTAGACTCACTAAAGAAAAAAGAAAAGGACACAAATAAACAAAATCAGGAGTGGAAGAGAAGTTACGACAGATACCGCAGAAACACAAAGGATCATACAAGAATACTATGAAAAATTACATGACAAGAAATTTAATAATCTAGAAGAAATTGACAAGTTTTTAGAAATATACAACCTTCCTAGACTGAATCATGAAGAACTGTAAAATCTAAATAGACCGATCAGCAGTATGGAAATTGAAACAATCATCAAAAACCTACCAAAAAGTAAAAGTTCAGGACGAGATGCCTTCACCAGTGAATTCTACCAAACATTCAAAGATTTATTACCCATTCTTCTCACTTTTCCAAAAAAAATCAAATTGAAAGCAATACTTCCCAACTCATTTTATAAGGCCAACATTACCCTGATAACAAAACCTGGTAAAGATAACACACACAAAAAGAAAACTACAAACTAATATCTCTCATGACCACGGATGCAAAAACCCTAAGATACTACCAAACCAAATAAACACATTAAAAAGATCATAGAACATGATCAAGTGGGCTTCATCCTAGGGGCATAGGGATGGTTTAGCATATGCAAATCAATTAATGTGATACATCACATAAACAAATTAAAGAATAAGAATCATATGATTATATCAATAGATTCATAAAAAGCCTTTGACAAGATACAGCATCCATTTATGATCAAAACACTTAACAAAATAGATATAGAAAGAAAATACCTCAATATAATAAAGGCCATCTATGAGAAACTCTCAGCTAAGATTATACTTAATGGTGGAAAACTAAGAACCTTTCCTTTAAGACAGGAACAAAACAAGGCTCTCCACTATCACCATTGTTATTTGATATAATATTTGAAGTCTCAGTGAGTGCTATCAGGCAAGAGAAATAAATTAAAGGCATCCAAATAGGAAACAAAGAAATCATACTGTCACTATTCACAGATGACATGATTTTCTATACAGAAAACTCTAAATATTCCACAAGAACACTACTAGAAAAATAAACAATATAATAAAATTTCAGGATACAAATCAATGTTCAGAATTCTAATAATGAATTGTCAGAAAAAGAATGAAAAAATTTTCCTAATGCAATTTTGAATCTAAAGAAATATATGAAGGACCTATACAATGAAAACTATAAGACTATTAAAAGAAATTGAAGAAGACACAAAGAAATGGAAAGATAGTCTGTGTTCTTGGATTCGAAGAATCAACATAGTTAAAATGACCTTATTACCTAAAGCATTATACGGATTTAATGCAATCCCCATAAAAATCCTCTTAGCATAATTTAAAGAAATAGAACAAAAAAATCATCAGTTATGTATGGAAGCACAAAAGACTCTGAATTGCCAAAACCATCCTGAGAAGAAAGAACAAGGCTGGAAGTATCACTCTGCCCAACTTCAAATTATACTACAAAAGTGACAGTAATCAAAATGACATGGTATTGGCAGAAAAACAGACACACAAACCAGTGGAACAGAACTGAGAGTCCCAAAGTAAACCCCCTGTTTATATGGACAAATATTTTCGATACAAAATGCAGTGAAGAAAGGAAAGCCTCTCCAATAAATAGTGCTAGGAAAACTGAAAAGCTCCATGCAAAAGAATGAAACTAGACTGTTGTCTATCATCACACACTAAAATTAACTCAAAATAGATTAAGGAAAACCACATGATATCACTCATGTGGGATATAAATCTAAAAGTAAAAAACAAACATGACAAAAAAGAGAGACTCATGGACATAGACAGTGGACTAGTGGTTACCAGAAATAATGGGGGGAAAGAAGAAGGTAGATAGGAGTAAAAAGGGTCAAATATATGGTGACAGAAAGAAATATAACAATGAATAATTAATATTAGACATTAATATGACTAAACTATAATGATAGATTACAAAAAATTTGAAACATCTACTAGTGATATGTGAAACAAGATCATTCTTATTTAATTTTGAGAAATCACAGAAATAAATGTAATAAACTAATTTAACAGAGCCTAGAAACTGAGGATCCAGAACATAAAGCTTCGAACTCACTTCTGGGCTTCTTAGAATCATTAAGAGGTCTGAAAACTGTCACCACACACAGCACTTAACTACATAGCATCAGTGGGGGATTAGTTCTAGTATGCCCTGTGGGTTCCAAAATTCATGGGTGCTCAGTTCCCTTATATAAAATCATGTAGAACAATGTACACAGTCAGCCCTCTACATGCTCAGTTTCTAATCGTGGATTAAAAATACCATTTTCAATACGTGATTGGTTTAATCCACAGATGAGAAACTTGGGGATATATAGGGATGACTGTATATTTATTGAAAAAAACCTATGTATAAGTGGACCTGCCCAGTTCAAACCAGTGTTGTTCAAGAGTCAACTGTACACAATTTCCAACCCCTCCAGCCATCCTGTCCCATCTAAGTGAGAAGAAAAAAAAAAAGACATACTTGTGAAGTTTACAGTCCAGGGCCACAAACTCACTAAAAGACTGAGACCTAATCATAGAATTATGGAAAGGTACCCTCTTTTCTTTATTAACTTCAGCAACACAGTACAATAAACTAACTAACTAACTAACTAACTAACTAACTAACTAACTAACTAAAAATAACTGCAAAAAAGGAGAAGAAAGACAGGTATTTTTTGCCTGCACCATCCCATCCGTCAAGCCCGCATTGATCAGCACTGAGAGGGAATTCCTCAGCTAGAAAGAGTTCCTCTCACTGGGAAAGATAGCAGAATGAACTACCAGCTTCCATAGCCTTTTGAGGCACCCCAAAAAGAACCCACTTTGTTTTTACCCTATCCAGAAACTGGGAACACTGAGACATATACATATAACAGTAACAACTGTGGTTCCCAGTGACCTGCTGTGCAGCTGTCGCAAGCAGCTTTTGCCACTGAAGAAACCAATGGCCAGCACAGCTGCTGTAGACCCCCTGTGAAGTCTCTGGATTTTTGGCCACACAGATATTTGCTTATCTGTCAGGTAATTGAGTTCCTCCTGGTCTCTTCACCCATTCCTTGTCCGTGTCAGAGACAGGAAACACTGACATCCAGCTCTGGCCAATGAAGCTGTGTGAGTAAGAGAGACCAGCCCCTTCAGTTGTGCACAAGCACACCTGCAGCCTGACTCCCAGCACTGGCCTACACTATTCTGTGCCTGCGGTGAGACTCAGCAGCCACAGTAAAGCATGCCAACAGCCAAGCTCTTCAACTGCCTCCCACTGTGCCCACAGTTGGCACTGGCCCTTGCTGTTTTCCCTGGCCCCCATCATTACATGTGTGTCTAAAATCAGCCCCTGCTATTACACGGGCATCTTCAGCCCTCCCACCCAAGTGTGTGCACACCACCAGCTCGAGTCACCACCACTGCCTGCCCTAGCTATTGGACCTGAAGGCACCTATAAGGACACTAACAAATCTTGCAGCCACTGTGAACCCCCATAGAACTAGACAAAAACCAAGAGTTTCCAATATTGTGGATCCCAGTAGTCTGAGTCAAAGGCACATCATGCGCCTCTAGACCTAGAGCTGACACATGCTCCTGAAGTTGGCAGTTTGCACAAAAAGTAAAAATAGAACAGTTATATGATCTAGAAATTCACCTTCTGGTATATATCTGAAGGAAATGAAATCAGGATCTTGAAGAAATATTTGCTCTCCCATGTTTATTGCATCATTTTTCACAATAGCCAAGATATGAAAGCAACCTAATTATCAATCAATGGATGAATGAATAAAGAAAATGTGACTACACACACAGAATATTATTTATCATAAAAATGAAATTTTACCATTTGTGACAACAGGAATGGACCTCAAAGGCATTGTGCTTAGTGAAGTCAGACAGAAAAAGATAAATACTGTATGATCTCACTTATATATGTAATCTAAGAATATCAAAATCATATAAAAAGAGAGTTGAATTGTGGTTGCCAGAGTCAAAGGGGTGGGGGAAATGGGGAGGTGTTAGTCAAAGTGTACAAACTTCCATGCATAAGATGAATAAATTCTGGAGATGTAATGTAAAGCATGGTAGCTATAGTTATTAATATTGTATTTTATATGTGAAAGTTGCTAGAAGAGTAGAGTTTTAATTTTGTCACCATAACATCAACAAAAGGATAATTTGTGAGGTGAGGGATGTGTTAACTAATATTTTGGTAAACATTTCATAATATACACATATATCATATCATCACATCGTATACCTTGAACTTACATAATGCTATATATCAATTGTATCTCAATAAAACTGGAATTGATTAATTAACTAAGTTTTTAAAGTGAAGGAAAAATAAAAACTTCTTCAGACAAACAAAAATTGAGGGAATTTGTAAAACTGCTTTGCAAGAAATGTTTAAAGAAACTCTTTAGAAAGAAGGAAAATAACACAGCTCAGAAACTTAGGTCTACATAAAGAAAAGAAGTGAAAGTAAAATTAAAATATTTTTTTTTATTCTTAATTGATCTAACAGATAACAATTTGTTCAAAACAAGAATAGCAACAATATATTTGATTAAATATACTTATTTAAATACGTGTGCTTATGTATAAGTGAAATAAATGACAGCAATGATACAAGAGAGAGGAGAGAGGAAACAGGATTATTTTGTTATTATAAGGTACTTGCACTACACATGAATCAGTATAGTGTTATTTGTAAGTGAATTTGGACCAGTTATAAATGCATATGGTAAACTCTAGGGCAACCACCAAAAACTGTTTTAAAAGAGTATAACTGACGTGCCGAGAAACAAGAGAAAATTTGTATTAGTTCGGGTTGCTATACTGTTACCATATACTGGATGGTTTAAACAACAAACATTTATTTCTCATAGTTCTAGAGGTTGAGAAATCCAAGATCAATGTACTAGCAGATTCAATGTCTGGTGAAAGGCTTTCTTCATCATATACAGATGGTTGTCTTCTCCTTGTAACCTCACATGGTGGAGAGAGAGAAATATTTTATCTCTCTTCCCCTTGTACAACAGGATCAATACTATGATAAGGACTCCACCTTCATAATCTACTTACTTCAAAAAAACCTCACCCACTAATATCAGTATATTAGGGGTTAGAATTTCCACATATGAATGCGGGGGAGGGGGAGACAAATATTATGTACAAAACAAAATGGAATCACATAATTGTGTAATGCTCACTTAAAGCCACACGAGGCATAAACAGAGTGGAAGACAAAAATAGAAACAAAGAACAAAAACAATAAATAGAAAACAGTGACAAATATGGTATACATTAATCCAAATATATCAAAAATTACTTTAAACATCAATAATCTAAATATATAATTAAAATACAGATTATCAGAGTTGATTAAAAAACAAAATCTAACTATAGGTTGTCTACAAAAAATTTATTCCAAATATAAAAACACAAATAGATTAGAAGTAAATGGATGAAGAAAGGTATAGCATGCTAACATTAATCAAAAGAAGTAGACTACAGAAAGTAATAAGGAATAAAGAGGGGCATTACATAATAATTAAAGGATCAATTCTCCATGAAGATATAACAATTTTTTTATGTGTGTGTACCTAACAACAGAGTAACACACTAAGTGAGGTAAAAACTAATAAACTGAAAGGGTAATTGGATGAATTCTATATTACAATTGGAGTCATCACTTCCTCTATAAGAAATGAACAGATCTAGCAGGCATAAAATTAGTAATAACATAGTTGAAATGAGCAGTACTATCAATCAATTAGATATATTTGACATCTATTGACAACTTTATCCAACAACAGAAGAATACACATTCTTCTCATGCTCACATGGAATATTCACCAAGATAGAACACATATGGTTCATAACAAATACCTTAAAAATTCAAAAGAATAGATATCATACAATATGTGCTCTCAAACTGCATGGAAATAAACTAGAAATTAATAACAGAAAGATAGCTAGAAAATCCCAAAATACTTGGAGGTTAAACCACATGCTTCTAAATAACACATGAGTCAAAATAAAAAATAAAAATAAAAGGAAATCTCAAAGTATCATGGCACAGTGAGAAACAATGGTTTCTTCCCTTAAACTTACAAGTTAGACAACTATAACTCAGCAAAGAATCCCCTGCTCAACACAGAAACATGCCTGAAAGATACATGCATTCGGACATCTGAAGGTGGGCATATTGGAATGAGTACGAGAGGCTGAATGAGGGGAAGGACAGCAACAGTGGCTGTTAATGCAGTTCCAAGCCCACCATGGCCCCAGCAAAAGCTGTAGCAGAGGAGTATTCGGGGTACAGCCCTCACACTATGGCCTAGAGCATAAAAGGGGCAGAAGCAGTTTCTCCTTGGGAAAAGTTATCTCACTCTTCCCTCTTCGTTGTGGCAGAGCTAGGTAGAGGTGGCTGGGAAGCTTACAACAACACAGCCTTGCCAAAACATATTACCAGAAAGGGGACATAGTGGCCTTCCCTAAACCACACTCCCTGGTAGTGCCCAATAGAGAAAGCAGGGAAGCTTTAAACACCAAAGTGGGGCAGCAGCCATTACTGGAAAGGAGATGAAGCCACAAGGTTATGAACTTACTTTTCCTGCCCCACACTCCCAGGCAAAGTCAAAAGAAAGTACTCTATCAACCTGCTGAATTATTGGGAGCAAAACAGTGTCTAAATAAGAAAATAGTTTATTATCTCAAATGCATAAGCCAAGAAACAGTTCATCAAATACCATGAACAACTAAGTAACTTTAGAGCACAGAAAGAAAATAAAAAGTCTCCAGAAACCAAACTTGAAGTCATGAAAGATGATGATTGAAATGACAGAGAATTCCAGATTGCAGTTATAAAGAAACTGAATGATATGCAAGAAAACAAAAAGTGGCAGTTCAATGAGCTTAGAGATGAAATCATTGAACAAAGGAATACTTTACCAAAGAGTTTTAAACTATTTTTCTAAGGAAAGAATCAAACAGAAAGTCTGAAGCTGAAGAACTCAAAAAAGATGAGGAATGCATTAGAGACCATTAGAAACAGAGAAGACTAGATGGAAGAAAGAATTGGTGAGCTCAAAGACAGAAATCTAAAAATGACTCAGGAGAAAGAAGAGAAAGAGAACTAAGACTTAAAAAAATGAAAGAACTGTACAAGAACTATCTGACTACATTAAGAAGAGCAGCATGAGGATGATAGGAATACCAAATGGAGAAGAAAGAAGGGAACAAAGAGTCTATCAGAAGAAGTAATTAATGACAAATTCCCAAACCTATAGAAAGAACTAGACTTTAAATTAGAGGAGGTTAACAGAGCACCTAATTATATCAACGCAAAAAGACCTTCACTAAGACACATTTTATTCAAAATGTCAAAAATAAATAATTTAAAAAAATAGAATTCTAAGGGAACCAGAGAGAAAAAAAAACTGTAAACAACAAAGAAAACCCCATTCTGTTATCATCGGATTTCTCAGTAGAAACAGTATAAGATAAGAGAGAGTAAAATAAATAGTTCAAAATGTTGAAAGAGAAGAAATATCAGCCAAGGATAATAATTTAACAAATTTATCCTCTAGATATGAAGGAGAAATAAAGACTTGCCCAAACAAAAGCTGAGACAATTTATAACCACAAGACCTTCATTACAAGAAATGTTAAAAGGAGCTCTTTTACCAGGAGCAAAAAGGCAAAACTATACAGAACTTTAAGTAAGATGACTAACAGACAGACAGAAGCAGGAAAATACAAATCTACATCAGCATCTACTTCAGCATAGGATAGTAAACACATAATTATTACATGAAGTTTAAAGAAAGAAAGAGAGGCATTAAAAATAACCATAACTGCTGCAATTTGGTAATGAAAGCATAAAATGGGAAAATTTATGACAACAAAATCATAAATGAAGAGGAGGAAAAGGACTGAATGATTATAGGTGAATAAAAATAAGAAGCAGAAGAAAAAAAGATGAAAAAACAAAATGGGAGGTATTAAAATATACTATAAAGTTCCAATAATCAAAACAATATTGTACCATCATGAAAACAAATATATGCAACAATGTAATAGAATAGAGAGCCCAGAAATAAATCCTAATTCATATGGTCAATTAGTCTATGACAAAGTAGCTAAGAATACACAATGGAGTAAGTACAATCTCTTCAATAAAAGTGTTGGATAAACTGTGTAGATAAATGTAAAAATAAAATTGGACCACTTTCTTATAGCATATACAAAAATAAACATGAAGTGGATTAAAGACTTAAATGCAAGACCTAAAATCATAAAACTTCTACAAGAAAACGCAGGCAGTAAACTCTTACATTGCCCGTAGAAGTATCTTTTTGGATCTCTCCTTGGGCAAGGGAAACAAAAGAAAAATAAACAAGTGGAACTAATCACACTAAAAAGTTTTTGCACAGTGAAGGAAACCATAAAGCAAATGACATGACAATCTATTGAATGGGAGAAGATATCCACAAATGATACATCACATAAGAGGTTAATATCCAAAATATGTAAAGAATTTATTTACAGGTAAACGGTCTAATTAAAAAATGGGCAGATACACATTTATCCAAAGAGGACATGCAGTTAGCCAAAAGACATATGAAAAGAAGCTCAACATTACTAATCTTTAGAGAAATTCAAGTTAAAACTACCATGAAAAATCACCAGACACATGTCAGAATATCTACCATCAGTAAATCAGCAAATAACAAGTGCTGGTGAGGATATGGAGAAAAGGGAAGCCTTGTACATTGTTGGTGAAATTGTAAATTGGTGCAGCCACTGTGGAAATAAGTATGGCGATTCCTCAAAAATTAAAAATAGAGCTCCCTTATGATCCAGCATTTGCACTTCTGGGTATTTATCAGAAGAAAACAATAACACTGCCTCAAAAAGATATATGCACCCCTGTGTTCATTGCAGCATTACTAGTAATAACAAAGATATGAAAGCAACCTAGATGTCCATTAATAAATTAATTGATAAAGATGTGATATGCATATATAATGGAATATTATTCAGCAATAAAAATAAAATCATGCCATTAGTGACCACAGACATGAATAAATCTAGAAGGTATTATGGTAGAAATCAGAAAAGGACAAATATCATGCTATTTCACTTACATGTGAAATGTAAAAAAAAAAAAAAAAAGAAAGAAAAAAGAAAAAAAGAATGAAGAAAACAAATGGATGCATTGATATAGAGAACAAGTTGATGGTTTCCAAGGGTGAGATGTGGAGATGGAAATTTAAAAAATGGCAATAAAACCAAAAAAATCAACTGAAAAAACTAGTCAAATTTAAAGTGTAAAAACCCATAAAAAAACTAAAGGATTGTAATATTTCCATGTATGAAAAAAACGTGAATGGTATTTTACTATTCATAGAAGCTAATCTTCATATTATTAGCTTGATAATAATCAAAGCAAAAGTATATAAAATATTTGTTTTTTAGCCAGTACTATGCTTTTTTGAATACTATAGCTTTGTAGTATAGTTTGATAGCAGGTAGTGTGATACCTCCAACTTTGTTCTTTCTTAAGATTGCCGTGGCTATTTGGGGTATTTTATGGTTCCATATAAATTTTAGGATTATTTGTTCTAGCTCTCTGAAAAATGCCATTGGTATTTTGATAGGGATTGCATTGAATTTATAGATTGCTTTAGGTAGTATGGCCATTTTAATTATGTCAATTCTTCCTACCCATGAGCATGGTATATGCTTCTATTTATTTGTATCTTCTTCAATTTCTTTTTTCAATGACTTGTAATTTTCTGAGAATAGGTCCTTTACCTCCTTGGTTAATTTGATCTCCAGGTATTTTACAGTTTTCAATGAAATTGTAAATGGGGTTATTTTTTTAAATTTCTCTTTCCAAAAGTTCATCATTAGTGTATAAAAATGCCACTGACTTCTGAATATTTATTTTGCAACCTGCTACTTTACTGAATTTATTGATCAATTCTCATAGTTTTTTGGTGGAATCTTTAGGGTTCTCTCTATATATTATCATGTCATTGGCAATAATGAGAGTTTTACTTCTTCATTTCCAATTCAGATACCTTTTATTTCTCTTTCTTGTCTTATTGCTGTGGCAAAGACTTCCACTACAATGTTGAAGAGGAGTGTTGAAAGTGGACATCTTTGTCTTGTTCCTGATCTTAAGGAAAATGCTTGTAGCCTTTCCCCATTGAGTATGGTGGTGTTAGCTGTAGGTTCGTCATATATGGCCTTTATTATGTTGAGGTATACTCCCTCCATTCCCACTTTGCTGAGAGTCCAATTAAAAAAAAATGGGCAGAAGACCTAAACAGATACTTCCGCAAAGAGGAAAAAGAGATGGCCAATAACATATGAAAAGATGCTCAAGGTCACTAATCATCAGAGAAATTAAATTAAAACTACAGTGAGAGGGTATCTTTGGAAACATGATGGGGTGAATGACGTTCCAGATTTCTCCCCTTGAAACAACAACAAGCTGAACATCTAAAACTAAACAAAAAACATCCAAACTGCACACCAGCACATCTGAGCATGGGATCTGCGCATAAGAGCTATAACAGGTCAGAACCCCAGGAGTTGAGTGGCAGACTGAGAGTAATAAAGAAGCTGCCTCTTGCAGCCACCAGAGCTCCCTGCAGGAGGAAGGGGAGGGGTGAATGTATGGGAATTTCCCTGAAGAGCCCTGCTTGGGACTACTATAAGCAACCCTCACTGGGAAGAAGGGCCTAGTCATCAGGGCAGAAGACAGAGAAGCAGGATGGGATGCCAGAGAAAAAACAGTTGATTTTCACTGGACTTGGTTGCAAAACCGAGACTGAGCTGCAGCCACCCATCATCGCAGAGCTCCAGGGAAAACTGGGAAAATGCTGCCGAGACTGAGGCTGAAACTGACAGAGACTGAAACTGAGGGTAACAAGCGTGATTAAATATCTACAAGAAAATTTAAAAAGCATTAAGACTTTATATAAAGCAGGTTTCCAAGAGGCTTACATGCCACCAATTGGAAACCGGAAGAAAAGCGCCTTCTTTACAACAGGCTAAAGAGAGACCTTTATATAATAAATCTTCTTTCTGGAAAAACGGTAGAATACACTTCCATTAATGCCCAGGTGAAGAAGTAGTCCATTAAAAACTATGACCAACCAAGGTGACAAGGCATCTCAGAAAGAAAGAGAAAAATCTCCAGAAAATAAGCTTACAGACATAAAAATATGTGACTTAAAAGACAGAGAATTCATGATGGTAATTCTGAAAAAACTCAATGATATCCAAAACAACTCCAATCAACAATTTCAGGAATTGAAAAAACAACTAGATGAGCAGAGCAAGGAGATTTAAACCCTTGCGGGGGGTGGGGGGGCAGGTAGAACTTCTGGAGATGAAGAACACACTGCAAAAGTGGAAAAATGAAATAGCAAGCTTGAGAAATAGAGTCGACCAAATGGAGGAAAGGATCAGTGATATAGAAGACAGAAATCTAGAAATAAATCAAAAGGAAGAAGAGAGAAATCGAAGAATGAAAAATAATAAAAGAGAAATTCAAGAACTAGCTGATACCATCAGGAGAGGAAACATAAGCATAATGGGCATTATCGAAGGCAAGGAAAAGAAATAGGAATTAGAAAGCATTTTCAGATAAATAGTTGACGAGAATTTCTCAAATCTAAGGAATAAGCTGGAGCTTGGAATTCAAGAAGTCAACAGAACATCCAATTATCTCAACTCAAATAGGCCTTCTCCAAGACACATTGTATTAAAATTATCAAAAATCAACAACAAAGAAAGAATTCCCAGGGCCACCAGCAAAAAGAAGAAAGTAATCTATAAAGGAAAACACATTAGATTACCGTCAGACTCCACAGCACAAATCTTACAAGCCAGAAAAGAGTGGAATCAGATATTCAAAATATTAAATGAAAGGAACTACCAGCCAAGAATAATGTATCCAGCTAAGCTCTCCTTTAGATATGAAGGAGAAATAAAGACCTTTGCAGACATACAAAAATTGAGAGAATTCTCCACTACGAGGCCTGCATTATAAGAAATACTGAAAGGGGTCAGTTCACCTAAAACAAAATGACCAAAAATAGTACATAATTAGGAGTAAAATGACTAGCAGGCAGATAGAAGCAAAGGAGGGCAACCCTTACTAAGAACGGGGCATTATAAGCTTAAATAATAAGAAGAGAATTGTTATAACAAGATAGTAATGAACATTCAGAATACATAGGAACGAACTGAGATAACAATGAATGAAAAGGGGAGAATTCAAAGATCCAAATTCACAAAAGGGAATGGAGATAAAGCACACACAGAAGAAAATGGACAACTGTATATATATAACTATCCTTTACATATTCATAATAGTAACTAGGCACCAAAGATCAGAACCATTGTATATAAACAAGAAGGACCAGAGGCAAAACCCACAAAAACCAACCAAAATAAATAAAACAGAAGCGCAAAGACAAGGAAGCAATGGAAACACTGAGCTACCAGAAAGCAAGAGATAATACAGCTTTAAGAGGACTTCATATTTCAATAATCGACCTAAATTTAAATGGATTGAACTCACCCCAAAAAAAGACACAGAGGTGCAGAATGGATCAAAAAACAAAACCCAACCATATGCTGCCTTCAGGAGACACATCTCAGCTACAAAGACAAATATAGACTCAAAGTGAAAGGGTGGAAAATGATATTTCAAGCAAATGGCATTCAGAGAAAAGTGGGAGTAGAGGTACTAATATCAGATGAAATAGACTTCAAAATAAAAATGGTAAAGAAAGATACTGAGGGACATTTCATAATGATAAATGGAATCATACACCAAGAAGACATAACACTTATTAATATCTATGTTCCCAATCAAGGAGCACCAAGATGCTAACAGAACTTAAGAGAGAAACAGAAGAAAACACTATCCTAGTAGGGGACCTAAATATCCCACTGTCAGATATGGACAGATCATCCAAACAGAAAATCAATAAGGAAATAAAATCCTTAAATGACACATTAGACCCACTGGACATAATTGACATTTACAGAACCTTTCATCCTAAAACAGCTGCATATATATTCTTCTTTAGTGCACATGGAACATTCTCAAGAATTGACCACATACTGGAACACAGAGATAGCTTCAACAAATATGAGGGTTGAAATTATACCAACCATATTCTCTGATCATACTGCTTTAAAACTAGAGATCAACTGCAAAAAGAAATCAGGAAGAACCACAAATACATGGAGATTAAACAACACACTACTATAGAATAACTGGGTCAGAGAAGAAATCAAAAGAGAAATCAAGAGATACATAGAAACAAATGACAATGATAGTAAAACATCAAAAATTTTAGGACATAACTTAAGCGCTCATATGACGATCATAACAGGCCTATCTCCAAAAACAAGAATGAGCCTAAACAAACAACCTAAGGCTTCATCTTAAAAAACTAGAAAAGAAAGAGCAAATGAAGCCTAAAGTCAGCAGAAGGAAAGAAATAATCAAAATTAGAGCAGAAATAAATGAAATTGAAACAAACAAAAAAAACGAAAGAAAAAGTAAATGCAACAAAGAGCTGGTTCTTTGAGAAGGTTAAGAAAAATGACAAACCCCTGGCTAGACTCACTAAAGAAAAAAGAGAAAGGACACAAATAAACAAAATCAGGGATGAAAGAGGGAAAATTATGACTGACATCACAGAAATACAAAGGATCAAAGAAGAATACCATGAAAAAGTATATAACACCAAATTTAATAACCTAGAAGAAATGGACCAGTACTTAGAAAAATACAATCTTCCTAGACTGAATCAAGAAGAACTGGAAAATCTAAATAAAACAATCCACAGTACGGAAATTGAAACAATCAACAAAAATCTACTAAAAAGTAGAAGTCCAAGACCAGATGGCTTCACCAGTGAATTCTACCAAACATTCAAAAAAGATTTAATACCGATTCTCCTCAAACTCTCTAAAAATTAGAAGAGGAGACAATTCTTCCCAACACATTTTATGAGGCCAATATTACCCTGATACCAAAACTTGGTAAAGATAACACAAAAAAAAGAAAACATGGACACAAATGCAAAATCCTAAATAAGATACTAGCAAACTGAATACAGCAATATATTAAAAAGATTATACACCACGATCAAGTGGGCTTCATCCCAGAGGCTCAAGAATGGTTCAACATATGCAAATCAATTAATGTGATATACCACATGAACAAATTAAAAAATAAGAATCATATGATCATATCAATAGATTCAGAAAAAGCCTTCGACAAGATACAGCATCCATTTATGATCAAAACACTTAACAAAATCAGAATGGAAGGAAAGTATCTTAACATAATAAAGGCCATATATGACAAACACTCAACCAATGTTATACTTAACGCTGAAAAACTAAAAACCTTCCCTCTAAGATCAGGAACACAGCAAGGCTGTCCACTATTGCCGCTGTTATTCAATATAATATTGGAGATCCTAGTGAGTGCAATCAGACAGAGAAAGTTAAGAAAGGCATCCAAATAGGAAATGAAGAAGACAAACTGTCACTATTTGCGGATGATTCTCTATATAGAAAACCCTAAAGACTCCACAAGAACACTACTAGAAACAATAAGCAAATACAGTAAAGTTTCTGGATACAAAACCAACGCTCGAAAATCCATAGTGTTCCTATACTCTAATGATGAAGTGTCAGAATAAGAAGTGGAAAAAATAATTCCTTTTGCAATTGCAACAAAAAGAATAAAATACCTAGAAATAAATTTAATGAAACACGTGAAAGACTTATATAATGAAAACTATAAGACTCTATTAACAGAAATCGAAAAAGATACAAATAAATGGAAAGATATTCTATGTTCTTGAATTGCAAGAATCAACATAGTTAAAATGACCTTATTACCTAAAGTATTATACAGATGTAATGCAATCCCCATCAAAATCTCATTGGCATTTTGGAAAGAAATAGAACAAAAAATCATCAGATTTGTATTGAAACACAAAAGACCTCAAATTGCCAAAGCCATCCCGAGAAAAAAGAATGAGGCTGGAGGCAGTGGAACAGTCACATGGACCAGTGGAGCAGAATCAAGAGTCCAGAAGTAAACTCATATTTATATGGGTGAATAATTTTCAACAAAGAAGCCAAAAACATACAGTGGAGAAAGGAAAGCTTCTCCAATAAATGGTGCTGGGAAAACTGAAAAGCCACCTGCAAAAGAATGAATCTAGACTTATTTATTGCCACATAACAAAATTAACTAAAATGGATTAAAGTCCTGAATATAAGACCTGAAAAAATAAAATGCATAGAAGAAAACATAGGAACTAAACTCAGGTACCTTGGACTTAAAGAGGATTTTATAAATTTGACCTCAAAAGCAAGAGAAGTAAAATCTACAATAAATGAATGAGACTGCATCAAACTCAAAAGCTTCTGCTCAGCAAAAGAAATCGTCAACAAGATAGAGAGAGCCATCTGAAAGAGAAAATATATTTGCAAGGAACACCTCCGATAAGGTTCTAATATCCAAAATATGCAAAGAACTCATACGACTCAATAACAACAACAAAAATGATCCAGTGAAAAAATGGGCAGAGGAACTGAACAGACACTGCTCCCTAGAGGACATACAAATGGTCAACAAATATTTGAAAAGATGCTCAACATCACTAGCTATTAGGGAAATGCAAATCAAAACCACAATGAGATACCATCTCACACCTGTTAAAATAGCTATAATCAACAAGATAAGTAATAACAAATGGTGGAGAGGATGCGGAGGAAAAGGAATCCTCATACACTGCTGGTGGGACTGAAAATTGGTACAGCCACTATGAAAAACAGTATGGAGTTTCCTCGAAAAACTAAGAATTGATCTAGCATATGATCCAGCAATCTCTCTACTAGGTATTTACCCCAAAGACTTGAAAATTCATATCCAAAAAGATATTTGCACACCGATGTTCATAGCAGTATTATTAACAGTGGCCATGACATGGAAGCAACCGAAGTGTCCTATGATAGATGACTGTCTAAAGAAGCTGTGGTACATATACACGGTAGAACATTACTCAGCCGTAAGAAGAGATGAAATACTGCCATTTGCGACAACATGGATGGACCACAAGATAATCAGGCTAAGTGAAATAAGCCAGACAGAAAAAGTTGAAAATCACATGATATCACTTAGACATGGGATATAAACCTAAAAGCAACAAATGAGCAGGACAAACAAACAGAGATTCATGGACATGGACTATAGGCTAGTGGTTACCAGAGAACTATGGACTAGTGGTTACTAGTAGGGTGGGAGAGGAGGGAGGAGGTGGACGGAGTAAAAGGGGTCAAATATTGAGTTTAGGAGGAGAGTGAAGTGGGTAAAGGGGATCAAATATATAGTATCTGAAGGAAACTGGACTTCGGGTGGTAAACATACAATAGAATATACAGATGTCAAATTATAATGTACACCTGAAAATTATATAATTGTATTAACCAACTTTACTCCAATAAACTCAATTAAAATTTTTTAAAAAATAAAAATAAAATAAATAACTAAATAAAACCACAATGAGATATCACCTAACACCTGTCAAAATGGCTATCATCGATAAATCAAAGAACAACAGGTGTTAGCAAGGATGTAGAGAAAAGAGAACACTCATATATTGTTGGTGGGATTGTAAATTGGCATAGCCACTATAGAAAACAATATGGAGTTTTCTAAAAAAATTTTAAATGGATATACCATATGACTCACTAATTGCACTTCTGCATATTTATCCAAAGAAAACAAAAACAATAATTTGTAAAGATCAATGCACTCGAATATTCATAGCAGCACAATTTTCAGTAGCCAAGATATGGAAGCAACCTAAATGTCCATCAACAGATGATTGGATAAAGAAATTTTGGTTCATATATACAATGGAATATTACTCCGCCACTAAAAAAATGAAATCCTACCATTTGCAAGGACGTGGACAAACCTAGAGGTTATTATGCTGAGTGAAATAAGTCAGAAATAGAAAAATAGCATATGATTTCACTTATATGCAGAACAAAAAGAACAAACTAATCAAAAGCTGACACAAATATAGAGGACAATCTGGTGACGGGCAGAGGGGCATGGGGTTAGGGGCTAGGAGAATGAAGCAAAGGGTTAAAGAATTGCAAATAAGTAGTTGATAGATGGTCACAGGGATCAGGAGCATGGCATAGGGAATGCAGTTAGCATTAATGTATTGGCTAGGTAGAGAGCCAGAGGAGAGAAGGAGCAATTAGGGGAATCATTTTATAAACTATATAAATGTCTAATCAATGTACTGTATACGTAAAATTAATAGAATAAATTATTTAAAGTATATAAAATATATTTTTAAAATAAAATAATATAAAAACAGGAAAAAATAAGATAAAGGACTATATTCCGTATGAGACAGTTAACACAAACCTAATGGTAACCACAAAACAAAAATCCAGAGCTGAGATACAAACATATAAAAAGTGGAAACAGAGAAAAAAAATCATAGAAAACCACCAAATCAAAATAGCAGACAGAATCACAAGTGAAAAGAAACAATGGAAATACTAAGCAACCAGAAAACAAAAAATAAAATAGCTATAGTAAGTCCTCCTATATTAATAATTATCTTAAATGTAAATGGACTGAATTCATCAATCAAAAGTCACAGAATACTGGCATGGATTTAAAATAAAATACTCATCTATATGATGCCTGCAGGAGTCTCAGCTCCAAAGACAAATATAGGCTCAATGTAAAGAAATGAAAGATGATACTCAAAGCAAATGGCATCCAGAGAAAAGCAGGTGTAGCAGTACTTATATCAGACAAAATAAATTTCAAGGTAAAAAATAACAAGAGACAAAGACAGGTATTAACAATGGTAAAGGAAACAATTCATCAAGAAGGCATAACACTTATCAATATATATGCACCCAACTTGGGAGCACCAAAATATATTAAGCAACTGTTAATAGACCTAAAAGGAGAAAGTGACAAAAAATACAATTAGTATAGAATACCTGAATACCCCATTCACAGCAATGGATAGATCATCCAGACAGAAAGTCAGTAAGAAAATTTTGGCATTGAATTACTCATTATATCAAAAGGACTTAGTTGATATTTATAGAATATTCCAACCCCAAATGAAAGAATACATTTTCTCTCAAGTGCACATATTATATTCTCAAAGAGAAATCATTGTTTGGGCATAAAACCAGTCTCTACAAATTTAGGATTATTAAAATCATACCAAGCATATTTTCTGAGCACAGGAGTGTAAAAGTAGAAATTAGCCTCAAGAAGAAAGCTGGAAAACCACAAATATAAATATGTGAAGATTAAATAGCATGATAATGAACAAGTATTGTGTCAAAGAAGAAATAAAAGAAAATATCAAAAGATACATGGAGACAAATGAAAATGAAAATATGACATACCAAAAATTGAGGGTGTAGTAAACTAAGAGGAGAATTTAAAGCATTACAGGCCTACTTCAAGAAATAAAAAAAAATTTGAATAAAATAATCTAAGATTAACCTTAAAGAAGTAGAAAAGGAAGAACAAATGAAGCCCAAAGTCGAAAAAAGGAAAGAAATAATAAAAATAAAAACAGAAATAAATAAAACAGAAAACAAAAAGCCAATAGAAAAACTTAATGATATAAGAGTTCATTTTTTACAAAGATAAACAAACTTCTGGCTACATTTACTAAGGAAAAAAGAGAAGAATCAAATAAATAAAATCAGAAAGAAAGAGAAGTTACAGAAACACAAAATATTGTACAAGAATACTATAAAATGCTATATGCTGCCAAATTTGATAACCTAGAAGAAATGGACAAAGTATTAGAAATCGACGACCTTCTGATACTGAATCATAAAGAACTAAAAAACTTAAATAGATCAATCACTAGTAAGGAAATTGAGACAGTCATCAAAAAAAACAAAATTTCAGGACCATATGGCTTTTCTGGTCAACTCTACCTAGTACTGGATTTGTAGTCACAGCAATTAGACAAAAAAAAAAAAAAAAAAGAAAGAAAAGTCGTCTAAATTGAGAATGAAATAAAACCATTGTTTTTTCCAGATGACATAATTATACATGTAGAAGATAATCCACCAAAAACTATTAAAAACAAGAAATATAGTAAAGTTGCAAAATACAAAATCAATATACAAAACTTTATTATGTTCCTATATAGTAACAACAAAACATTAGAAAGAAAAATGAAGAAAACAATCCTGTTTACAATTGCAACAAAAAGGATGAAATACCTGGGAATAAACTTAACAAAGGAGTTGAAGGAGATATGCACTGAAAAGTTCAAGACATTGTTAAAAGAAATTGAAGAAGACACAGAGAAACAAAAAAGATATTCCACGTTCATGGATTGGAAGAATTAACATTTTAAAATGACCAATATACAGATTTAATACAATCCCTATCAAAAGCCCAATGGCATTTCTCACAGACATAGAACAAAAAAATCTTCAAATTTTTATGGAACCACAAAAGGCCCTGAAGAGCCAAAAGCAATCCTAAGGAAAAAAAGAAATCAAAGTCAGAGGTATCACACATCACACTCCCTGACTTCAAGCTATACTATAAATACAGCAATTGAAGTAGTATGATATTAGCAGAAAAATAGACACACCAAACAGTGGAACAGAATTGAGAGCCCAGAAATAAACTCACACATATATGGGCAAATTACTTTTGACAAAGCAGCCAAAACACAATGAAGAGGGAAAAGTCTCTTCAATAAATGGTCTTGGGAAACTGGAAATCCATGTGCAAAAGAATTAAACCAGATGGCTACCTGGCACCAGACACAAAAATTTACTCAAAAGGGATTAAAGACTTGAATATAAGACTTGAAACAATATAGTACATAGAAGAAAACATAGAATTAAACTTATGGACTTTGGCCTCAGAGGGATTTTTGTGAACTTGATCTCAAAGGCAAGGGAAGTAAAAGCAAAAATTAATGAATTGGATTGCATCAAACTAAAAAAGCTTCTGTACAGAAAAAGAAACCATCAATGAAACATAAAACCTACCAAATGAGAGAGGATATTTGCAAACAATAACTCTGATAAGGGGCTAATATCCAAAATACATTTAAAAACTCATACAACTCAACAACAAAAACCAATTCAATTAAAAAATAATCAGAGTTCCTGAATAGGCACTTGTACCAAGAAGACAGATGGCCAACAGATATATAAAAAGATGACTATGACACCAGCTATGAGGGAAATGCAAATCAAAATCACAGTGAGATACCACCTCACATCTGTTAGAATGGCTATTATCAATAAGATAAGAAATGGCAAGTGTTATAGAAGATATGGAGAAAAGGAAACCCTTGAACACTGCTTATAGAAATGTAAATTGGCATAGCCTCTATGGAAAACAGTATGGTGGTTCCTCAAAAATTAAGAATACAGTTACTATATAACCCAGTAATTTCTCTTCTGGGTATCTACCCAATAATTTGAAAAACTTATGCATAAAGATACGTGTGTCCTTATGTTCATTGGAGCATTATTTACAATTGCCAATGGAAACTTAAGTGTTTTTCAATAGATGATTGGATAGAGAATAAGTGGTACATATATTCAATTGAATACTACTCAGCTATTAAAAAAAAACATGAAATATTGTGGTTTGCAACAACATGGCTGGTTCTTTGAGAGTATTGTGTTAAATAAAATAAGTCAGATGAAAAAGGATAAGAACCATATGATTTCACTCCTCCTTGGGGTGTAAAACAAAAAGTAACAAACAAACAAACAAGAAAAAACCTTATAGATACAGACAATGGAATAGTGGTTACCAGAGGTGAAGGAGGGTGGTAAAAAGATGACAAAGGTAAAGAAGGTTAAATATATGGTTTTGGAAGACCAAAATTTAGGTGGTGGGCACTCAATAGAATATACAGATATCATAGTATAAAGATGTACACTTGAAACTTATGTGATGTTATTGTTAGCCAATGTCACCCCAATAAATTTTAAAAAGAATTAAAACTCAAAAAATAAGAAATCTCAAGAGAAATTTAAAAATATTTTGAACTAAATGAAAAGGAAAATACAGCTTAGCAAGATTTTGGGGGCTCATTGAAAACAGAGATTATTCAAAAATGTATACATTGAATGCATATATTAGAAACGAAGAAATCTAAAAATCAATAACCAAAGTTTTTACCTTAGGAAAGTAGAAAAAGAAGAGCAAACTAATTCCAAAATAAGCAGAAGAAAAGAAATAATAATTAGAGCTCAAATCAGTGAAATTATAAATAAGAATGCAATAGAAAAAGTCAACAAACCCAAAAGGTGATTCTTTGAAAATATCAATAAAATCAATAAGCCTCTAGCCAGGCTAACTAAAGAAAAAAATGAGAAGACGCAAGTTGCTAACCTCAGAAATGAAAAAAGAGACATCACTACAGATACTATAGACATTAAAAGGATAATAAATATTATGAACAAATTTGATAACCTAAGTGAAATAGACCAATTCTTTGAAAGACACAATCTACCAAAATTCACACAAGAAGAAACAGACAATTTGAATAGGCCTATATCCATTAAAGCAATTGAAACAATAATTAATAACCTTTCAAAACAGAAAGCACCAGTCCCAGATGAATATACAGGCAAATTATATTTTTAAAAATCCAGGAAAGAAATTATACCAATTCCCTATAAGATATTCCAGAAGTTAGAAGCAAAGAGAATATTTCCTAACTCATTATGAGGCCAGCATTACCTTAATACCAAAACCAAACAAAGACATCGCAAGAAAAGAAAATCATAGACAATATCTCTCATGAACAAAGATGTGAAAATCCTCAAAAAAATTATCAAATTGAATTCAGCAATACATAAAAGGAAATATACACAAGTGAGATTTATCACAGGTTTGCAAGGCATACTCAATATTTCAAAATCAATTAATGTAGTCCATCACGTTGGGCTACAAAAGACCCTGAAAAGCCAGCATGATATTGAAGAAGAAAAACAAAGTTGGAAGGCTACGACTAGTTGATTTCAAGACTACTGTAAAGGAACAATAATCAGGAAAATGTGGTATTGGTGACAAACAGACAAATAGATTAATGAAACAGAATAGAGAGCCCAGAAATAGATCCACATAGACATAGTCAACTAATCTTTGACAAAAGAGCAAAGGCAATACAATAAAGCAAAGATAGTCTTTTCTACAAATGGTGTCAGACAACAGACATTCACTATCTAAAAAAAAATTAAAGACTCTACACAGACTTCCACCTTTCCAAAAATTAACTCAAAATGGATCGTAGACATAAATGTAAAATGCAAAATATAAAACTCCCAGAAGATAACATAGGAAAAATCTTAGGTGACCTTGGATATTGCAATGACTTTTTAGATGCAGTACCAAAGGCACAATCCATGAAAGAAATAATTGATAAGTAGGACTTTATTAAAGTTTAAAACTTCTTCTCTGCAAAAGATAATGTCAAGCGAGTGAGAAGAAAAGCCATAAACTGGGAGAAAGTATCTGCAAAGGATGTGTAGGATAAGTGTCTGTTATCGAAATACACAAAGAACTCTTAAAACTCAACACTAGGAAAACAAACAACCAATTTAAAAATTGGGAAACAACCTGACCAGAAACCTCACCAAAGAATATACACAAATGGCAAATAATCATATAAAAGATGCTCAACATCGTATGTCATTAGGAAATTGCAAATTAAAACAGTAAGGAGACACCACTATATGTAAAAATGACTAAAATATAAAACGCTGACAACACCAAATGCTGCCTAGAATGTGTAGCAACAAGAACTCTCATTCATTGCTAAAAGAAATGCAAAATGATATAGCTACTTTGGAAGACAGTTTGGCAGTTTCTTACAAAATTAAATATACTCATCATATGATTTAGCAATTGGTATTTACTCAAAGATTTGAAAACTTATGCCCACACAAATATCTGCGCATGGCTATTTATAGCAGCTTTATTACCAATTGCCAAAACTTTAAAGCAACAAGGCATCCTTAAGTAGATAAATGAATAAATAAACTGTGGTACCTCCAGACAATGCAATACTATTCAGCACTAAAAAAAAAAGTGAGCTATTAAGCCATGAAAAGACATAAGGAAACCTTAAATGCTTGTTACTAGTGAAAGAAGCCAATCTGAAAAGGCTACATACTATATGATTCTAACTATATGATATTCTGGAAAAGGCAAAACTATGGAGACAGAACAAATGACCCTTGATTTACAATGAAATTATGTTCCAATAAACCCATCATATGTTGAAGATATTGTAAGTAAAAAATGCATTTAATATAACTATCCTGCCAAACGTTATAGCTTAGCCTAGTGGTTTCTATTGAATGGTATTACTTTTGCACCACCTTAAAGTCCAAAAAATTTTAAGTTGAGCCATTATAAGTTGGGGACCATTTTGTACAAATATCAGTGGTTGCCAGGGGTTGGGTAGGAAGGGATGAATAAGTGGAGTAAAGAGAATTTTTAGGGTAGTGAAACTTCTATGATACTATACTGTGGGATACATGTCATACATTTGTCAGAACCCATAGAATGTACAACACCAAGAATGAACATTAATGTAAACTAAACTTTGAGTGATAATGTGTTAATGTAGGTTCATCATTTGTAATAAATGTACCACTCTGATTTGAGATTTTGATAGTGAAGGAGGTTGTGCATCCTTGTATGTGCATACCTGCAGGTAAAGAGAAAGCGGGGAATTTCTGAACCTTTTACTCAATTTTGCTGTAAATCTAAAAATCCTATAGACATTGAAAGGACATTATAGGAATATGAACAACTTTATGCTAACCAATTTTCATATTTTAGGCAAAATAGACAAGAAAATGTCTTTCCTTAAAAGATACACAAACTAACAAAACACACTTGAGAGGATATACAGTGCCAGGTGTCTCCACTGATGAATTCTACAGAACATTTAAGAAATATTTAATATGAATTCTATATAATCTCTTCCAGAAAATAGAAGAGGGAATACTTCTCAACTTATTTTATAAGCCTAGCATTACCTGATACTAAAATCAAAGACATTATAAGAAAAGAAAATATAGACCTATCTCTTTTATGAGCATTGATGTCAATATCCTTGACAAAATATTAACGAACTGAATCTGGCAACAATTTTTAAAATAATATATTATATCTAAGTGGTGGTTACTTCCAGAATGAAGGGTCCAACTTTCAAAAATCAATCAATGTAATTTAACACATTAGCAGAATAAAGAGGAAAAAATACATGATTATCTAATAAAGATAACATTATCTTTAATAATAATGTAATAATATTCAACTCTCATCCACACTAAAAACTCTCAACAAATTAGGAAAAGAAGAAAATATCCTTTACCTGTCAAAGAGCTTCAATGACAAACACATACCTAACATGATACATAAAGGCCAAAAACTGTAAGCTTTCCTTCTAAGAACAGGAACAAGGTAAAGATATCTTCTTTCATCATTCCTATTCAACATTCTATGGTAAGTCATAGCCAATGTATTAGGGTAAGAGAAAGAAATAAAAGGCATACAATTGGAAAGGAAGAATTAAACTCTCCCTATTTATAGACAACATAATTGCCTAGATAGAAAAACCCATGAAACGTTCTAAAATGTTTCCAGGTTTATTAAATGAGTTTATCAAAGTCATAGAATATAAGGTCAACATACAAATTCAATAATGCTTCTATATACTAATAACAATTAGATATATTTTTTTAAGTTTATAATAAAATAAATATTTATAATATATTTAGGAATAAATTTAAGAAAATGTGCAAGGTCTATACATCCCTGAGATAGTTAAAGAATATCTGAATAAATAGAAAACTATACTATGCTTAGAAGACTCAATATGGCTATAATGTCAATTCTTGACCTGCAAATATGGTCAATAGGTCACTGACAAAATTGCAAAGACTATTCAGTGGAGAATGATAGTCTTCTCAACAAATTGTTCTGAGACAAATGGGCATTCATATGCAAAAAACAAAAATGAAACTTGACCTATACCTCATATCTTATATGAAAATTAACACAAAATATATTATAGACCTAAATGTAAAGCTTTTAAAAGAAAGCAGGGAATAGTATCTTCATGACATGGGTTAGGCAAAGAATTTTTAAATATGAGTTTTAAATTAAAATTTAAAACTTTGCAAAAGACTCAATCGAGAAAATGAAAAGTCAAGCCATAGACTGGGGGAAAATATTTGCAAATCACATCTGACAAAGAACGTGTATTCAGAATATTTAACAAACTCCCAAAGTTCATCAATTAGAAGAAACTTTAATAGGTATGAGAATTGAACGAGATATGTGGATGGCAAAGATGTTAAACATCTTTAGTTTTTAGGGAAATGAAAATGAAAACCAAAATGTGATACCACTGCACCACTATCAGAATGGCTTGGAAAAGGAAAATTAATACCATGTTCTGGTGGGGATGTGGAGCTCCAATCAAGATTAAAAAACAAAATGTGTATTTATGGACTAGCCACTGAATTAGAGCTCCAAATGTGGTATATATTGCTTCCAAAGTCCTATCAATACCAAATTTCTTTCTTTGAAGTAGGCACTGTAAGATACAGTAATTTATTCCTTATCCGGTGGTTATATTCTAACATATCCCAGACTACCCAACCTGTAGACACATCACAGATCTATTAGGTTCTTTAACTTTTGCAGAGTTTATTTCCCATTCTCTGCCATGTATATATGTCACCAAGGCATCTAGAATGCTTGATATTTCCTGCCCACTAGGTCTATTAGTATAATATCATCAATATAATGAGCCACCTTGATGGTCTATGGACTATCAGAATGATCAAGTTTTCCTCCAGTTTACATTATGACAGTTGGCTATAAAACAGGCAAAACCCTGAGGCAGGAGAGAAAAGGTATACCGCTCCTTGAAAGCAAGCTGCTTATGAGTAGTTTTATTTTTAAGGATGTAAAGGTGTTCTTAGTTAGTTCAAATGCTGTATTACCAAATGATAGGGGCTACAGGTTTGTTTGCTCCAGAAAATATTTAGAAGAGCAGCTGGAATTAGCATTGTCGCCTTATTAAGTTTAGATATCTACAACAAAAGTCTTCAAAGAGTAGTCCCAGGATCAGTAAGATTATCATTACCTGGGATCTGTTAGAAATACAAATTCTCAAGTTTCATCCCAGACTTTCTAAATTAGAAATCCTGGGGTAGAACCTAGCAATCTATGTTTTAATTGCCCCAGGTGATTCTCTCACTAAAGCTTAAGAACAACTCATCTCTGGTTATTCTCCACAAATCCTCTGGATTTTGCAACAGCAGAATTAAGATGAAGAGGCTAATTAAATTAGAACATAGTAGAAATCACCATACTACATCTTTTAAGTCTTTCAAATTTCTGAAATTCACCCAGGAATACATTATTGCTTTTGGTTTACTATGTGCATTCATGGAACAGATAACAAAAGAGGCACATTTCCAAGGCCTTCCACTACATCTTTTCCTTGGAGCACAAAGGTAGGGATTCTGCTAGATACTAATTGTATCTATAATTAAGTATATATTTTTCCCTCTATACATTCTTGACCCAGTGAAATAACTGGGGTCTTCCTGGCTCTTTTGGGGACAGACTTGGGCAAGACACTTCAATCACCTGAGTCCTTAGGCTTCCACTCTAACTTGTGCACCATGTTTGGAATTCAAGTCAGTTTGAAGCCAGTATCAAATAATCTACAAGAAATTTGTATTTTTTCCCCAGTGTACAGTCAACCTGGCAAATGCACATTTACCTTTAGGGAAGGCTAGAGGGAGAATGAATGTATATACCTGTGACCCCCTTGCACAGTCCTTCCTCCAAGGAACTTTCCTTTCCCTCAATCTAGGAGCTCTGGTTCTGTGAACTGCCTTAGATGTAGGTATTGGTATTAGGACATGTATCCCCACCACAATGATTTAGAGTAGGTTTCTGTCCACCAAAATTAGAATTTTTCCTCTAATATATGTCAACCATCTTCTTGGTAAGCTGCATATTTCATTTCTAGCAATCATATCAATTAGCCATCAATGCAGATCCATGGTGACTACTTTTCTTCTGGCTTCTTCTGGTAATTGTGTCCACCTTGGCTCTACCATATAAGCACCATCAACTGGCCTCGGCCACTTTTAAGTGCAGAATCTTCCACCATTATCTCTAGCCCATAGATGTCAGACACATAGTACTTTACAATGATACTCTCACTCTCTTGCTAGCTGACTACATTGGTTAAGGGAGTGTCCTCCAAGTCCTTCCAGGAAAGGGCGTATAAAAGGAAAGAGACATAATTAGAAAGTAGCTAATCAAGTTGCACAGAATAGGTCCTTTCTGTGCCTTTGAAATGGCCATATAATGGTTTCAAAGTTAAGAAGATCAAATAGTATAAAGCATTTTATTTAGAAAAAGAGAACCTGAAAGAAAAGGTAATTCAATAACCTGAGAACAACACCCTTATTTTTTTAGTAGTAAGCACATCTTTTAAAATTCCAAAATTATATTCACTTTAAAAATCTTCCAAATGAAGGTAAAATTTTATTGTGAATTATAATAAATTGATTTTAAAAAATCATATTCTAGAAAGTTAAGTAAGTAGTCTGCTTCTAATGGAGTAGAGAAGTAGGGGGGAAATGCTTAGTCACCAAGAAGCACAGAATTATGGAGGTTTTTGTTAACTAGAAACAGAGGCAGGGAGTTTAGAAAAACAAAATGGCTAAAATAGAATATGCCTGGAAGAAATATTCGCCTTATCCAATCAAAAAATCCATCTAGTGTTAGAGTCAATAGAGTCAATTCTGGGTAAAACTATGAATGCGTGAAGTTGATATTTGATATTATAATTTCTTTGTCCTTTCTCCATTTGTTAGCAAAACTTCCTTGAGTGAAAGACACCTTGTTTCCTTTCTCCCACACCCTCTCCCTCATCATTCTCTTTCTTCCCTTCTCTCTCCCACCCCCTATCTCCTCACCCTATCTCTTTGTCAATGGCTGCCCTATCCTGTTCCTTTCACACTCCATTTAAATTCTAATTTCAAGAATCAGGAAAGTATCTAAGCAATTCCATTGATGACAAAATTATTAATAAATGTTATTATAACTTTTAAACTGTTACTATTTCACAGGTGACAATGACTTTTTAGATCAAAGTGACATAATTGTAGAATTTTAGGCAATAATAAGTGAGAGTAGTATGTTTCTGTGTCTGAAGGTAGGTCGCAAATATTCTAGTCAACAAAGCACAACACATATCTAGGCCTGCTAAAAACTAAGCACTCCAAAAAGACTTAAAAATGCAAATATGGGTGTGTTGCTGCAGATTCGTGGTTCCAAGACAAAGGGTACAAGATTCGGGCAATTGGAAGAAAATGTGGGGAGCCATAGACGACTGTGACATAGTTCTTTATTCCAGCAAAGGCACAGCCGGCCTCACAGGGTGGAAGTTCTCCAGCAAGGGCACAGCATCCCCTCAGATGGCAGTGGAGCCTTTTATACACCGGTTAAACAATAGTGACACACTGGCAAGTTAGAAGCCCATGCATGTACCAGGTATATGGTTACATAAGGGGAGAAGTGCTGAGTTTTCTTCCATTGGGAAGTTAACTAAGGGTGTGGGAGAGAGCCTGATTATAGTTCTTTCTTTCCCTGCACAATGGGTAAGACACAAACTCAGTTAATTGAGTTTGAGAAAGCACTCAAAAAGCAATCTCCTTATAAATGGAATAGATACAAACAATTTCACCTGTTAAATTATTTCTAATATTCAAAAGACATGTACTTCTAAATCTATTTAAACTCTCATAGAAGATTCACTTTACTTTTATCATTCTGTATAATGCTGATATCGAAAACTGACAAAAATGAAACAAAAAAGAAAGAAATATAGAATTTTTACTAGTAGAATAGCTGTTCACAGAAATCACTCAAAAGAAATAAGAAGAAATAGAAGTTCCAGTTCCATCTTTGACAAAATATGTATACATCTAACCTAATCACAATATTTGAGAAAGGACTGCCAAATGTCCACCTTGAAAGATATTTTTTAATCTCATAGATGAGTAAAAATTTTAAATTCTAAATAAATGAAACTGGGTCTTGATCATTGAAAGCTAATTCATCACAACCAAAGCTTATCTTAGGAATAAAAGAAAATGTTATCCCAGGAATAAAAAAAAAATAAATATAAATTTATATTATTATTTATATATTAATATAATACAGTATATTAACTGTTTTAAAACTATCTTATAACCTTAATAGATGGAGAAACACAGTCACTAAAATTGAACATTCACATATGATTATAAATAAAAAGGATTAATTGCAGCTATAATAAAAGAAATATCTTTTTGATAAAAGATAGTCATTAGTGCCAGAGGGGAGGGAGTTTGGGGGCAGAGAGGAAGGGACAAAGGTCTAAAGAAGTACAAATTAGTAGTGATAGATGGTCACTGGGATGGGAGAACGGCATAGGGAATGTAGTTAGCAGTAATGTATTTAATGGCTATGTGTAGAGCCAGATGGGTGATAGAGTAATGGGGGGATCATTTCATAAAATATAAAAATGTCTAACCAATGTATAGTTGAAACTAATAATAAAGTGCTTTAAAAAGATTGTCATTAAAAGTAGAGCAAACATGTATAATCAAAAATGTAGAAGCATTTTTATTAAAATCAGAAATAAGGCAAAAATGCCCTCTATCACTATTTCTGTTTGACATTGAACTGAAGACCCTAGCCATGTAATATAGCAAGAAAAAATTTAATAAGTGTAAGAATTGAAAAGGAAAGACCAAAAGTATTTTATTTTTCATGTTATACATTGTCTCATAGAAAACCCTAGAGAATCTATAGAAATACTATTAAAACTAATAAGAAACTTCAACAAGGTTGCTGGAATATAAAAGCAACTTTTAAAATATTACAACATAGAAATTCAAAATTGAAAGAAAAAGGATATCTCATTTCTAAAAGTAATGAAAACTATAACTGACATAGACATATATCTAACAAAAGTTGCAAAAAGATTTTCTGTCAGTGATTACTGAACACTATTAAAAGGCAAGAAAAATTGGAGAATTGGATAAATAAAAAGCTGAACTATATTCATGGACAGAAAGACTCTTAAAATCATAAAAGATATCAATTTTCCCTTATTATAATATAAATTAAATACAATTACAATAAAAATTCTCACAAGATTTTGTGGAATTTGGAAAGCTGATCTTGAAATGAATATGGAGAAAGTAAGGACCAAGAAGAGCTAATAAATTTTGAAAAAGAACAAGTAAGAGGAAATTACTTTAACATATGGAAAGACTTATGAAGCTATTGTAATTAACATAGTGTTTTATGGCACCTGGACAGTCTAATATACAAATGAAGTAGAATCCAGAAATAGAGCTGAGTATATATGAAAAGCTGATATATAACAGCATTGATATTAAATATATGGTGAGTAGTTCTTGAACAATAGATTATCGAATAGAAAAATAAAATGAAGTTATATCCCTACTTTATCTCTTTCCCTCTCACACACACACACCGGGTGAATTAAAGACTTCAATGTGAAAAGCATATTTTTTGAAGAATATAAAAAAGAATATTTTTCTAATCCTAGGGTAGTATGTGATTTCTTCAACAAAACACACAAAAAATACTCTATTCATAGAGAAAAAAAAGAATTAAGTTTATACCCAAATTAAAACTTTTCTATGGCAAAGAGGACTTAGTAAAACAAAGTATTATTATCCATAGTACAAAAAGAACTCCTATGAATCACTAAGAAAATGAGGAACAATCCAAAAGAAACTGTAGAAAGTTTAAGAAAAGGAAATTCACAAAAGAGAAAACAAATGGACACTGACAAGATGAAAAGATTCTCACTCTTACTAGAAGTCTGGGCAATGTAAATTACAACATGAGCTACAATTTTAAATATCAGCTGGGCATGGGCAAAAAATTTTAATTTGACAATAAGCACTGACAAAGAAATGAAGTATTAAAAATGCACATATAATTCTGGTAGAAATGTAAAGAATTAAAATCGCTTTGGAGAGAAATTTGGTGATCCACACATTAAATAATAAAGATGTGTATAACCTAAAACTCAGCAATTTCATTTCTAGCTAAAATTTTTAAAAAAGTTCACATATTTACAAGGAGACCTACAAAAAGGTTCATTATAGTATTTTATGGAAAAATAATGGGGAGACGCATAATTGTAGGGTTAACTCAGAAAATAGCCCATCCACGTACTCAGAAGACTGATAGCTGCCTGGCCTGCAGCCATAAGGAAGGCAGTGCACAAAGAGCTGTTGGCAGTGCCTGCTCCCAAGGACGTTTTCTGCTTCTCCCATGGACATCATCTGCTTGCTCTGTTTGAGAATGGTGGCTGGTCTAGCATTCTCATGGACGCTATCTGCTTCTGTAACTAAACAGCACATCTTACTCCAATCCACCTGAGAAGGCAGCTGCTCCCCCAATAATGAAATTCCTCCTTCTCTGTCGTTGGGTATTAAAATGTTGCTTGCCTTTGGCTGGTTGCCTTTTCCTGCAGCTCTGATCGACCACTGCTGAAGCTTCCCTACCTTGTGAATAGTAAATGGCACGTATTTTCTGGTCCTCTTGGTGGTTTTCTCAGAACATCCAAAGCCCAGGTGCAAGTTCCAGGCCTGGGGCTCCTGTGTTACAATAAAAAATAAATTGTAATAAATAAATAATAAATTATGGAAGGGAAAAAGATAGAATAATATGTATTCTATCATAACATTTACATAGAGTTTGATAACATGCAAAGTACTAAATACGTATTATTCATATGCACAGTAATAAATGAAATGTTTAAGAGAATGAAAAACACAAAATTATAAAAATATCTATATCTAAGGAGTTCAGAGGGAATGGAATTAGGAGTTTGGGGGGTTGAAATGTACTGTATTACCAAAAACTAAACTAAAATAAATAAGATAAAATTAAGGCATTATAGCAAACTTTAAGGTTTGGTAAAGCTGGGTGGTAAATATGAAGATGTTTTTCTACTGTTCTCTAAACTTTTATGTTTATTTAGATTATTTTATAATTAAAAATATGTAATTCAAGAAAGCATACAAGAAATAAATTTAGAATGGAATTTACCAATTGAGAAGTCCCAGAAAAATCTCACACATGGGTTCTGATCAAGATGCCAAAGTAGGGAAAGTTGTGATCACCTCCTCTAATGACCACATAAAAACTACAACTAAATTATAGAGCAATCAACCTGGAAAATCATCTGAAGACTAGCTGTAGAGAAGTTCTATAACTAAGGATATAAAAAAGAAGCCACTTCCAGTCAAGATCGAGGAGTAGGTAAACACTGTGTTTGCCTCCTCTCACAACTACATCAAAAGTACAAATAAACTACAAAATAGTCATCATTGGAGTTTCCTGAAGTTTAGCTGAACAGAAGTCCAACTGAGGACACACAGAAGAGGCCATATCGAGACTGGTAAGAGAGGCAGAAACATGAAATGGGCTGGTCCCACACCCACAAGTGGCGGTTAAGAATCAGGAGAAATATCTCCACTGAGGAGGTCCCCCAGAAGAGCAAAGGGTCCCTGCCCCACAACAGCTCCCCAGCCCAGGGTTTCAGTGTCAGGAAGAGAATTTCCTACAACTTCTGTCTGTGAAAATGAGCCGAGATTGTGACAAACTGAAATAAAGTGCTGAGAAAAATGTAGAATTTTTTCTTAAGGAAACTGCATGTGAACTTACTTGGCCACAGATTCACTCACTCTGAACTCCAGTGCTAGGGCATCAGCTCGAAAGGCACTGGGGACATACAGGGAGGAACTGAGTTGTCTGCCTTTAAGATGAGGGCTGAAGGGGCAGCTTTCTTCCAGACAGAAGTGCTGGCAAAGGGCATTGTTCCTTGGTTGAGCCCTCCCCCGCCCAGCTTGCAAACCAAAGAGCCTCCATCAACATAGTTAACACTGGCTGCCTTGCCCTGGTGATTTTGTAGGACCTCACCACTCCCAACGTGCAGGCCTGCCCAAGCTGCTTCCAGTGGATTTTTCCATACAAATGGCTTGTCTTGGCTACTGCTGTTGATTTCATGAAATTTCTCAAAGTTTCACAAAACATAAACAAGCAGCATCTGGCTTTAGTATGTCCCGTACTTCTTGCTGAGCAGCTCCAAGCTGGGAATTAGAGTCAGCCGGCCTCAGTTTGTGGCTTGGCCTCTCAAGGAACTTCCAAGCCCAGTGTGGGTGGCAGCCATCTGTGGATTGCTAGGTGGCTCATGTCAGGTAGCCTCAGGCAGGTAACAGGCTATGGTTAAGCTTGGCCTGCAGCAGAGCCCCTACCAAGAGGCCCCAGCCTGCAAGCTTGGTGGCCAAAATGTCTGGTGGCCAGCTTCAGTCTGAGCTGGAGCATCACCTGGAGTCACATCTGAGGACAACAACACAAGGCAGACTTGGCAAGCACCAGAGCCCTGCTAAAGCAAATCCTGCTCCATAGAGTCAGCCCCTGCACAGTAGCTCCTCCATTGGTCATGGCCAGTCATCACAACCAAACGGCCCGAGGGTCAATCCCTCCCATTGATGAGAAACAGCAACCAAGGCTCAACTACAACAGGAGGACATACACAACCCATACAAGGGATATACCTGCAGCACCTGGCTCAGGTGACCAGGCAAAACTGTGTCCCTGGGACCCACAGTACATCTACTACATAAAGCCACTCTACTAAGACTGGGAGACATAGCAACCCTACCTAATACATAGAAACAAACGCAAGTAGACAGCCAAAATGGGAAGTCAGAGAAACATGTCCTAAATGAAAGAACAGACCAAAGTTCTAGAAAGGAACTAAACAAAAAGGAGACAAGCAATCTACCAGATGCAGAGTTCAAAACACTCTTTATAATGATGCTTAATGAAATTAAGGTAAGAGTAGATGAACTCAGTGAGAACTTTAACAAAGAGATAGAAAACATAAAAATGCAGATAAACATAAAAAAGAATGAGTCAGAAATGAAGAATACAATAACTGAAATGAAGAATACCTTAAGAGGAAACAGATGAAGCAGAGGTTTCAATCAGCGGTTTAAAAAGAGATAACAGAAAATAATCAAAACAGCAACAAGAAAAAAAGAATTTTAAAAAATGAGACTAGTTTAAGGGGCCTCTGGGACAACATCAAGCATATCAACATTCTCATCATAGGGATACCAGAAGAGGAAGAGAAAGCAAAGAACTTCTGGAAATAATGAACTTCAAGAAATAATGACTGAAAACTACCCTAGCCTTGTGAAGGAAATAGACATTCACCCTCAGAAAGTGCAGAGAGTCCCAAACAAGATAAACTCAAAGAGGCTCACACCAAGATTCATCATAATTAAAATGCCAAAGGTTAAAAGACGAATAGAGAATCTTAAAAGCAGCAAGATAAAAACATTTAGTTACCTTCAAGGGAGCTCCCTTAACACTATCAGCTGATTTTCAACAGAAACTTTGCAGGCCAGAAGGAATTGGCAGGAAATATTCAAAGTGATGAAAAGTAAGGACCTACAACCAAGATTAGTCTACCCAGCAAAGATATCATTTAGAATCCAAGAACAGATAAAGAGCTTCCCAGACAAGAAAAAGCTAAAAGAGTTCATCACCACCAAGTCAGTATTATAGGAAATGTGAGAAAGACTTCTTTAAGAAGAAGAAAAAGAGAAAATAAATCAAAAATAAATAATAAAATGGCAAAAACTACATATCTAGCAACAAATACTTTAAATATAAATGGATTAAGGATCCAATCAAAAGCTAAGGTGGCTGAATGGATAAGAAAACAAGACCCTTACATATGCTGCCTACAAGGGACTCATTTCAGATAGAAAGACACATATAGATTGAAAGTGCAGAAATGAAAAAAGATATTTCATGAAAATGGGAACAACGACAAAAAAAACTGGGGTTGTAGTACTTATACCAGACAAAACATACTTTAAGACTATAGTAGAAGACAAAGAAGGACCCAGTTATCCCATTTCTAGGTATTTATCCAAAGAAACTCAAAACACTACTTCGAATGGACATGTAAATCCATATATTCATAGCAGCATTATTTACAGTAGCCAAGATGTGAAAGCATCCTGGATGTCAATCAATGGATGAATGAAGAAGAGGTAGTATATATACAGAACGGAATATTACTCAGCCATAAAAAGGAATGAAAACTTCGCATCTGCAACAACATGATGGACCTAGAGGGTATTGTCCTGAGTGGAGTTAATCAGACAGAGAAAGTCAAATGCCATATGTGAAATCTCAAGAATAGAATAAACAAACAAACAAACAACAGAAACTAGTTCATAGATACAAAAAGTATTTTGATGGTTGTCAGATTGGGAGATAGAGGGATGTTTGAAGGGGGAGGGAATTAAGAGGTACAAAATAGTCATGGGAATGTAAAGTATAGCATGGGAAATACAGTCACTAGTATTTTAATAACTATGTATGGTGTCAAATGAGTCCTGTATTTATTGGGGTGATCACTTCATAAGTTATAAAAATGTCTAATCATTGTGTTGTACACCTGAAACTAATATAATATATTGTATGTCAACTACAATTGAAAAAAATTTAAAAAAATAATAAAAATCAAAAAAAAGAAGCCATGTTGAGACTGGTAGGTAGGCAGAGATATGAAATGGGCTGGCCCCACATCTACATGTGGAAGTTGTGAAGGGATATTTTGGTTGCAGAGGTTTCCTATGAAGAGTGAGGGGGTCTCAGTTCCACACCAGGCTTCCCAACCCTGAACACCAGTGCTGGGAAGAGAAGCCCCCATAACATAACAGGTGCCTCTGTTCCCCTGTTGAGCCCTCTTGTTACACAGATGGCTGGCAGGCAGGTACCATTTTTCTTGTGTTGAGCCCTCCCCACCATGGCCAGATGTGAATCTACATTGGCCTGTTGAACTCTACTCACTCCAACCTGATGTTTTCCTCAGACCCAGCTCCATCTAACTCTTTCACCACCAGGGGCTCTTTTGGAGGCAGGCAGCTGGCCTTGGCCCTTGCTGCAGTCATTTTTTAAAAACTCTCCTAAACCTGCAGGCCCCAGGCAGACACTGGCCGGCCTTGGTGTGACCTGTGTTTTGTGCTGAGTATCCAGGCTCAGCACTGGTGCCATTTCTGAATCTGCAATAACCCAGTAAACAACACTTACCCCACTCCTTGAAACCTGGCTTCTTCCAATTCAAATACCACAGGAGGCTCTTTCCTTGGTTGAGCCTACCAACAACCAGCATGCATTGGTAGGCCTTAAGGTGCTCTGAGTCTTTTGTTGAGCTACCCCAGAGCCAGTACTAGTGGAAGCTGGCCTCAGTTAGCAGCGTGACTTTTCCCATGTGCATACAGATCTAATACAGGCAGCTACCAAATGGGGAATGCTTGGTAGCTCCTGTCAGATAGCCTCTGGCCAGTCACAGGCAGCAGCTGACACCAGCCTGGCACTGAAGCCTCTACTAAGAGGCCCCAGAACCAACACACCCAGTAACTGTATTTAGACCACAACAGAGTACCACCTAATTAGCCCCACAATCAGCACACCCAGAAGGTGGTCTCAGCAGAGCCTGGTGGGGTGAATCCTGCTCTGTGAGGTCAGTCCTCCAAAAGCAGCTCGTACACTGTGTGGATGAAGCCAATGCTCACAGCCAGTCAGTCCGAGGGTAAATCCTACCCAGTGATTTGCCAACAGCAATCAAGGCTCAACTACAAGAAGATGGCACATACAATGCACACGAGGAATGTTCCTGGAGAATCTGCCTCAGATGATCAGGGAGACTGTGTCACTGGGCCCCATAGGACACCTGACTACATAAGGTCAACCTGCCAAGACTGTGAGACATAGCAGACTTACTTAATACATAGAAACAAAAGAAAGGAAACCAAAAGGAGGAAATAAAGAAACATGTTCCAAATGAAAGAATAGAAGAAACTCTGGAAAATGAACTAAACAAAATGGAGAACAAATCACTGGTTATAAGGATGCTCAATAAACTTAGAAGAACAATAGATGATCACAGTGAGAACATCAACAAAGAGATAGAAAATAAAAAAGGAGACAGAAAATAAAAGAAAGAATGAGTCAGAAATAAAGAATACAATAACTAAAATGAACAATACTTTGGAAAAAATGAAAAGCGCATTAGATGAAGTAGAAGATCATATCAGCGAGCTGGAAGACAAGGTAGCAGATAACATCCAATCAGAACAGCAACAAGAAAAAAATATTTTTTAATTAGAATAGTTTAAGGGACTACTGAGACAACATCAGCCTAACAACATTCTCATCATAAGGGTACCAGAAGGAGAAGAGAAAGAATAAGGAATTGAGAATCTATTTGAAGAAATAATGATGGAAAACTTCCCTAGCCTGTTGAAAGAAATAGACATACAAGTTCAGGAAACACAGAGTCCCAAACAATATGAGCCCAAAGAGGCCCATACCAACACACATAATTAAAATACCAAAGGTTAAAGACAAAGACAGAATATTAAAAGCAGCAAAAGAAAAGCAGTTAGTTACCAACAAGGCAGCTTCATTGAGACTATCAGCTGCTTTCTCAACAGAAAATTTGCAGGCCAGAAAGATTGGCACAATATATTCAAAGTGATTAAAAAAACAAAAACAAAAACAAAAAACTACGGTCTACGGCCATGCCACTCTGCACAAGCCCGATCCTGTCTGATCTCGGAAGCTAAGCAGGGTTGGGCCTGGTCAATATTTAGATGGGAGACCACCTAAGAAGACCAGATGCTGTAGGCATAAAAAAATTAAAAAATAGGGAATTGTAAGCTGACAAGATCTTTGCAATCTGTGAGGGTTGCCTCACCTAAAAGAAAAAAAAAACAAAAACCTACAACCAAGACTACTCTACCCAGCAAAGCTATTCAATTAAAATTGAAGGAATTAAAGAGCTTCCCAAACAAGAAAAACCTAAAGGAATTCTCCACAACCAAGTCAATATTACAAGAAACATTAAAGAGACTTCTTTAAGAAGAAGGGAAAGAAAAAACACGAATATGAATAATAAAATAGCAGTAACTATATAGCTATATATAATAACTTTAAATGTAAAGAAATTAAATGCTCCAATCAAAAGACATAGGGTTGCTGAATGGCTAAGAAAACAAACCCATATGTATGCTGTCTGCAAGAGACCCACTTCATATCCAAAGACACACACAGACGAAAAGTAAAGATGGAAAAATATATTTTATGCAAATGGAAACAAAAAAATTGAGGTAGCAATATTTATATAGACAAAATAGACTTTAAAACAAATAAATAAGTACTATATAACAGACAAAGAAGGACATTTCATAATGATAAAAAAGAAATAACCCTAATAAACATCTATGCAGCCAACATAGGAACACCTAAATATGTAAAACAAAGATTAATGGACATAAAGGGAAAGATCCACAGTAATATAGTCAGAGTAAGGGGACCTTAACACTCCACTGACACCAATGGATAGATCCTCCAGACAGAAAATTAACAAGGAAACAGTGGCCTAAAATGACGCATTTAGACCACAGGGATTTAATTGATATCATTAGAGCATTTCACCCCAAAGCACCAGACTACATATTCTTTTCCAGTGCACATGAAACATTTTCCAAGATAGACTAACACGTTAGGCCACAAAACAAGTCTCAATAAATTTGAGAAGTTTGAAATTATATCAAGTGTCTTCTCCAACCTAGAAATTAATTACAAGGAAAAAAATTGAAAAAAACATAAACAGATGGAGGTTAAATAACATGCTACTAAACAATGAATGGGTTAATGATGACATGAAGGAAGAAATCAAAAACTACTTTGAGGAAAATAAAAATACAAACACAGTGATTACAAAATCCATGAGACGCAGTGATGCAGTCCTAAGAGAGACATTCATAACAATACAACTTTGCATTAAGAAACAATAAAACTCTCAAATTAACGATGTAAGCTTACACCTAAAAAACTAAACACAAATTGTACAATGTGGAAGAAATGGTTAAATTACTAGAAACATACAATCTTCTAAAACTGAATCAGGAAGGAAAAGAAAATCTAAACAGACCGATTACTACTAAATGAATCGAGTCAGTAATCAAAAACTTCCCAACAAACATAAGTCCTGGACCGGATGGCTTCACAGATGAATTTTACCAAACATTCAAACTAATTAATACCTACTCTTCTCAAAATATTTAAAAAATATAAGAGAAGGGAAGGCTACCAAACTCATTTTACATGGTCACCCTGATTCCAAATCCAGACAAAAACTACAAAAAACATTATAGACTTATATCTCCGATGAACATAGATGCAAAAATCCTCAACAAAATATTAGCAAACTAAATTCAGCAATACATTAAAAATATTATAGCCATGATCAAGTGGGATTTATTCCTGGAATGAAAGGTTGGTTCAATATCCACAAATCAATTAATGTGATATACAACATAAACAAAATGAAGGATAAAAAGAACATCAATAAATGCAGAAAAAGCATTTGACAAAATCCAATATCCATTTATGATTAAAAAAAAATCTCTCAGCAAAGTTGAGATAGAGGGAACATACCTCAACTCAACATAATAAAAACCATGTATCACAAACCCATGGCTAATACTATACTCAACAGGGAAAAGCTGAAAACTTTTTCTTTAAGATCAAGAACAAGACAAGGATGTCCACTTTTACCACTTCTATTCAACATAGTATTGGAAATCTCAGCTACAGCAATCAGACAAAAAAGAAAGAAAGAAAGAAAGAAAAAAGAAATAGAAGGCATCCAAATTGAAAAGAAAGAAGTAAAACTCATCCTTTGCAGATGACATGATACTCTATAGAGAGGATCCTAAATATTTCATCAAAAAACTATCAGAAAAGATAAATTAATTCAGTAAAGTAGCAGAATACAAAATTAATATTCAAAAATTGATTTCATTTTTATACAATAACAAACTATCAGAAAGAGAAATTAAGAAAACAGTCTCATTTATAATTGTATCAAAAAATATAATACCTAGGAATAAATTTAGCCAAGGAGCTAAAAGACTTTTACCTGAACGACTGTAAGACTCTGAAGAAAAAAATTGAAGAAGACATATTGAAATGAATGGATACATTGCGCTCATGGATGGAAAGAATCGAAGTCATTAAAATGTCCACAGTACCCAAAACAATCTGTAGATTCAATGTAATCGCTCTCAAAATGCCGATGCCATTTTTCACAGAACTAACACAAACAACCCTAAAGTTTATAGAGAAGCACAAAAGACCCCAAATAGTCATTGCAATCTGAGATAAAAGGAACAAAGTAGATATCATAATACTTAAAATTAAACTATACTACAAGGCTGTAGTAATCATAACAGCATTGTACTGGCATAAAAACAGACATGTAGATCAAGTGGAACAGAATAAAGAGCCCAGAAATAAATCTATGCCTATATGGTTATTTAATCTATCTCTAAGGAGGAAAGATTATACAATGAGGTAAACACAGTCTATTCAATAAATGGTGTTGGGATAACCAGACAGATACATGCAGAAAATGAAACTGGACCACTTTCTCACACCATATACAATAATAAATTCAAAATGTATTAAAGACTTAATCATTAGATCTAAAACCATAAAACTTCTGGAAGAAAATATAAACAGTAAACTCTCTGACATTGCTCTTAGTAATAATTTTTCTGACTTATCTCTTTGGACAAAAGAAAAAAAGAAAAAATAAAAACCTAATGGGAGTACTTCAAACTAAAAATTTTTGCATGGCAAAATATGATCAACAACAAAAAAAATAACCTACTGAACAGAAGATGTTTGTCAATGATACATTTGATAAGGAATAAATATTCAAAATTTATAAAGAACTCATATAACTTAATAAGAAAAAAAATCAATTAAAAATGGGCAGACAACCTGAATAGACATTTCTGCAAAGAAGACATACAAATGGCCAACAGACATATGAAAAGATGCTCATCACTAAGAATCAGAGAAATGCAAATTAAAATCACAATAAGATATCACCTCGCACCTAGATAGTCAAAATGGAGGTGTCTCAAAAAATTTAAAGTAGAACTACCTATGACCCAGTAATTCCACTTCTAGGTATTTATACCAAGAAATTCAAAATGCTAATTTAAAAAATATACATGCACCCATATGTTCATTGTCATGTTATTTACAATAACCAAGATATGGAAGCAACCTAATTGCTCAGCAATAGATGATTAGATAAAGAAGATGTGGGGCATTTAGTTTTTTAAATAACTATTATCTTCAATCATTGAGAAAGTTTTAAAAATTTTTAAAAGCGAATGTTTGATTTAACATACATTACTCTGAATTTCTCTCCTGGTTTAAAAAAGAAGAAATAACATCAAAAATTTATTTAGGGCAGATGAATGTATTAGACTTTACTATTCCATCTGTATCCTAGGTAAGTTTACAGGGAGTGCTTCATTCTATTTTATGGAGATTTTAAAACATATCCATGTACTGCCTAGGGCAAAGACTTTACTTAAAATCAATTTATGTGTAAATAAGTAAACTTTTTTTAGTTAAAGGATGCTATACCAGAAGCACAATTTTAATAAAGTCCCATTGAAAAAGTTAATCAATGGGACTTTATTAAAATTTAAAACTTAATTTTAACAAAAGATGCTCATAAGAGGGGAAGACAAACTACAGACTAGGAGAAAATATTTGTAAAACACATATATGATAAAGGACTGGTATCCAAAATATACAAAGTTCTCTTAAAACTCAATAATAAAAAAACAAACATCGAACTCACAGAAACAGCAAGTAGAACAGTGGTTACCAGCTGACAGGGGAACAGGGAGGGGATGGAGAGATGTTGGTCAAACGGTATAAAGGTATAATTATGTAGGATGAGTAAGTCTAAAGATACATGTACAGGAATGATAACTATACTTAATAATATTATATTAAGACTGTGAAAAATATACTAAGAGACATTTCAGGTGCACTATCATGCACAAAAAAATGTTAACTTTATAAGGAGATAATATGTTAATTAGCTTGACCAAAGTAACTATTTTACTATGTTTATGTATATCAAATCATGTTGTACACCTTAAATATATACAATTTTATCAAAAATATATAAATTTTAAAAAGGAATAAAAAAATAACCAATATAAAATGAGCAAAAGTTCTGAACAGACACCTCATCACCAGAGAAAGCATACAAATGACAAATAAACTTATGAAAAGATAATCGACATCATACATGATTAAGAAAATGCAAATAAAATAACACAGAGATACCAATACACACTATAATAATGTAACAAAATTAGAATAGCTACACAGGAATTTCTATAATTTACCTATAGAATAAACAAAATTTGCTCTTAGATATTTCAAAAAAGCATAATTTTAGCCAGACAGCTAGAGGAAGTGTATCTTAGTCTACAGAAATACAATTTGAACTAAACTAAAAAAATAGAGTAATCAATAAGACCACTGGAAAGATAAGGAAAAAGCAATGAACTAAAGGCCTCTATAAATATTAAACAGAGGAAATAAAATACTTTAACACTGAAAACTAACTATCATATTTTCTGTTAAATATAATCAATGCCCCTTCCTCAACCACCATCTTAATGAAAATATTTTACAAGTAGAACTGTTATTAATTTCTTATATCTTTTTCAGTTTTCTTGAGATTTAACATACATCACTATATAAATTTAAGATGTACAGCATAATGGTTTAACTTACATACATTATGAAATGATTACTGCAATAAGTTTAGTTAGCATCCATCATCTTATATAGGCATAACAAAAAATCGAAAAAAAAAGAAAAAACTTTTCTTGTGACAAAAGCTCTTAGGATCTACTCTCTTAGGATATATATATACAGTCAACCAATAGTCACTGGCACCAATTCAACAACAGAAATCTCTAGTTTGGGGGTGCAGTAAAGAAGGAAACTTTATTTAGTGCAAACAACTCAATTGTGATATAGCATGCCTGTGTAAACAGCATAGCTGTGGAACAGTTCAACAGTGCTACAGCTCAATTATGAAGCAACATGGCTGTGAAACAGCAGGGCTATAAGGAGGGGGAGCTGGGGCAGGTGGCTCTGAGGCAAAACCCCTTTTCACCTAGACAGCTCTGCTCTTCTCTGGTCTGCTCCACCTACTCCAGTACAGCTCTGCTCTTCTCAGTATGCTCCACACTTATTGGCAAGACCTCTTGGTGTTTCAGCTCCAGCTGAGGCACTATAATATTCAATCTTTGATGGAAAGGGAAATTATGCTCTATGAGCCAGAGGAGAGCTGACATATATAGACAGAAATCCCTGCCCCTGGTCCCTGATTGTCCTGTTTTCATGCAAGTAAAGACTCCAAATTCTTGCGGTTTGATTGGTCCAAAATACACTGTCCTGATTGGTCAGAATGAAGACATTTTGGTTGGTTAAGATGCTGATGGGGATATAGCAGCACAGCTCCAACCGAATGGGGAAAGTCTCAGTATTAGTGGTTGAAATACAATTCCAGGAACTCATTTATAAGTATTGGCTCAGATGGCAGGAACGCAGTGTAAGCAAATAGTTCAATGCAGGTTTTTCTGAAGCACAGTTTGCGTTTGAGTCTCCTATATACAAATAGCTGCTAGGTTCTGTTTTGTTTGTTTGTTTGTTTGTTTGTTTGTTTGTTTAATTTGAGCCCAGTTAGCCACCGAGAACCTTAGTAACTATTTTTTTCCTCAAGATCCATGGTATCATACAGCAGTGTTAACTATAATCACCATGTTATACATCCCCAGTACTTATTTATTTTATAACTGGAAATTTGTACCTTTTTGACCACCTTCTTCCAATTCCCCCTCCTCCACCCTTCACCTCTGGTAACCACAAATCTGATTCCTTTTTTTGTGAGTTTGGGGTTTTGGTTGCTTGCTCTTTTATAAAAATAAATTTCACGTATAAGTGAAATATATATATTTGTCTTTCTCTGTTTAACTTATTTTACTTAGCATAATGCCCTAAAGTTCCATCCATATATATCCTCATTATATATATACATACATACATACATACATACATACATACATACATACATACATACATATATCCCATACATACATACATACATACATACATACATATATCCCAATTTCTTTTCTTTATCCATTTATCTGTCAGTGAACACTAAAGTTGTTTCCGTGTCTTGGCTATTGTAAATAATGCTGCTATGAACATTGAAGTGCAGATATCTTTTCAAATTAGTGTTTCAAATCCTTTGGATATATTCCCAAAAGTGGATCATATGGTATTTCTATCTTTAATTTTTGGAGATCCTCCATACTGTTTTCCAGAGTGGCTGTACTAGTCTACAAAACCACCAACAGGGTACTAGAGTTCACTTTTCTCCACATCCTCACTAGCATTTGTTATTTGTTGCATTTTTGATAATAAGCCATTCAACAAGCATGTTCCTCTCTCTTCTTAATAAAAAACCCGGTTTTTAATGACTGAAAGCGGTAGCTCTTGACCTCTACTGCACATTAGATCACCTGGGAGCTCTAAAAAATATACGGGTCAATGAAATCAGAATCCTTGGATAATTTTGAGTTTAGTTTACTTAAGAGCTAAATTCTTTATACCTAGAAGATCTATTTCTCCTATTTCATATTTTTGACAAGCCAGACTTTGATGTAATAATGATAACAATAATAATAACAGCTAATATTTGTACAGTGCTTACTATGCAATGGAACCCATAATAAAACATCTGCTTCTTTATATATAATTATGTTCTCAGCTTCTTCATGCATAACAATTTTATCTATCTTTTAAAAAGGTAAGGTTCACTCGTTTGGTTAAAATAAATTGGAGGACAGAATTAAAGATATTGTATTTGTTCACACAATAAAAGAGGATGCATCTTTCATTCAGACTTTCTACTTTGATTGTTACCAATGCACGAAACTTAAATTATGAAGAACTTAAATATATGATGGATTTTTTTAAAGTCATCTTTCATTCCACCACAGAAATAAAACACTATTTTTGTAGCTAATCTTGCCATAGCTTCAGGTTGTCTGATCAGACATTTCCTCCCCCTGACTTATTGGTAACCTAGATGTAAGCAAGCCCCCAATGGGCAACCTCAGCCAAAACCCAACACCATCTTAAAACCACAGTCACCATTTCTCTTCATCCTTGAAGCTGTCCAACTGGACAAGGCATGGATAAAAACTTGATTGTTCTCTCAGGAATCATGGAGATTAATTAAAAAGCAAAATACTTCCTCAAAAGAATTCAATCAAAATTTCCATTAAGCAGCTTTGTTCTTTCCCTTTGTTCATTGCCAACTAACTCAACTCTCCTCTTTGCTTTCCCTATAAGAACAGTAAAAATTCTGTCTGCCAAATCCACATATTAAGCTCATATCCTCACTTTGCATAACCCACTCAGTAGAACAAAAACCCACCAGTTAGCCTTATGTTGACAATTTATTTTTTCTTGAGCAGTCTTTTAAGTGATTTTATCTCCCAGGACAAGTGGTCTACCAAAGTGTACCTCCAGTAAATATTAAGGCCTAGTTCTAATTACTCAGAAGACTTTTCCCACTCTATATATATATATATATATATAATTGTACTCTTTTCAAAAAGGTTTTTATAGAAATTATATAACTAGATACTCATTGCAACTCTGAAACCACAGTGCTGAAGATACAGAAATGAGTTTAACTTTACCTCTACTTACAGATGGAGAAACAAGGGCATTGAAAGAATAGGTGATTTGTCCATTTTTTTCATAGCAAATGGCAAAATTTAGACTGTAACCCTATTCCTTTGACTTACAAACCAACTTTCTTCCCACTAAAGAGCTCTGCCTCTCAGTAAAAACCAACTTTTTGGCTTGAATAAGGTTCTTAATTTTTATTTTCTGATCTATAAATTGAAGCTACACCTTATCCTTGAAAATTCAAGTGGCTTCTATGAAGACATACATTATGAATGTGTACATCCTTTGTATTTCTTAGAAGAAATGTATCTAATCAATTCAAGGTGTTGCTCTAACAAAAAGCCAAGTTTTGACCTCTGATACATGTCAGTGACTGATGTCATACATTTCAAAGCAAAATGTAGCTTGATATTGTCTGAATAAACAAGGCATGTAAATTAACTCAGCCATAAAAGCTTTTTAAAAAATTTTAAAGAGGAGAGCTTTGGCAAGTAGATTAAAATATGGAACAACATAAGTATTTCAGGCTGTTGGTGCTACTCATTGTCATTCTGTGTGTTATTGCTATGACAATAACGAGTGTGGGAAGGACTTTTAACTTCTATGGGCTGGTAGATGTTTTTAACCTATTTATAATATTATTCATATTAACCTCTCTCAAATGACCAGCACAGGGAAAAAGAGGAAATTGAAAATACTTTATCAACTGAGATAAAGCAGATAATTCAATGTCACCTCTGACCTCTTTTCTCCCAATGCATTGCCTATCTGAATAATGTAGCAAATTGAAGTGAAAGTATATCCATTAAATCATTTTTCTTTACAATGTGACTGATTATACTGTGCTAAGAAGACGATGACATCTTAAAACATGGGTAACAGTTGGTGAATTGAATGGCTTTAATTTAATTTCCAGAAATCTGAAGTTGCTAGGGTTTTGTTTTGTTTTTTAATATGGAAATCACGTTTGAAATATATTTGTCTGGTAGGGGGATAAGATTGGCATAAAGGTAAGCAACTGGCAAATTGTTCACAGCAATAAATTTGCCCAGTGCATTTCATAATAAAACTTCAGAAATGAGAGACTGTTCACCAGATGTGGTAGGGAAAAAAATGTTTTGTTTTGTTTTGTTTTGTTTTGTTTTGTTTTGTTTTATTAATTTAACTACTAAATTGCTTAAAGGTACACTCTGGTAAGTCCTCTTTTAGCTAAAAATGGCTCTGTCTTGTTAAATGTTTATTGAATAGTGTAATTATATTGCTTTCGTTGTTAAACGATATTGACATTTTTGAATAAAGATTTTTATTCAGGCAAGATGCAATGTGAACATCTGGCAGTAACCTTATGCATACCATTGAAGCAAGCAAACAAAAGTTTGACCATTGTGTATTTTTTTTCCCTTTTTTCTCTTTCCTAAGTTCTCTGAAAGTGACTCACATCAGAATATATTTAAACATGAGGATTTGGTCACTTATCATTGAATACATTTCTATGTAAATTCCTAGCAAGCTGGTGGTTGCTGAAGTTGAGATCAATTTAACTATGAAACAACTGTTTCTCAATGTGGCAGCTGCTTAGTTCACTTCAAATTTTTGTGACAGTAAAAAAGAAAAAACTGATTTTTAAAATAGGCAAAATATAATGGTCATTTATTATAACATTTCCAGTTTAATATTTTCATAATAAGTAAAGAAATTAATTTCTAAATGGTATCATCAGTTAGCTGTCAGCTTTTTTCTCTGCATAGAATGTTTAAGTTTAAGAATCTCTTAATTTTATCTATTATACAATTGACCCTCGACAAAGTGGCCATAATTAGACCACAGGAAGAGGATCACTAGAGTTGTTGGTTCACTATGTCCTAGCACATTTCTTTCTTCTCTTTCCCATTTCCCATTGTAACGGAGGATGACAAAACTTGGCTCTCCTATATTCTGAGAACTCTTTACTAATTTAAAGGTAAAATTTTGATTTATGTGGAAGAAAGGAGTTGTAGATAGCCGAGTGTTTTACAAGGAATTTTCAAGGCAGATTTTTTTTCTTTTAAGTTTTCCTGTCAGAAAATAGATTTAGACATCAGAGTAAGTGAAATATAATCAAATGCAAATGTCTAACATAAACTGTATCTACAGAGCAAAGCAACAGTTGACAAACTTATTCCCTTAATCTAAGCCCAAGTCCAAAGGCATTCATTCATCTAAAATATCCAGAATGATTATCAAGAATGCCCCCAGTTGGCAGATTGCTCAGCATCCCGTTTGCTTTAATTAGTTAAAAACATATTCCCATATATCTATGGCATAAGAAAACATGGCCAAACCATCTGGTTCCTTCTCTTCCGCTCATCCACACAACTGCTTCTATAGTGTGCTAGGATGGTCCTAAGTAAATGGAAAGATCAAAATTCTACAGTCCCAGAATGTATTTTTGATCTGAATTACCTCTACTGGCTATTATAAGACTCAAATATGGTAGTCCTGAGGAGAGTTGATAAAGATATGTAAGTTAAGGAAAAGCATATGAACACAAATATGATATCGAAAACCACAAGGCATATTTAGTAAAAAATGAGTAGGTTAAACAAGTCAGAGTAGGAGGTTACTTTCAGTCTTGAAAGATGTACTAAGTGGATGGTAGCAAGTAGAAGAAAAGAACATTAAAGAGAACGTGTGCAAGAAGCTTGGCACAGCTGGAGCACAAATTCTGGGTCTAGATGAAAGAGAGATTTAACCAGTAATAATGTAATTAGATAAGCAGGAGTCAGGTAATTGAGTCATCAGGCATGCTAAGATGTTTGAATTTATTTAATCCAAAATGAAATGGTATTTTGGGCAAGATTGTAATATGGTCAGCTTTGTATTTTATGCAGATCACTCCTATGACTTTATAGAGGATAGGCTAGAGGAACAGTAAGGTAGGGATGAAGAGATGAAGTTGATGGGAAACATTCCAAAAAGACAGAACGCTCAGGTCTACTTGTTAAGTAGAATGTGGAAGGTGATGGAGATGATACCCCAGTTGATGGTTTAGGTCACTATCTCCATGAAGGTGCAAGTCTTAGATGTGGAGAAGAAGATAAGGACTTTGATTTGAGATACAATAAACTAGAGTTGCTTATTAAACGCTATAACTGAATCCCTAATATATGGGTATGGAATTTAGGAAGAACTGTAGCAAATAAATAATGTAATGTGTAATAATACATATAAATTATATATAATAACTGGAATAAGTTATATATCATATGTAATTATTCTTCTGATTTCAAAGTAACATGTTCATTTTAGAAAATTTAGGAAATTAGAAAAGAGTAAAACATAAGATGCAGATGGGTTGGTTTTATAAATTCAATAGTTAAATGCCATGAATAATAATTGTCATCTCATATGTGGAGCATAAATTTTCAAAGATTTATCATATAATAAAATGCATTTAAAAGTAAAACTAAACTACACATGTGACATAGTTAGACTGTCATTAACTAAGAATGACTTTAAGAAACTGAATTACCACAAGAAGGAAAAGCTCAGTATTAATGATACTAAAATCCTAATTACATTCACATAAATCAAATTAACTCTTCAACTTCATGGGAACATTTGTGGCTAGCTCATCTTGGTAAGCCCATTAGAGAATGGTACTACAGAAAATCAGGTTCTACAAGAGACATAGCCTTGAGTTCATCTGTAGTTGAGACAACTAACTGTAAACATCTGCCTCTATAATTTTCTATTTTGCATGTATATAATTTTAAGATCTCAAATAATAATTGCCCAAACATGTGAGAAAAATTCAAAACTTTCTTTGAGAAACAAGTTGACTCTGTCTTTGGTCATCTCTATAGCCAAATCTCCATTAGGGTATGGAATGTAACCTCTTTGGGTCAAAAATAAAATTCAAGATCTACCATTTTCATAGAAGATTATAAACTTTTAGAATGGTATATCCAGTGTCTCTCTCACCTATGTGGAACTTATTCACTCCAGGCACTTACAAAAACAGCTTGATCTTTTTTTAATGAGATACAACTTACATAAGTGCACAAATCTTAAGTGTACAGCTAGATAAATTTTTACATGTGTAATAATAGATCTGTGTAATCATCACCAAGATCAAATTAGAAAACATTTTCAGCACTAAAAATGACTTTTTGTGTATCTACTCAGTAACTACTGCTCTGAACACCCCAGATAAACACTGTTCTGAATGCTAATACCATAGATTAGCTTTTCCTGCTCTTGAAATAGAAATGGAATCATATAATATCTTTAGTATCTGGCTTCATTTGTTCAACATATTGTTACTGAGCTTTATCTATATTGTTACATGGTCTCTTTTGTTGCTGTGTAATATTCCATCATATAAATGCACCAGTTTGTTTATTCATTTTCTTATGATGGACATTTAGGCTGATTCCAGTTTGTCACTATTATGAATAAAACTGCTAGAAACATTCTGATATATACTTTTTGCAGACATAAGAGCCCATTTTTCTAGGATACCCACTAAAAGTGGGTATATGTATATTTGCCTTCAGAATATACTGTAAAACAATTTTCCAAAGTAGCTATAAAAATTTATACTTCCAGTAAAAAACTTAATCTTGACTTAGACACAGTTTTTTCTTCTAGATTACTGTGAGTAGAATTCATATATATCAGAATAATATAAGAAACATGCTACCTTCTTATTCTGCTAGGTTATGTTATTAAACTCAGACCTTGTTCTAAGCTAGATCACAAGAAATATTTGCCTTTATTACACTATTTTAGATACTTCAAAAAAGTCTGGTTGAATTTTATCAAAAATACGTATAAGGAACAAAAACAGAAAAATTATACATTTTTAGAACTTTTATAATCAATGCAACAAACAGAAGAATTTTCCGATTTAAATAAAACCAAAAACAGTTATATTTGATCATTTAATATTTTAAATATGAAGAATTTTGGAAACAAAGCAGAATGATAGACATCCCCAGATCTCTCCCCTGGAAACAACGATAAGTTAAACATCTAAAACTCAACAAACAAAAAACCCAAACTGCACACCAGCATGTCTGAGCATAGGATCAGCACATAAGAGCTACTACAGGTCTGAATACCGGGTGTCAGGCTCTGGACTGGGAGAAATAAAGAAGCTGCTTCTCGCGGTCACCAGAGCTACCTGTAGGACAAGAGAGAGGGGAGAAGGAGCAACGACTTCTCTGAATGGCATTTCCTGGGAGAGTTGTGAGTTACACATGGCTGGTGGCAGGGCCAAGTCATCAGGGCAGAAAGCAGAGAAGCAGGACTGCAGAAAAACAACAGTTGGTTTTTATCAGCTACGATTGCAGAACAAAAGCTGAGCCCTAGCCCCCAAATTCCAACCCAGAGAGCCCCTTCGCCCATAACCTCCAAGACCAAACACCACTGAGACCTAGCAGAATCTGAGTAAACACTACCAAAATTGTTGCTAATACTGACAGGGACTGAAACTGAGGATAGCAAGCGTGATTAAAAATCTATAAGAAAATAAAAAGGTATTTTTAAGGCTTTATATAAAGCAGGGGTAGAAGAGGATTAGACGACACGTACAGGAAACCAAGAGAAAAGCACCTTCTTTGCAATAGGCTAAAAAGAGACTTTTATATAATAAATCTTCTTTCTGGAAAAACAGAATACATTTCCATTAATGCCCAGGTGGAAAAATAGAACATTAAATATCATGAACAACCAAGGTGACAAGGCATCTCAGAAAAAAAGAAAAAAAATATCCAGAATATAAGCTTACAGACATAGAAATGTGTGACTTAAAAGACAGAGAATTCAGGATGGTACTTCTGAAAAAAACTCAGTGAATTCAGAAACGAGTCATATCAACAATTTCAGGAATTGAAAAAACACCTAGGTGAGCAGAGCAAGGAGATTGAAACCCTCAAAATGAATAGAATACATCTTCTGGATGTAAAACAAAACAAAACAAACAAACAAAACACTGCAAGAGTTGAAAAATGAAATAGCAAGTTTGGGAAATAGAGTCAACCAAATGGAGGAAAGGATCAGTGATATCAAAGACAAAAATTTTAAAACAAATCAGAAAGAAGAAGAGAGAAACTGAAGAATGAAAAAATAATGAAAGAGAAAAACAAGAACTAGCTGATACCATCAGGAGAGGAAACATAAGAATAATGGGCATTATCGAAGGCAAGAAAAAAGAACAGGAATTAGAAAGCATTTTCAGACAATTAGTTGATGAGAATTTCCCAAATCTAAGGAATGAGCTGGAGATTGGAATTCAAGAAGTCAACAGAACACCCTATTATCTCAACCCAAATAGGCCTTCACCAAGACACATTGTATTAAAATTATCAAAAATCAGCACAAAGCCAGAATTCTCAGGGCAGGCACGGAGAAGAAAGTGGTAACTTATAAAGGAAAACCCCTTAGTTCATTCTCGAACATCTCAGCACAAACGTTACAAGCCAGAAAGGAATGGAATCGAATATTTAAACTATTAAGCGAAAGGAAATACCAGCCAAGAATAATGTATCTAGCTAAGCTCTCCTTTAGATATGAAGGAGAAGTTAAGACCCTTCCAGACATAAAAAAAATTGAGGGAATTCTCCATTACAAGGCCTGCACTACAGAAAATACTGAAAGGGGTCAGTTTACCTAAGAGGAAAGTTCATATCATTATAGGGTTATCTCCAAAAAAAAAAAAAAAAAAGAAGGAGCCCATATAAACAACCTAATGCTTTATCTTAAAAAACTAGAAAAGGAAGAACAAATGAGGCCTAAAGTAAGCAGAAGAAAAGAAATAATCAAAATTAGAGCAGAATTAAATGAAATTGAAAACAAAAAGCGACAGAAAAAAATAAATGCAACAAAGAGCTGGTTCTTTGAGAAGGTTAAGAAAATTGACAAACCCCTGGCTAGACTCACTAAAAAAAAAGGGAAAAGACACAAATCAACAAAATCAGGCATGAAAGAGGGGAAATTACAACTGACATTGCAGAAATACAAGGATCATACAAGAATAACATGAAAAAATATATCACACCAAATTTAATAACCTAGAAGAAATGGACCAATACTTAGAAAAATACAACCTTCCTAGACTGAATCAAGAAGAAATGGAAAATCTAAATAGACTGGTCCACAGTATGGAAATTGAAACAATCATCAAAAACATACCAAAAAGTAAAATTCCAGGACCAGATGGCTTCACCAGTGAATTCTACCAAACATTCAAAGAAGATTTAATACGGATTCTCCTCAAACTCTCCAAAAATTAGAAGAGGAGACAATTCTTCCCAACACATTTTATGAGTCCAATATTACCCTGATACCGAAACCTGGTAAAGATAACACAAAAAAAGAAAACTATAGACTAATATCTCTCATTAACTCAGATGCAAAAATCCTAAATAAGATACTAGAGAACCGAATACAGCAACGTATTAAGTGGGTTTCATCCCAGTGGCAAAATGATGGTTCAACATACGCAAATCAATTAACGTATTACACCACATGAACTAATTAAAAAATAAGAATCATATGATCCTATCAATAGATGCAGAAAAAGCCTTTGACAAGATACAGCATCCATGATCAAAACACTTTAATTTATGATCAAAACACTTAACAAAATTGGTATAAAAGGAAAGTACTTTAACATAATAAAGGCCATCTATGACAAACCCTCAGCCAACATTATACTTAATGGTGGCAAACTAAAATCCTTCCCTCTAAGATCAGGGACAAGCCAAGGCTGTCCACTATCGCCGCCGTTATTCGATATAACATTGGAGGTCCTAGAAAGTGCAATGAGACAAGAGAAAGATATAAAAGGCATCCAAATAGTAAAAGAATAAGTTGAACTGTCACTATTTGTGGATGACATGATTCTCTATATAAAAACTCTAAAGACTCCACAAGAACACTGCCAGAAACAAAAAGCAAAGACAGTAAAGTTTCTGGATGCAAAATCAACGTTCAAAAATCCATAGAGTTCCTATACTCTAATAATGAAGTGTCAGAAAAAGAAGTGGAAAAAATATTTCCTTTTGCAATTGCAACAAAAAGAATAAAATATCTAGGGATAAATTTAACAAAACATGTGAAGAACCTATATAATGAAAACTATAAGACCCTATTAAAAGAAATCGGAGAAGGTACAAAGAAACAGAAAGATATTTTGTTTTCTAGGATTGAAAGAATCAACATAGGTAAAATGGCCATATTACATAAAGCTTTATACAGATTTAATTCAATCCCCCATCAAAATCCTATAGGCATTTTTGAAAGAAATAGAACAAAAAATCATCAGATTTGTATGGAAGCACAAAAGACCCTGAATTGCCAAAGCTATTCTGAGAAAAAAGAAGGAGGCTGGAGGTATATCACTCTGCCTGTCTTCAAATTATGCTACAAAGCGACAGTCACATGGACCTTTGGAACAGAATCAAGAGTCCAGAAGTAAACCCACATTTATATAGGCAAATAATTTCTGACAAAAAAAGCCAAAATGTACAGTGGAGAAAGGAAAGCCTCTTCAATAAATGGTGCTGGGAAAACTGGAAAGCCACCTGCAAAAAAAATGAAAATAGAATATTGTCAATCACTACACAACAAAATTAACTCAAAATGGATTAAGGACCTGAATATAAGACCTGAAACAATAAAATGCATAAAAGAAAACATAGGAACTAAACTCAAGGACCTTGGACTTAAAGAGGATTTTATGAATTTGACCTCAAAGACAAGGGAAGTAAAAGCTAAAATAAATGAATGGGACTACATCAAACTAAAAAGCTTCTGTTCAGCAAAAGAAATCATCAAGAAGGTAAAGAGAGAACCATCCAAATGGGAAAATATATTTGCAAGCAACATCTCTCATAAGGTTTCTAATATCCAATATATACAAAAAACTCATACAACTCAATAACAACAAAAAACAAATGATCCAATAAGAAAATGGGCAGAGGACCTGAACAGACACTGCTCCCTAGAGGACATACAAATGGCCAACAAATATTTGAAAAGATGTTCAACATTGCTAGCTATTAGGGAAATGTAAATCAAAACCACAATGAAATACCATCTTACACCTCTTAAAATGGCTATAATCAACAGGATAAGTAATAAAAAATGTTGAAGAAGATGCAGAGTAAAAGGAAATCTCAGACACTGCTGGTGGGACTGCAAATTGGTATAGCCACTATGAAAAAACAGTTTGGAGTTTCCTCAAAAAACTAAGAATTGATCTACCATATGATCCACAATCCCTCTACTGAGTATTTACCCCAAAGACTTGAAAACCCATATCCAAAAAGATATTTTCATGCCGATGTTCATAGCAGCATTATTCACAGTGGCCAGGACATGGAAGCAACCAAAGTGTCCTAAGATAGATGATTGGTTGAAGAAGCTGTGGTACATATATACAGTGGAATATTACTCAGCCATAAGAAGCAATGAAATAATGCCATTTACGACAAAAATAGATGGAACTCAAGATAATCATGCTATGCAAAATAAGGCAGACAGAAAAAGTTGAAAATCACATGATATCACTTATATGTGGGATATAAACCTAAAAGCAACAAATGAACAGGACAAAAATGACTCATGGACATGGACTATAGATTAGTGGTTACCAGAGCGTAGGAGGTGAGGGAGGAGGAGGGAGGTAGACACAGTAAGGAAGGTCAAATATAAGGAGGTAAGGGGAGGGTGAAGTGGATAAAGGGAATGAAATATATGGTGGCTGAAGGAAACTAGACTTTGGGTGGTAAATACACAATAGAATATATAGATGTTAAATGATAATATACATCTGAAAAATATATAATTTATTAACCAATGTCACCCCAATAAACTTAATTTAAAAAGGAAATAAAAATAAAAATACAAACTTAAAAAATAAAAAATAAAAAAATAAAACATAACACTAGAAACACACAAAAATAAAATAAAATACAATTTTAAATATGTAGCTGATCTCAAAAGTAGGACAAAGAAAAATCTCAGGTTCCCTAAGTAAAAAAGAGAATTTAAATCAGAGTAAAATGGTGAGGTTGACATCAAGTGGCCCACCCAAAAATCGGAACTTAATAAGTGCCTAAGGTATAGGGGTTTAAACACTCATTCAAGAATCAGGAGTCAAATATTTTTTCAATATCTCCAGTTCAACTTGTCCCAAGGTAAACTACCTATCTTGTGGATTTCCAAACTCAGTGCATTTCTTTCACCCAGTAAACTAAATCAAATTCGGAATCTGGCAAACTTTTTCTGTAGAGTCATTTTAGGCTCTGCAGGCCAGATTGTCTCTATCACAACTACTCAACTCTACTTTTTATAATGTAAAGGCAGCCATCAGTGATACATAAATGAACAGGCATGGCTATGTTCCAATAAAACTTTATTTACAAAAACAGGCAGCTAACCAGACTTAGGACAAGAGATATAGTTTTCTTATCTCTACTCATAAGGCAGCAAGCTAGGCTCCTCCAACATACTTCCCTTCAACATCTAATCAATCCCATCTAATTATTTTTTAAATTGTACTACAATTTGTTTCTTCCTCTCCTTTATTGACTATAAAAATTCATTTCTATGAGTCTTCCATATTCTCGTGTATACTTCATTCATTTCTAACTGTTATATAATAGCTCATTATATGAATATTTTTTTTAGAAAGTTCTTTATCCATTTTCCTGTTGGATATTTGGGCCATTTCTACTTTTGGGTCTCAATTTCCTCAGCTGTAAAATATAATACCTACTTCACATGATTTTTATATATTAAATAAATGTATATAAATTGCTTGAAAAAATGTCTGACACATGATAAATTGCACAAAAGGTTTGCTATAATTGCTATAATTGCTATATTATAGCTGTGCCTGGGTCCCTATATCACTACTAGAATGCAAATTTGTTGAGTTCAGATGTCCTGTTCTTTCACTTTCTTATTCCTGGGACCTACCATAGTGACTCAAAAAATGTTTCATGAATAAATAAATAATTGACTCAATTTATAGATTCTAAGCAATCACAAATAAAAGCCCAAAAGAACCTCCACAGAATTTGACAAGGTAAGTCTTCAATTTATATAGAAGAACAAAGGACCAAAAATAAAAAAAAATACTCCTAAAGAAGAAGAAAAAAGTGGAGGAACTTGACCTACCAGACATCAAATATAAATACATATTTTTTAAATTTGCCCAAAAGAATAACAGAAAAGAGAACTTGAAAGAGATTTGTGCATTTGTGGAATGCTGATAAATGGCAGAGGTGGCATTGCAAATCAGTAGGATAAGTAGGGGTTAATCAATAAATGGTGCTAGAGCAATTAATTGTCAATAGAGGTAAAAAAAAAAGAATTTAGATCCGTAACTCACACTACGCACTAAATTCAATAATAGCTAGACTGAGACATAATATAAAAAAGCAAATCTCTAAGAAATATAGACTATAATCATAAAAGAAAACATAATATGTGCTAAAATTAGAATCTTCTATTAATCAAATGGTATCACTTTAAAGGGAAAATATAATTCCAAACTAGAGGAAATTATTTGTTACACATTTAACTGACAAATGATTCATATATAGAATTGATAAAAAAAATATTTAAAAATTCTAAAAATTAATCAAGATAAAAACCAACGAGTCAATGAAAATATAGCTAAAAGATTCAAACAAATGTTTCACAGAAGAGGAAACACATATGGCAATATCTTCATCCTCAGTAATCATAATAAGGTGCCAAAAATTGGCAAGAATTAAGAAAGCTGACAATATAAAATGTTGAAAAGAAGTGGACAAATAGGAATTTTTACAAAGTGCCAGTGGAAGTGTAAAATGTCACAGCCATTTTGGAAAAACAATTGTCATGACCCCCAATGACCCCTCATAGCTATGCATCTTAGAAAACTTTTAAACATTTTAATTATGTACAAAAATGTTCATAACAGTACTGTTCATAGTAACAAAAAACACTGCAAATAGCCAATGACAGGAAATAGATAAATTAATATTTTTTTACTTACAGAGTGGACTACTCAACATTTGAAAATGAATGAATTGCACACAATGACATGGAAGACACAGAAATACCATGTGAGTATAAAAAGAAAGTCCCAGACTACTTAAAATTATAAGATACAATTGTCAAGCTCAAGAAAAGGTAAACAATATGTTGTTTACAAATGTAGATAAATGAGAATATTACTTTTTAAGGTAAGAAAATAAGAAAAATAAAAATTGAGATACTGTTCACTTCTGGCTTGTAAGTAGAGCACATGGGGAAATATTATTTAGTGAATATAGCACACGTTTCAGTATAAGTGTATATTCTGCCATTTTGCTTCATAGGTTACACATATGTTTCTTATATTAAATTATAATTTAAAAATAAAGAAAGAATGAAGAAATCTTGTTCATGAAATGCCAGGTAAGACTATTATCTCTATCAAACTGAACTTGATCTACTACTCAGGCCTAGAAGAGAAAAGTAATACATTCTTCAACATAATGGAAAGTAGATTAATCTCTCTCTAGAATTATCTTGGAGTAATCAAATTTTTTCCAAGACTCAAGAAGTCTCATTAATAGTTCCTAAGGCCAATGCATTAGGAATCCTGGAGTTGTACAGGATGTAGAAACACCAGGCAAAGGTCAATATCTAACTATTTTCTTTGCTCTTCTTGCTGCCCCTTCTCTGGATGAACTAGAAAACTAGTTCCATTTTCTCCGTAAAAGAAAAAGCATGATCCTGGAGGTAGCATATTGTTGAATCTCAACTCAAAGGATTGGATGTGTGAAATGTACATTTTAAGTGAGCTAAAGAATTTATGATGACGAACCTTAGGGACAAAGAACAAGGCCCCCAATAGATTTCGTATAGTACAGATACTATTTGGGGAAGGTAGACTTAAGAAGAAGGTAGATCAAGAAACATGAGTGAGAAAGACATAACATGAAGGTCTCTCTGTTAGATAGGCCATTGATTGGGGTGGGGGCGTGAATTGAGAGGGTAGGTGGCATCTGGATATTGAGTTCAGATAAGAAAGTAAAAGGAAAGAAAAAGTGAAAGGGTCATAAAGATTAACAAATAAAAATACAAACAAAAAAAACTTTTGCCTATGGCTTGGTTTACATAGTCACACCCTCAAAAGATCAAGAAATGGACAGCTATAGGGTAATGTGGACACAGATAAGTAAGAATCCATTGTATCTGACATGGGTGAGAGGCTGAAGTGTTTTAGAAACATTTAAAAATAAGATTGCAAGGCTAGGCAGTTTTTCTTTGAACACATATTCAAAACAAGTGAAATCTTCCAAAAATATTTACCAAAATTATATCTATTTTAATTTAATGAAAATATTGAAAAGGGTAAGAGCAAATATGTTTTAGATGAAAAAAATGAGAATTTTTTTAACACTTCCTATGAAATGAAACTGAGTTATCTTAGATTTTTCAACTTTGATTATGACTGCTTTGCTCATTCTCTACTGGAAGGTAATATGAATGTAGATTATATTTGTCAAAATAATATACTTATTAAAACAGTTCTTTGTGAATCAGCTTAAACTTTTTCTGAATAGTCATTTAATGAATGAGGTTAATAGGAAGAAGAAGGAAGAAAAAAGACTCAAGAATGAAAGACACTCCACAACGATGTTAATTTCTTTGCTTTACAAATCCCAAAAATTCAAGCAGTGTTTCCTGTCTCCAAATACAAGTAATCTGTAGAATTTAAAAAACTTTAAGAAAATAAATCAAATATACCTATCTTATTTTGGTCTCAGTGGCTTTTGAAATTAAGAACAAATATCTATCATTTTAAGAACTATATAGATGTCTAACCAATGTACTGTATACTTAAAACTAATTTAAATAAATAAATTTAAAAGATGGGAGAAAATATATGTGGAAAGTTTATAATACTTTAGATATGTTTACCCATTGGTATAAGGACCAAAAGAATTAGAGCTATAATAAATGAGAGTTTCACTGGGGGGGAAAAAAAAAGAACAAATATCTAAACTTACTCATGATTTGAAGCACTTCATTCACTCATTTATTCATTTATTTAACTTCTCCACTCTCTGAACAACCTATTAACTTCAAAGTGATTTGGAAGCGTCACATATCTGGATAATAACTAAGATTAAGAACCTAAATGTAATGTAAGGCAACCTATTTGTGGCATTAAAAAATAACATTGGGTAAAAGAGGTCAAATATGTGGTGACATTAAAGAATTAAAAATAAATTAATGAATTTAAAAAAACTGCTTTTGCTATATCTTATAAAAAATAAATAAATAAAATAATATTCTCCCATACAGATATGAACAATATAGAATTATCTTGTACACCTTTAGAACATAATAATATAGTCAAACATTTATTGGAAAAGAATTTTATATATGTGTTACTACAAAACATTTATCTTCTTCCATCAGTTTCTCTAAAATATTGTCCTAGATTCTACTCACAGTTAGATCCATTAAAATCTCTTCTAATATATATGGTTAATATTTTTGCATATCAATCATCATTATAATCATGGCCAAAAGAAAAATACTCTATTTGGTGGAATTGCCTCATAAATAGTAGTCTTAAAACTACCTCATAACTGGAGGAATTAAAAAATTGATATCCCACCTGAAAGGCCGGCCTATGTTATCAACCTGGTAAACACCAAACCATGAAAGAGAAACACTATTATATTGTACTGTTAGAAATGAATTTCAACAACAGAGTCTAAGCAGTAGAAAACATCTTTTTCTACTGATGCGTGTACATCTATATTTGTCTACAGATGTAATACAAACACAGTATAAATGTGGCCATAGTACTTGTTTAGAAATGTCTTCAAATCGCAGCTGTTAACAATAAAAGTTGATTCTTCACTTTTTTTCTCATGTCTTTTTTTCCTTACATAAATATATACTTGTTTTTTAACTTGTTACGCAGGTCACAAATCGATGATCTGCCTACAGGAAATTTTGATTTGGCATATGTGGTGACATTTTAGAAGTTTGCATTAGTTGCCAACATACAAAAATTGTGAAATTTCATATAAAAATGCAGTTTTCCAACTTGACAACTCAGAAAATCTGCCAGCTTGGGGTTTGTTTGTTTGGTAAGTAATTGCTGTCCCTTTGATTGCGACAAATACTCCCTACTTTTGCCTGTACCCTAGAAATGTGTTTGCAATTCTTTAGACCACATCTACTGACACAAAAACTAAAGATGGCAAATGGTGTTATTTAATTATATAGACACCTTAGTATAAAAAAAGATAAATCTGTTTTTTCCATTTTTTAAATCGAAATTTCCTATAAGAAGATATAATAATTGAAAATGTTTAAATAATTTTTTTTTAATTTTTGATGACTTTTAGGGTTCACAGAGAGCTTTACAGACACTATCTCATAGAAAGCAAAGGCACTTAGAGACTTATTTTTTACTCAAATGATCTTCATTCTCCTGTTAATGAGGACAGGGTAACAGGAAATGTTAGAAGATGCTAGAGGAAAGTCCCAAAGTTCAAAGGGTAAGGGGGAATAGTTCTAAGAGAGTATAAAGCCATGTCTATGGAATAAAGTGCAGTGCAGATGAAGGCTGTGGTTTAGGAGGTTGAGAAGTGGCAAGATTGTTCACTGTTGATGAATTACAGCAGCAGAGAAGTCAGGGAGGACAACAAGTTGCCTAAATCATTGAGGAAGGTGTCCAGGATACCATTTCTGACAGCATGAACGTTGGAAAAGTGGTGAATGAAAGGAAGGAAGTCAGGTACAGTCATCTGAAATGTAAACAAGAGAAATCTAGAGAAAGAATAGGCCTGCTGGAGAATGAATGGCCTCCCTTTAAAAGGGTTTGTGGGGGAAGAGTGGAGGGAAAGGCCAGACTTCAGTTCAGATGAAGAAGTAGAAAAAACAGTTTTACAAAATGTTCAGGATATAGAGGAGTTCTTTCAAAATTAAACAAGGAATTCACAACAGTTGTCCAACTTCTATTTAGATAGGAATTAGTTAATGAAAGCAAAAGCCGAAATTAGCTGTGTTAAAGAAATCAAATATTTCTCCATTTCCAAATATTCATGATCATTAATATGCTTTTCTCTTAAACCTGATTTCTACACTCTGATATGAAAATAAGTTTATTAGTTCATTTCTTTGCTAATTACACTTTTAAGTTGTTAAAAAGTTAGCTCGACTGTCATTCTATAGCTTGTCAAATGAATTCTAACTAAAGGCAGTATTTAATACATTTGTGCCAGAACGTCAAACATGATAGAATTATTCGAATTGACTTATTTTTCTAGGTTTATGTTTCTTTAAATGTAAAAAGAATGTCTCCATCAGCTAAGTTTCATAAAACTTGTATACATTTAAAAACTACAGAGGTAATAAGAGTTCTAACATGAAGATAAAAATTGACTTATAAGGATAGGAATTTTTTCTCCATCAGAAACTTTCCTGGACTTTTTCTGATTTTGGTATACCATTAAACCAAATAATTAAGTATCTTGCTTTGATGCTGTCATTAAATCACCCTAGAAAGAAACATACTGGTTTTACATTATCTGGTCTTGGTGAAACTTAAATTTTCCTCACTCTTATTCCTCTTGCCAAATTCTAACATTAAACAAACAAACGAACAAACTTGTTTTTCCTTGTTATAGGACATATAGCTGATGTTAGTGCCCTAAAGCTTATTTTCCCCTTTGTCATAAAATTCATGGAGCCATGTAATCCTAATAAGAGTACACAGAATAAAAAGAAGCTGAAACTACTGAGAGATTTTCTTTTCAGTACTAGTTATTATCCTTATAGACTATGATTTGAATATCCAGTATACCTAGATGTTCACAGAAACTATTCCTGGTAGAGTACAATTAAAAATGCAGAAGATATGTGGGGTAGTACAACACATGACTGGGCTGGTAGAAAGTAAAAGAATTCCTCAGAAGCCAGAGTAAGAAAGTTTTTATTCACAGAAGTAAGCAGGCACTGCGGCTAGAGGCTGCCTTCAGGTCTATGCTGAGTCCTGATGGTCTAGAGTCTGGATTTTAATGGAATACCCATTGTGAAAGAAGAGACAAAGACAGGACCTGAAAATTAGATGAGAAGCTAGAAATATAAGATCTGTAATAGTGGTTACTTCCAGTCAGGAGGGAGGGGATGGTAGAGAAACACAGAGGAGATTCCAATGGCACTGCTGTCATTTTACTCTTAATTTGGGTGCTGGGTATATAAAGACTCACTTTCTTTTTATTCCCTAAATTATGCATGCATTCCTTTCATAAAATTGTGTTAGTTTAATGTGAAATAATTTTGCTGAAGTCAAACTCATGTCAAAATATCAAGGATAATTTTAATATAGAAAATGATCTTTGTTGCCCACAAAAATCACAGCTAAGATGTTAAAATATCTATTTATCTAAAGTCACTCCAGAGGACAAGCTTTAATAAAATTTTTCCAATAATCTCCTCCTCTGCCTCATCATCACCATCCTGTATTTGAAAAATCAGAGACAATACTGAACTATGGTTTGTTCAATTAGCTAAAGTTCAATTATGTTACCAAATTCACCATACTCTTCATTGTGCTCTCAGTTTGTAACAAATAATGCTCTGTAACTACCAAGATCAGCTGCAAATGACTTGTGAGTTTTCAAAAATCAAATTCATACACCCAAAGCAAAGAATGATCAAATATAAGGTTTTATTTTAATGTTCCAATCTTTAAAAACAATTCCAATATACGAAATACAAAATATTTTGAGGAATGGACATTCGCCAGAATATATGTGCAGCTTCCTAAATGACAACACTGAAAAGGCCAACATTCATTCAAATGTCAAAAACATTTACTTTAAATTCAATGTTTCCTGTATAATCTATTTGTTGTTCAAAGTGGGATATTGAGGACTCCTATTATTATTGTAATGCTATCTATTTTTCCCCTTAGGTCTATTAATACTTGTTTTATATATTTAAGTTCTTCTATCTTGGGTACACAAATATTTATAAATATTGTATCCTCTTGTCAAGTTGATCCTTTATCATTATATAGTGACCTTCTTTATCTTTTCTTACAATAATTGGCTTCATTTTCCCATTTCTTCTTTATTTCTCCATAGTATTTGTTACATCTAACACACTATACATTTCTAATGTTTTTATTGTTTATCTCCCACACTAGAATGTAAGCCGTATAGTGCAGAGATTTTTGTCCCTGCTGCGTCTCCAGTAACTAGAAGAGTAGCTGACACACAGTAGATATGCACTAAATATTCTTGAATGTCAAAGAGGCTACCTATGTTCACCCATTTCAAATAACTATGAGAGGAAAAGTTATGCCTATGAACCTTTGATAGTGGGACAAGTCTTTTAGTTACAATAGTTATTAGAGTCTGCCATGTAGTCATTTAGGAAAATTCCCAGCAGCCCTCTGGCTTCCATGCTGAATCAGAATTTTAGAGCAGGGTACACTCATTCAAAGATTTTTCTCTCTTGCCCACTTTTTAAATCAAATTAACAATATAGAAACACCCCTTATTGCCAAAAGATTTTTCCAAAACCCTCCAAACAATATTTCAATACCAACTCTGCAAAGAAGAAATCCAGTGCTGGGAATGAGTCAAGCAATCAGCAGTTGCCATTCTTAGGTTACTTTCCGCACCTTTTCTTCATTTAAAATTCTTAAACCTTCAAGTTCTATTCATTCTATGGTTCTCTCTTTACGTCATTGATGATTTCTTTTCTGTGCAGAAACTTTTAAGTTTGATATAGTTCCATTCATTTATTTTTGCTTTTACTTCCCTTGCTTTTACTGTATGTGCAGTACTTAACACAGTGCATAGATAGTAAATAATGGCTATTAAATATCTGTAAACAATAAAATTCATGGAGACATCTAGTTTTTATTCTGTCTTCTCACAGTAACCACAACCAATGCTATGTTAATCTTATAAATACGTTTGTTCATTTTTAGTTACTGCTGTTATTACTGTTATAACCCTTAAGAAGAACTATTTTTTTAATTAGGCATTCAATAAAAAGATTTAATATGCTGCAAATGTGGTGGTATTTTCCAAATAATTTTAGTGCTTCAGATTCAATGTTCTGGGAGGTTTTTGCTCTTGTGCTCCCACAGGTGAAATAACAACTAGAACTTACCAGAATTTCACTCATCAAAGAATCGCATGCAGTGGCATAAAACTAACACAGGTGCCACAGCATGAGGACAAAGAATAAATAGAAGCATATGTTCTGAAAGGTATATAATACTTCATTTCTTAAAATACTACTTATAAAACATGGGCAGCTTTGTTCTGCAAATTGGCTGACACCTAACATATAGAGGAACTGCTGTTAGTGCCGCGTGGCCATGCCACCTGGATTCCCTTATCTTGTTTATTATTATTAACCATTTCAAAAATACTTTGGAGATTTTAAAGGAATAGATTGTGATCTCTGCTTTGAGTGTGGTCCTGCCAGAAGACCAAATGACTTTTTAAAGGTGCCCTTAGTGACACTGTTTGTCTTAACTATATTATCCTTTTAAAAACAACTGTCCTTTGGGGAAACACTCAGAAAGGATATTAGGGATTATGTTTGAATAAAAACACTGGAACTTGCTTTTCTATCCTCCCTTTTTTTCAGGGGAGAAATCGCCTTGGAATGTGGAAAAGAAATGAGTTTGAGCATATTAAATCCAAATAATCCAACACTGATTCTCTTAGTCACAAGTCAATACAACAGCAAAAGCCCCAACGATGTTAAACTCACTATTGGGAAATGGGACTTATACCTGCTCTGCCAGTGTGAGACAGAAGAGTGGTCTGAAGGATGTGATTCTCCTGTAAAAACAGGGGCATATACACATACATGCTTATAAAGACTTCTTGAGGAGGCCTTTCAAGGAATGTGTATGCCACCTCTTTCAATTAAAATTGAAGAGCCCTCTAAGTTTTCAAAATTTCCCTAATACCAAATGTTGGACTTAATCGACAGGTATCCTTAACCACAATCTGAGAATAACCTCTCTAGCTTAATACTTCACTCATCCTCCAAAATGAAAGTGAAGGAGTAAATTTCAGAACAGAGCCAAGCCCAGGCTCCTTGAAACACAGAATTGGTTTACTAAGATTACCAACAAAACCTTTTGATTCAGTCCAAATTTACCTGAGAGTTCTTATAAAGGGCTCACTTAGTTTGACCATCTGTAGATCTGCAGAACTGGACCAAAGTTAACCTAGATTTAAGTTAATTTGTGGTAGATAAAATGCTAGGGTAATACTAGGGACAATGCAATCAACCACTGACATCCTAATATGTTCCCTTAAACCTAACAAGACATGGGTATTAACCATACTCTTGGAAACTGGTAAAAAGCTAGATTTCTCTACCTGGAGTAAGTATTTCTTATTCTGGACTCTAACACTAACTGAATCATTTCACATATTAAAAATTATATTAAGTGCTCTATTTATGGAGAATTTTACAGCTAAAACATAGAAATGCCATGGTCAAAAATTTTTATTAAAGAGCCAAAACACATAATAAATTAAGATTTGCATGAAATTTTGCAGACATCCAGATGAGAATATAAAAAAGGAAACAAACTTTGTTTGAACTCTGTAGCTGTTATATTAGATTATCCCCTTGTCTGACTCTACTCCTGTTTCTAATTTAACACCTGTAAGTTGTCATGGAAATTGTATATATAAAATGTACATTTCATATTGCAAAGGCAGGAAGTTCAAATTGTACGAGAGTCAGAATTTTATTAGAATTTCTTCAGCTTATGCTTTTTCCGAGCCTTGGAAATGTGGGTAATTCATTTTCTGTCACTTTTTCTATCTTGTAGTGTTTAACAGTAGTTAACAAAAATGCTCAGGAGATCAGGGAGGCATTGAGAGAACTGTAAACCATGGCAAAAAGATTAAACAGAATGAGTTTGAACTTAATAGTCTTCTAATTCACTTTTTAAAGTTGATTTCTTAAACAATAGAAAAATTGGAGAAGCTCCCTGGTGGCTGTAAACATATTGAAAGCTTGAGATAAAGTACAGGGCAAACTCAGAAAAGGGTCTACCTTTGCATCTCTAAAGTAATGAGATGGGTTTTCCTAGAGCTGTGCTTTTATTACTCATTACATTAGTTTTCTTCTTTCTCCACATTGGATTTGTTGACTCACTGCAAAAAGAATCTGAAAGCTAAGGCATCAATCAGAGAAATTCTTTCTCAGATACACTTGTATACTAATCCTTATGAAATGTTTCATCAACTGGCATTTACTCACAGGAGTGACAGGTCAAGCACATAATTTGTATGAATGTGCTTTGAATACTATTAAGTGCCATGGAAAGTAATAGCATTATCATTGTTATTGTTATTATTATTATGAAAAGTCCTTTGTACCAAAAAGGACAGTATCTATTTTCCAAACATATTGTGAATCTTTTGCTGAGCTAGAGCTAGAATCTAAACTTTCGTAAAAACTCCATATTCAATGCTTGCAGTTGCTTCATAAACTTCCCTTGGTATGAAAATACTGAAGTTTTCTTTTTTTCCTGAATGCCGCAGGCAGTTTGCCAGGTGTGTCATGGCCTCAACTGGTGGGTGAGCATCAAAGACTCATGATATTATGACTCCAGATGGTTAAACCTGTATGACTCTTTCTCACCCCAATAAATGTAAATTTCCCATTCTTTCTTTCTTATTAAAAAAATTACTTTTTATTTAGCAAATCTTAAAATTTAACTGTTATTTTGAAGGAGACTTTTTTAAAGCAACTCAAATAAATGAAAGCAGAAATTCAAATTAATTATTACCTTTTCCCAATTTTTCTACCTTTAATTCAAAGCTCTTTTTTTAATGGAATTTTTCACAAATGTTTGAGCTTCCCTGTACCACTGCTCATTGATCAGTCCTTTTTTGCCTTAGAAGCTATAGGCTGGTCAAAGGTTTTTCATGGCTTAAGCTATTCACTGAAAAGTTCTTTGGTGATTGAACGTTGATTTACATCTTCGCATGCAGAAGAGAAAAGGAACAAACTGACAAAGGGATCTTGTTAAAGGAGTCCTCTTTTCTCCAGTTGAAGAACAGTCATTTGGTGATAGAAGGAAATTTTACTTTGGGTGGTGAACATAAAACGAAATATATATATGATGTATTATCGAATTGTTCACTTGAAACATATATGATTTTATTAACTAATGTTACCTCAATAATTTTAATTTAAAAAAAAGTAGTCACTTTCACTCTTCCTTTTGAGTTCCCAGCACCTGTTAGTTACTTAATTTTGTTAAGTAGCCCTAAGTGCAGCCTAATTTGTGTATTATACTTGTTTATTTGTGCCTTTACCACTGGTAACAACCTGAACCCACAAACTGCTTAACAAAGAAAAGTCTGAGCAAAAGATAAATAGCTCCTTAGAACAGGTCTTTATACTCAAGAAATTGCATTATACATTAACTGACACCAATCTTCAACTGATAATCACCTGACTTTCCAGGATATGTTCCAGTTATACAATATAGTTTTGGTATAACTACAGGACAAGAAATCCCAGTAGGCCATAACCATCCACTTGTAAATTATAATTTTCCTCTATGTAGAAGAAAATATTCAAAACCTATATAATTCACATACTTAGAAATGAAAACAACTTATTTTTTGCCCTACTTTCTCAAATTGCTTGGAGGTGAAAAAATGTTAAACGGATAATTTCTTTCAACGCTGAATTGATTTCTCAGCTTAATTTAAGCATAAAAATTATGTACCAGATGGCATAATCAACATGTTCTGTTGAAAGATTGCAATTTTATTTTTATAAGAAAGAATAAAATAAGCATTTTTCCAAGTGGTCTACTCAGTAGGAAAGAAAGTTTATGTATGCTTGTTCCAACAAAGCCATCTTTGACAAGAAAAATGACAATAGCTTTGAATTAACTAAACTCTCTTGAAAGCAGAAAAAATGAGTTATTTCATTTTGCCTCAGGTTCCACATAAGATCTACAGTGAATAGCTGGAAAAAGAAGTAATAAAAAAATAATCATGAATATAGTAAAATTTATTTACTGCTGTTGGACATTGAAAGACTTTCTGAAATGCATTTCGTTTTCAATCATGTCATAACCATATTCGTTCAATATCCTGAACTTTGTGCTATAAAATCAGAATACGCCTTTGGCTCTTTCCTTTCAGGGAGGTCATTCGAAGATGTGCCTATCTCAGGAAAGATGGCAACTGACTGCTTTCAGAACTCATTCCATTTTTATGTGACATCTCTATTTCCTATGCCTCCATAAAGCACTTGGCCAGGAAACTCAGTCAGGAACTAAAGAGAAAAACACAACATTTATACAGAGGGAAGAATTCTGTCAATGAGTCCCCAAACTGAGGAGCAAAAAGAGAAGAAAGTTTATTTAAGTGAACAGTTTGCAAACCAGGGGCATGCAACCCCATGAGGAAACCACAAGTGTACTCTGTGGAGATAAACGGGGGGCCACCTTTTATAAAATTCCCACTCTGGTTCCCAGATTGGTCCATTATCAAATGAGGAGTTCAATTTTGCACAGCCTGATTGGTCCAAATAACGCTGTCCTGATTGGTCGGATGCTCGTGATCTAACTGGTCATTATGTAGCCACTCTCTGATTGGTCAGTATATATGCAAATGAGTATATAGCTGTACGGTTCCAGTTGGATGGGGCAGGTCTCAGCCCATTAGTTGAAAGATAATACCAAGAACTCCTTTATATGGGTTGACTCAGCAAGCAGGAACACAGTGCAAGAAGCTGAAGGTTCGATCTGTAACTTTTCCCTGAAATGCAGTATGTGAGAGGCATCTGTCAACAATGGCTGCTGGACTCTATGAATTTGCGCCTAGTTAACCGCAGAAGTCTTCTTGGAAAATATATTCATTCTTGAGGTCCACAGTACAAACAGTTAACTGATAGAAACATTTGAGCACTCTGAAATATCAAGAAAAGAAGGAGAAATGAGAGAAAATAAGGAGAGAGGAGGAAAAAATAGGGAGGGTTGAGGAGGATGGGGGCTGACCAGATAATATAGGAAGACCAAAACGTGAAACGATGAATTAGTGACCTTTATTCTAAAAAATAAAGAATGCCCTTCCTATGATAGATCAATTATTGCTAGAGAAGATGAGATATTTCTAGTTACTTTGAAGAAAAATTTTAAATAGTTGTTAAAACACATACTTGGAATAAAATAAGTATTCTAGTAAAGTAACCTCTCAAACTACACTTTTTGGGGGGCGGGAGGGTACATTAATCATGTCGTGTGGCAAGTTCTATTTTTCAACTAAAGGCAGAGATTGTTCTCCCTTATCTTTAAAACAACTGTATTTTGTTTTCTTATTATTTATTATTTATTTTTTATGATAACATTGGTTAACAAAATCCAGTAAGTTTCAGGTGTACAATTTAACATATATATATTGTATGTTCACTTCCCATAGTTAGATTTCTTTCTGTCACCACATATTTGACCCCTTTTACCCCATCTACCTCCCCACTGCCCCCTACTACCTGGTAACTACTAGTCTATTGCCCATGTCCATGAATCTCTGTTTCTTTATCCTATTTGTTTGTTGCTTTTAGGTTTATATACCTAAAAGATTTTCAACTTTTTCTGTCTGGCTTATTTTGCTTAGCATGATTATCTCAAGGTCCATCCATGTTGTTGCAAATGGCAGTATTTCATCTCTTCTTATGGCTGAGTAATATTAGCCAATCATCTATCTATCATAGGACACTCGGTGGCTTCCATATCCTAATCACTGTGAATAATGCTGCTATGAACATTAATGTGTTTTTGAGGTAAATACCCAGTAGAGGAATTGCTGGATCATACGGTAGATCAATTCCTAGTTTTTTGAGGAACCTCCACACTGTTTTCCATAGTGGCTGTACCAATTTGCAGTCCCACCGGCAGTGTATGAGGGTTCCTTTTTCTTCGCATCCTGTTCAATAATTTTTATTACTTGTCCTGTTGATTACAGCTATTCTAAAAGGTGTGAGATGATATTTCATTGTGGTTTTGATTTGCATTTCCCTAATTGCTAGCGATGTAGAGCATCTTTTCATATATTTGTTGGCAATTTCTACGTCTTCTTGGGAGAAGTAACTATTCAGATCTACTGACCAATTTATAATTGGATCATTTGGTTTTTTTGTTGTTATTGAGTTGTATGAGTTATTTGTATATTTTAAATATTAGGCCCTTATTGGACGCGTTGCTTACAAATATATTTTCCCATTCCAATGGTTGTCTCTACCTTATTGACGGTTTCTTTTGCTGAACAGAAGCTTTTTAGTTTGATGCAGTCTCATTCATTTATTTTTGCTTTTACTTTCCTTGCCTTTGAGGTCAAATTTATAAAATCCTCTTTAAGTCCAAGGTCCTCAAGTTTAGTGCCTATGTTTTCTTCTATGCATTTTATTGTTTCAGGTCTTATATTCAGGTCTGTAATCCATTTTGAGTTAATTTTGGTGTGTGGTGATAGAAAACAGTCTAGTTTCATTCTTTGACAGGTTGCTTTCCAGTTATCCCAGCACTATTTATTGAAGAGGCTTTCCTTTGTCCACTGTATGTTTTTGACTTTTTTGTCGAAAAGCGTTTACCCATATAAATGTGGATTTAATTCTGGACTCTCGATTCTCTTCCACCGGCCCGTCTGTCTGTTTTTCTGCCAATACCATCTCATTTTGATTATTGTCGCTTTGTAGTATAATTTGTAGTTGGGCAGACTGATGCCTCCAGTCTCATTCATTTTTCTCAGGATGGCTTTGACAATTCGGGGTCTTTTGTGTTTCCATAAAAATGTGATAATTTTTTGTTCTATTTCTTTAAAAAATGCCAATGAGATTTTGATGGGGATTGCATTACATCTGTATAATACTTTAGTTAATAAGGTCATTTTAACTATGTTGATTCTTCCAATCCAAGAACACGGAATATCTTTCTATTTCTTTGTATCTTCTTCGATTTTTTTTAATAGGGTTTTATAGTTTTCATTTCATAGGTCCTTCATATGTTTCATTAGACTTATTCCTAGGTATTTTATTCTTTTTGTTGCAATTGCAAAAGGAAATATTTTTTCTACTTCTTTTTTTGACACTTCATTATTAGAGTATAGGAATGCTATGGATTTTTGAACACTGATTTTGTATCCAGAGACTTTATTGTATTTGCTTATTATTTCTGGCAGTGTTTTTGTAGAGTCTTTAGAGTTTTCTATATAGAGAATCAAGTCATCCATGAATAGTTTGACTTCTTCGTTTCCTATTCGGATGCCTTTTATATCTTTCTCTTGCCTGATTGCATTTGCTAGGACCTCCAATGCCATATTGAAGAACAGTGGCAATAGTGAACAGCCTTGTCTTGTTCCTGATGTTAGAGGGAAGGACTTTAGTTTTTCATGTATAAGTATAATGTTGGCTGAAGGTTTGTCATATATGGCTTTTATTATTAAGTTACTTTATTAAGTTACTTTCCTTCTATACCAATTTTGTTAAGTGTTTTGATCATAAATGGATGGTCAAAGGCTTTTTCTGCATCTATTGATATGATCATATGATTCTTATTTTTTAACTTGTTTATGTGGTGTATCACATTAATCAATTTGCATATGCTGAACCATCCCTTTGCCACTGGGATGAAGCCCACTTGATTGTGGTGTATAATCTTTGTAATATGTTGCTGTACTTGGTTTGCTAGTATCTTATTTATGATTTTTGCATCTGTGTTCACGAGAGATATTCGTCTACAGTTTTCTTTTGTTGTGTTATCTTTACCAGGTTTTGGTATCAGGGTAATATTGGCCTCATAAAACAAGTTAGGAAATAATTGCTTCCTCTTCGATTTTTTGGAAGAGTTTGAGAAGAATAGATGTTAAATCTTTTTTGAATGTTTAGTAGAATTCACTGGTGAAGCCATCTATTTACTTTTTGGTAAATTTTTGATGATTGTTTTTGATGATTGTTTCAATTTCCATACTGCAGATTGTTCTATTTAGCTTTTTCAGTTCTTCTTGATTCAGTGTAGGAAGGTTGTATTTTTCTAAGTACTGGTCCATTTCTCCTAGGTTATTAAATTTGATGTTATATACTTTTTCATAGTATACTTGTATAATCCTTTGTATTTCTTCAGTGTCTGTAGTAATTTCCCCTCTTTCATCCCTGATTTTGTTTATTTTTGTCCTTCTTCTTTTTTCTTTAGTGAGTCTAGCCAGGGGTTTGTCAATTTTATTAACCTCCTCAAAGTACTGGCTCTTTGTGTTGTATTTATTTTTTCTATTGCTTTTGTTTTCATTTTCATTTAATTCTACTCTAATTTTGATGATTTCTTTCCTTCTGCTGTCTTTAAGCTTCATTGGTTCTTACTTTTCTAGTTTGTTTAAGATAAAGCATTAAGTTGTATATTTGGACTCATTCTTATTTTTCGAGATAAGCCTGTAATGATATGAACTTTCCTCTTATGGCCATTTTTGCCATGTCCCAAAAATTTTGGTATGTTGTACTATCATTATAATTCATTTCTATGTATCTCTTGATCTCTCTTTTTATTTCTTCTATGACTCAGTTATTCTTCAGGAGCATGTTGTTTAATCTCCATGTATTTGTGGTTTTTCCTGCTTTCTTTTTGCAGTTGATCTCTAGTTTCAAAGCATTATGATCAGAGAATACGGCTGGTATGATTTCAACCCTCTTATATTTGTTGAGGCTATCTCTATGTCCAAGTATGTGGTCGATTCTTGAGAATGTTCCAGTGCACTAGAGAAGAATGTATAGCAGCTGTTTGGGGATGAAAGGCTCTGTAAATGTCAATTATGTCCACTTGGTCTACTGGGTCATTTAAGGATATGATTTCCTTACTGATTTTCTGTTTGGATGATCTATCCATATCTGACAATGGAGTATTTAGGTCCCCTACTAAGATAGTGTTTTGGTCTGTTTTTCCCTTTAGTTCTGTTAGTAATTGCTTTATACATCTTGGTGCTCCCTGATCGAGAACATAGATATTAAAAAGTGTTATGTCTTCTTGGTGCTTGATTGCCTTTATCATTATGAAGTGTTCCTCAGTATCTTTCTTTATCATTTTTATTTTGAAGTCTATTTTGTCCAATATTAGTACTTCTACTCCTGCTTTTCTCTGAATGATATTTGCTTGAAATATCATTTTCCGTCCTTTCACTTTGGTTTATATTTTTCTTGGAACTGAGATGTGTCTCCTGGAGGCAGCATATGGTTCTTTTTTGATCCATTCTGCAACTCTGTGCCTTTTCATTGATGAGTTCAGTCCATTTAAATTTAGGGTGATTATTGAAATATGAGGTTTTTCTACAGCCATTTTATCTTTCCCTTTGGTAGCTCCGTGTTTCCATTGCTTCCTAGTCCTTGTGTGTCTGCTTTTCTTTATTTTGCTTGGATTTTGTGGGTTTTCTCTCTGATTCTTTTTGTTTTATGTTATATATTTCAGTTCTGAATCTTCTGTGTGTGGTTACCATTACAAATATGTAAAGGAATGTTATATATATACAGTCGTTTATTTTCTTCTGCACGTGACTTATCTCCATTCCACTTTGTGAATTTGGATCATTGAATCCTCCCTTTTTCTGTTATTGTTGTCTCAATTTGTCCCTATGTATGCTGAACGCTCATTACTATCTTGCTATAGCAAATCTCTTCTTGTTGTTTAAGCTTATAATGCTCTGTTCTTAGTAAAGGTTGCACTCCTCGGCTTCTATCTGCCTGTTGGTCGCCTGACTCCTAAATATGTTTTGGTTTTTTTTTGTCATTTTGTTTTAAGTAAGCTGACCCTTTTCATTATTTTCTGTAATGCAGTCTTCGTAGTGGAAAATTCCCTCAATTTTTGTATGTCTAGAAAGGTCTTTATCTCCTCTTCATATCTAAAGGAGAGCTTTGCTGGATACATTATTCTTGGTTGGTAGTTCCTTTCAATTAATAGTTTGAATATTTGGTTCCACTCCTTTCTGGCTTATAAGGTTTGTGTTTAGGAGTCTGATGACAATCTAATGGTTTTTCCTTTATGTGCTACCGTCTTCTTTTACCTGGCTGCCCTGAGAATTCTATCTTTGTCATTGATTTTTGATATTTTTAGTACAATGTGTCTTGGAGAAGGTCTTTTTGGGTTGAGATAATTGGGTGTTCTGTTGAATTCTTGATTTCCAAGCTCCAGCTCATTCCTTATCTTTGGGAAATTCTTGTCAACTATTTGTCTGAAAAATCTTTCTAGTTCATGCTCCTTTTCCTCCCCTTCGAAAATGCCCATTATTCTGATGTTTCCTCTCTTGATGGTATCAGCTGGTTCTTTTATTATTTTTCATTCTTCAGTTTCTTTTTTCTTCCTTCTGATTTATTTCTAGATTTCTGTCTTTGATATCACTGATTCTTTCTTCCATTTGGTCAACTCTACTTCCTAAGCTTGCTATTTAATTTTTTATCTCTTGTAGTGTGTTTGTTCTTCATCTCCATAAGTCTATTTGGTTCTTTTTGAGGATTTAAATCTCCTTGTTAAAGAACTCATTCTGCTCATCTAGTTTTTTTTTTTTTTTCAATTCCTGGAATTGTTGATATGAATTGTTTTGGAGCTCATTGAGTTTTTTCAGATGTATTATCCTGAATTCTCTGTTATTTATTTCTATGTCTGTAAGCTTGTTTTCTGGAGATTTTATTTTTTCTTTTTGATCTGTCTTGTCACCTTGATTGTTCATGGTGTTTAATGTTCTGTTTCCCTGCCTGGGCATTAATAGAAGTGTATTCTCCTTTTTTTTCCAGAAAGATTTATTATATAAAGGTCTTTCTTTAGCCTGTTGCACAGAAGGAGTTTTTCTTTTGGTTTCCAGTAGGTGGCATCTAATCCTCTTGGAGCCTTGCTTTATATAAAATCTTAATAATGCCTTTATTTTTTCTTATAAATATTCAATCGCTCGCTACCCTCAGTCTCAGTCCTAAATGTTAGCGACAGTTTCGGTAGTGTTCGCTCAGATTCCCCTGGAGTATTCGGTCTCGGAGGACATGGGAGGCAGGGCTCTCTGGGTTGGCAGATGCAGGCTGCAGCTCAGCTTTCCCTTTTGCAGCCATGGCTGGTAATCATCAACTGTTGTTTCTCTGCTGTCCCCTCTTCTCTACCATCCCCACTTCTCAGCTTTCTGCCTTGATGCCTAGGCACTGCCGCTGGCCTCGAGGAGATCACAGCTTTGCCAGACAGGGCTGTTCAGGGAACTCACCGCACCTTCTCCCCTCCTTCCTCTACCTATAGGGACCTCCAGCTATGAAAGGCAGCTTTTTTGTTTCTCTCATTCTACCACTTGACTCCCGGGGTTCTGACCTGTGGTAGCTCTTATTCGCAGATCTCACACTCAGATGTGCTGGTGTTTTTTGTTGAGTTTTAGATGTTCAGCTTATTGTTGTTTTAAGGGGAGAGATCTGGGTATGCCATGTTTCTGATGCCATTCTGTGCCCTAGTTTTGAATTTTCTGCAATGAAATGACTGAGAATAAACTTGGGTGCAGAGAGCATAAACAATGAGACAGGGAAGAAAGCTATAGTGTATAGTTGAGTTGGTTGCTACCATGGGCTAATGGAGTTGAATTTCATTGGAACCCACAGGTACATTGTGCGCCTCTGAGAAATGTCCTTTTTTAAGGACTGGAAGCTGGGGAATGTATGCACAGACTCCTGCCTAAAGTAACTAAGAGTTTCTCCCAGGGTCATTAATTCACTTGGCATTTCCAAGTTGTCTAACTGCTGGCTGAGGAAGAACTGCTCTGAAGAAAGCCCCATGGTAGAGGAGCTGGGAGATGCAGTGGCCTTCGGTGGGGATGAGAAAGGAAGCATGAACAGAAATTGTCCACCATCCTGAAGAGGAAATCAGAGGAATAGCAGTGTGTGCAGCACACAGACAGCATCCTAATTCTAGCAAAAGTCTCCAGTAAAATTATGACTCCAGGAAGTGCCATGCTGATTCTGTGCTTTCTCATATCTCCTAACACATGGCAGGGAGTACCTGGGGTATATATAGAAACTGTATATATATGGTGCCTTTAAAGAAATAGACAGACAGGTTGAAAAAAGTCTATGCCATTTGTGGAATCTGACTCAGTCAGGCTAAGCCTCCAGGAGCCCAGGCCACGTGAGGGAGTGAGCCAGGTGGACTCCACTCAGAGGCAAAGACCTCAGGTTACTGCCAAGAGTCAAATTCATGATGATAAGGCCAAATATTAGTTCTCCTATCAGTCTGTTCACTATTTTAAAGCCAGGACTAAACCCATACCCCGCAAATATAACACTCACCGTGAACATATCATTGAGACATACTTCATTTGTGAAATAGAATTAATAGTTAATAATTTGTGCTTTAAACACTATCATAGTACTACTAGCACAAGGGAATAGTGAGAAATAACTGTACACTCGCCCTCAAGCTAACAATCTGTCTCCATGCCACCCTCTCTCCATGCCCATGGATTCCATTACATTGACAGCTATCACATGTCTTACTCAGCTCCAAACTCAACAAAGGCTTTCTTTCCACAAGTAGACTAGCCAAACAGTGAAACAGCAATGTAAGCTCTTTCAGTCTTATATGTTATGACACATATGTTTTCTTCTTTCTGATGACAATTTCTGGTATAACTTTCTGATGAAGTTCTAAACCTGTGGGTCTCAAAACTTGGTTTCCAGACCAAGAGCATCAGCATCACCCAGAAATATGTTAGGAATACAAATTTTTGCTCCCTGATGAAGATTCCCTCCTTTACCAAACTCTAGGCAGGCTCCTCTGAACTCTCTTCTCAGCTAGGCCTTGACTTTGAGGCTTCCATGTTCTTCTCTTCATTTTTTCTATTTTAGCAAGAATCATGCTCATTGATTTAGCCAGACTCCCCTACTCTCAGTATCTGATCACCCTTAATATCTAATATCTGATCACTTTGGCCTGCCTTCAGCAAGAATTCTGTCAGATTGGTTTGGCTAGAATCCTCCTTTATCCGTAATGTTATCTCCTAGTAATTTTCCATCCACTGCCCCTCACTCTGCTCCTTGGCTATAAATCCCCACTTTTCCTTGTTATATTCAGAGTTGATTCCAATCTCTCTCCCCTACTACAAAACCCTGTTGAAGTAGTCCCTTTGAATACAGTTTTCCTTACTATCTTTAACAAGTGTCATGAGTAATTTTTCTTTAACACCCCCACCCAGTCCTACTGAATCAGAAGCGGCAGGGGTGGGGCCCAGTAATCTGTATTTTATCAAGTTCTTTTGAAGGTTCTCATGCTTACAAAAGTTTGAGACCTACTGCTCAAAACGAGGCTCTAAGGAAGGGTGTATTCATGCTACAAAGGCAACATAGTAGGCAATGTGGACAGGTGCAAGAACACACAGGAAAGACCAAATCCCTATTCTCATAGATCTCATGTCTAATGAGGGTATTTACGAGAGCTCCATTTAGAGATGGGCATACATTTACTTTCAATAAAATTGAGAAAGGCTGACCTAGGACTCCTGGAGAAACCATGTATATTTCAGACGTCAGATGTTAGTAATTTAAGAATCTGGATTAAAAGTATGGAATCAGTTGTGGCTCCAAAACCCCAACAAGACAGTGGCTAAAATTCTAATTGTCAGATTCAGTTCTGTGGTTCTGTACTGACCTGTGGTTTCACATGAAAAATACCCACAGCTGTAGAGGAAACCACAAAGGTCTGGAAACTGCAGGCAGAGGTAAACAGAAACACAGTATACTCTACAAATGATAATAAGGAACCACAGAAAAGTATCAAAAGGGAAAAAATGCATTTCTTGGCTGGGAACTTGTTGAATGTTTAAACTTAGGGAACAAACTGATAAGAAAGTGAAGGGGATTTCCTTGGATTTAATTCCACAAAGAAATAGTAATTAAAGCCTACATTTTTATTTCTCATTAAGGCTGGTTAAGTATGGAATACAAAAGGAGGGTTATTTCAGAATACGTCATTATTTCATACTGTGTTTTGATTTCATTTTTAATCTCTACAGACATTAGGAACTTATATGTCTCTGCAAGTTTTAAATTATTCAAATTTTTTTGGTAACAGACATACTTTTACAAGAGAAATACTAGAACGAGAAAACTGCAATTCTCCAACTTTAGCTTCTTGACCATTACTATTAAATCTGCTACTTAGGAGATAGGTAGCAATGAGTAAGCGATAACTGTTGTGATGCAAAAGATGGTTAGATCTCCTTCCGTGTTTTATTCTGGAGATGCATATTTCAGAGGTTCCTTCACCATTCATTCAAAGGCCTTTTATACTCCCTCTAGTGGTGGCTGCTTTGGAGCTCAAGAGCAGCCAGACATTTCAAATATCTGTACAATAAAATTTAATGTGAATTTTCAAGTCCAAAAATTGCTCTATTACTATTGCATGGCCCCACCTCCAAAAAAAATGTACCTTTTCTTTAATCTGATAGAAATGAGGGTTTTACTTTGTGGTAACTCTCTAGTGTAATATTTGAATGGTAATTGAATTTCCTTAAGATTATTTCTTAAAATTATAATTTTAATGTTATTTTACAGTATGTCATTTAAATATTTCACTATTAAAGACTGTTTAATATTCAAAGCACAAAAAGACAAAGGGTAATTGTAAATTCTTGGTCTAAAAAAATTAATAGACTGTCTACAGACTTAGAAACATATATCTTTGCAAAGTTTTAAAACATATTCAACTTTTAAACCAACAAGCTCTTTAAAAGAGCAATATTCAAATTAGGAGGAAACCTCAATTCTTCAACTTCAGCTTTTTCAGCATTATTATTTATGCTCTAAATCACTTCTAGTTCAGTCTGTTTGGGAACCTAGCACCTTCAAATAGTCCCATCACTCTGAATGAGCCATTCCCAAAAGCATACAAACAAGTCTTATTCTTGATCATGATAAATGATGTCTTCTGTTACCCCGCAATCCCTCCTGTGACTCTAATCCCATTTCTTTATTCCTCTTTCCAGCAAATTTTTTCCATATTCTCATCTCACATTCTCTCTTTAACATACTCTTTTAAAGAAGTTTCCATCTCCATGACTCAGCCAAACTGGAGCTTATCAAGAGCGCTATTTTCATCTGGCCAAACCCAGTGATCCCTCTTAGCTTCTTTTCTTACTTCCAAAGTGGTATTCGACCAGTCCCCCTTTCTTTACTATCTAATAAAATACCTCAAACTTAACAGAGACAAATCATAGCTGTAGATTTGTTCCCCCAATCCCACTTGTACTTCTCAGTTCATTGCACCACCATCATTCAACTCCTATCTCTTCCTCACAAACATATACCTCCCAACAGCATATCCTGACAACTTTACTGCCAAAAGAGATTCTGAACCTACGTCTCCTCAATATTTCTATTGCCAGCATCTTAATGCAGTATAACCATCATCTCTAATCTGAGCCACTACCGCACCTTTTAACTCACTTCCCCTTGTCTTACCTTCAACAGTTCATCTCCACAGCAGTCAGAATACCTTTTAAAATATAGATTTAACCTTATCATTTCCCAGTTTACAATCCTCCAGTGGCTGCTCACACTAATTAGAAAAAAATACAACCCCCATACCCCACCCCATGACTAACAAGAAACAACATCATCTAGCTCTTGCCAAACCTCTCCATGTAAATTTTCTCCACCCCTACCCTTATGTTTCATCTATCTTATCTACTTTTCAGTAGCAGTTTCTGAAACTGGCATGTAATTCTCACGGCATTGCTAGTTCCTTCTCATTTTTCATATCCCAGGTGCAGCGTCACTTCCTCTGTCTACTTCTCTGACTGCTCAGTCAAAAGTGACTCCTTTCAACATCCCATTACCTTTTTCATAATCTTCATAGCATCTTCTCCTATCTTAAATGATCTCATCAATTAATGTATGTGTTGTGTCTCCACCTACAAGAATGTAACCTCAACAAAGTCACGGATCTCTTCTTGTTGACCACTGGATTTGGGGTGACAAATACTCATTTCATAGCATATTTATTGAACGAATCAATGACTGAATAAATTCTTCAGCCTGTGACTGGCAACATGCCGAAATTATATGCCATGGCTGCTGTGAATTTCCTCTTCTCTAGCATCTCTCTAGTTGTTTTCTTCCTCCCTGGTACACTAGTGGTGCTTCAGAGCATCATCGTTAGATTTCCTCCAATTCCCCAACACTGGAAGGGAAATTCTGACTCCAATTCTATCCCTGGCTCTGGTCTCTGAGACATGAATTCGACAGTATGAAGGATGAATTGATTAGAGCAGACATGAAACCAATATAAAGACTATTTTAATGGTCTAGGAAGGAGATAATAAGCACCTGAATTAGAACCCCAACAGTGGTTCTAATAGAGAGTAAAATTCAAGAGGCTTTATAGCAATAGAACTGATTGGCTAGATAAGTGGGGGTGGGAGTATCTTGCTAGGCCTGTCTGTATCAAAGAGGCACAAAAACCAACAAAATACAGAAATTTATTTTTCGTAGTGTTGGAGGCTGAAAGTCAAAGACCAAAGTATCAGCAAGGTTGATTCCTTCTGAGGCCTCTTTCCTTGACTGGCAGATGGCCAAATTCTCACTGTCTTCTTGTGTATGTGTGTGTGTATCTGTGTGTGTGTGTCTGTGCGTATATATCAGCCTATGTGTATCTTCTTTTAGAGACACCAATCCTAACGGATTAGGGTACCACCCTTATAACCTCTTTAACCTTAATTACCTCCTTAAAGGCCCTATCTCCAAATATAGTTACATTTGGAGTTAGAGCTTCAACATGTGAATTTGTGAGAGGACACAATTCAGTCCATAACAGGAAAGAAGCATGAAAATTATATGATTTGTCTAATTGTTCTTTATTGCTATTATAGATGTCTTATTTATTTTGTATATTATGCACATATGGTCAATTTAGGGGGCAGGAAAACTTTCTTTTACTTAAAGAGCATAATCTATAAATTTGTTTTAGGAAATAGAACTTCTCTTAATTTCCAAAGTACACCCACAAATTTCTTTGTGCCAATTAGTGTATTATTTCGATGAGTGTGTTAGTTGGCTTCACTAGTTTTAGGCAACAAAACCATCACTCATCACTACTGCTTCTCAATCTTTCTTGAAAGGATTAGAAAGGAACCATGGTCCTTACAGACATACCATCCTAAAGTTTAAGAATTTGAAAAGCTCAAGCTTGCTTAGACCCAGGAAGGATGGATGCAAAGGGTCTGGAGCCTGTGCCTGGCTGCTATCTTTTGCTGGGCTATCTGCATTTCCTTACCTCCCCATTCTCCATGGTTCTCTCACATGGGCTTCTGACTCCACCATGAGACTGAAACCCCTCTTGTTCAAGTTTCCAGTTACCTCCATTTACCGCATTCCATAGTCAAGCTTCAAAACCCAATCTTCTTGCCATTTCGGTAAGAACTAACAAGGCTGACCACATCTTTTTCTTAAAGCACTATTTCCCTTAGATAATGCATCCTTATTTCCCTCCAATACCACTAACTCCTTATTCCTCCTCCTCACTCTTTCTCCTTTCCCCAACCTCTCAATGTTCATTATTTCATTTAAGACCCTTGCTTTAAAGATCAAATCTGATCTCTAGCTCTGTCCTTACCAGACAACTCAAGATTCTTATGTCCAGTTCTGACATCTCTGCTCGGAAATCTAAGAACATCTTAAACTTAATACTTTCAAAATAGAATTCCTGACATTTTTCCCTAGACCTGCTCCTTCTTCAGTCTTCTCCATTGCAGTAAATGACTAAATTCACTTAGCTCATGAATAATAGTGATAATAATACTTGCTTAACTCATGATTAATAGTGATAATAATACTTACTAAAATATATATGTTTATTGGAGACCAAATTCTGTTCTAAACAGGAATTTTCTGCTTATTTTTAAAGTTTCACATTTTCTGTGTTGGGCTTCCTTTTTGCCACAGTTTCTTAGGAAAGTGTCTTTTGCACACTGAAGGAGAACATTCAAGGGGCACATTCCTAGCTCTCCTCCCACTCCAGACCCCCACCCTTTTCAAGGTTAGAATATGGACACTGTAAGTCAGCCATACCTTGTCGACTCCTGAAAACTTTCTACACCCAGGAAAATACCATGCTTCTTTTTATGTGTTAAGAGTAAGCTAATGATAATAATTACCACGGCTATTTTATAACTAGGATAAAAAGAATTCATACAGAAGATGTTGCATCTCAAAATTATGAGGAGAAACTATTAAAAGCACAACCACAAAAAAAATGCTTTGGCCAAAAATCAAGAGCCACAAAGTGACAATATTACAAGTAGTGCTTTACAATATTCCGAACTACTGGTTTTTGTCACCTTTTAGCCATGAAAGAGGTCACATTCATGAGCCAGTCAAGGCATAGAATGATTACTGGAACGTGTACCCTTTGCCTTAGATTTTGGTGGCCATCTCTCATTGAAGGGCTGAGAGTGTGTGGTTCAGTTTCCTAAGCAATCATAGGTCTGGGTAAACATGCTTGACTGATTAATGATAACAGCTCTTAAAACACCACAGACATTTCCAGCACCCAGAAATGTTTATTTTTTTATACTAAATTAAATTCTTTTTCTCTCTCATTCCCTCTAAGGAAAATGGTGACAAATTTAAATTCAGAGTGGACTGCTATATTGAGGATGGCCAGGTGCCACAACCTGTAAATAGGCTATGCTGTGGGTTTATATTTCAGCAAGAGGATGGTGGGAGGGAGGAGATTTGAGAGGGGAAAAGAAAAAGAAAAATCCTCAATGAACACTGTACCAGTGTACCATTAGCACTGAGCCAACTGCCTTGCACACAAAAGGGATTTAATAGTAATAGATTTTTGTATTTACCAAATAAAGCAATAGTAAAAACAGTAATAATTTCTCATATTATTATACTTGATAAATATTTATGATGGAAAAAGAGAAGGAAACAAATACTTAAGGAGAATCTGCTTTGTGCCAGGCACCAAAATGCTGGGAAATAGAAAACATTATTTTCATTAAGCACATTAGAAAACTGAAGTTTAGAGTGGTTTATTTGCCCAAGGCAATACAGCACAAACCTGGGATTCAAAAGCCTATTTCTTATCTACTTATGTTTATCCACACTGGGTCCAATGATGAGAACAACAATAGACATTTATTCAGTATCTATTTATTTTGCTTATATAAATCATTCTGGCCAGTTTTATGCTAATAAATATGTCACCACTCAAAAACCTATATTAGACAGCCATAGCATCCTAACTGTTTTTTTTGTTTGTTTGTTTTTGTTTGTTTTTTAATATTACCATGACTTCGGTAATTTCTACCAGTAAAGAAATGCTCTCAGAAAGAGCACACCTTCTAATCAATAGGTTTCCCTGGTTTCTAAGGATCATAGATCTATAATTCAGAAATGTACATAGACCCTAGCATGAGCTGAGGCAGGATGAGAAATTGAGATTGTTGTGAATATCATTTTAAAACACTGAGGTGAGATAAAGCCATGGTTTGTAAATCAATTTTAAAGGACAATTAGACATTGCTTTTTCCACTTAAAAAAAAAAATTTAGTCACAAATGAATTTGCAATGGCACACATGGTTACATATAAAATAGGAAGATACATAGCATAGCTGTGTATTATGATCTTCAAGAAAAAGAACACATTCGACTTGCTGTTCAGGAAAGGTCATTATAAATGTTGGGCAACTCTTGATGATGATTCTGATTTTATTCTACATGTTAAGGACAGGCATATAGTTCCTTTATTTTATAAAGTAGGTATATATTATACATGTAAGTAGGAATGGGAAGGGCCAACAACATTCATTTATTTATTTGCGGCTTACTCATTTATGTTAAGAAATGTACTAGGTTCCAGGATAACAGCTGAGCAAAACATTACACTTGCCCTCAAGTAGCTCAGTGTTTAGGATAGAGAACATAGAAATGAAGGAGGAAAATCAAACTAATACATGATTAGTGCCAAAATATTAGCAAAATGCTATAAGAGATAAATTTCAGGACCTCCTATCCCATTTAAACAAACAAACAAACAAAAAAATAAAACTCTTGTGCTAATCTAGTAAATATTAATTGTTTGAGTTAAAAATTTGTTCTGGAAGAGGCAATACTCTTTCTGAAACATTCTAGGTCCTTCTACTGTAGTGTACTTGATCACAATGAACCTGTGGGGCAAATGGTTTTTTGCTGTCTCTAAATATTGACCTCTAATTCATTCTTCAGTTGAAAACTACATCCTTCAAAATTTTCTGGACCCCCTAAGCTAAATATGCTCTGTGCCTGCTTTACTACCATATCATGGCAATTTTTTCTGATTTTTGTTTTAAGGAACACATGGCTCAGGTCGAAGCCAAAGAAATTACCAAAGAGAAAAAGCTTACCTTTCTCCTCCTTTCTGGAGAGTCTTTCTCTCACAGCATCTAAGCTGATGCTTCTGAAATTCAGTCAACTATAAGTGCCTCGGGATGTATATGGACAACTGGGAAGCAAGATCTACAGTTTTCTGAATGTACCGTTCTTTATCCAGGCCTGGACTCCAAAGAGCTAAGAATATTACATGGAGCTCTGAAGCAGAGCATGTGGGCGTCTGCCATCTGTAAGTTTACTTTTTCATCTTACTACAAAAAATTAGGACCATGATGTATATAATGACCCTGATCAAGGATAAACTACATAGAATGAAATGGGTGACCACTGATCAAATAATCTCTGTTTCAGCAGCTATTCAATATATCAGTTAGCTGAGACTGTGTTTTGCTGCAATAACAAACAATTCCCAAATCTCAGGGCTTACAACACTATTACTACAACCATCTTGACTGTGGCTCTGCTCCATTCATTCTTTCTCCCAGGATCTAAACTGAAGAAGCAGTTTTTATCAGGAATAATGCACATACCATAAAAGAGGGGGATATAGGTGACAGACTGTGTGATAACTTTCGAGCTTCCCTTTGGATATGACATAGGTCACTTCCGTACCTGTTCGATTGTCAAAACAAGTCCATGGCCAAGACTGACGTCAATGGGATGGATTATATAATTCCCTCAGAGGAAAAAGCCTATATATAGGAAGGGCAGTAAATATTTTAAACAATAATTTCATCTACTACAACATGTGAGAAAGATTGGATATTGAAGCAATCTAGAAAGAGCACTAGATCAGCAGATTCCTATTGAGTTTTAGTGGAAATGTGGTCATGTCAATCGACTGGTTCTAAGCCTTAATTTTTTATCTATAAAACAAAGGTTTGGTCTATGTGGTATCAAGGTCCCTTCCAATTCTGCCATTGAGCCCAAAGCCTTGATTGCATTATAGTTATTTGGTTTGATATCTTAGCCAAAGTACAAGTGCCAGTATCATTTCCATATTTCTCAGAGACCTCACCAAGTATGGTGCTTGAAAACATTGGTTGAATAAATAAGCTGATCCTATGAATAATTTACACTTTAGTGCAAATTCATTAGATAATTTCCTGGATGCAGAGACCATGGCTGGAATGTGGAAAGCACTGAAAGCCTTAGGCATGGTGGTGAAGGGAAGGAAATTAAGAGAAGAAATGAAAACAACACAGGAAAGTGCGAAAGAGTGAGAGCAGAAAAAAGAAGGCTATGAATACTCTAGTGCCTGGGCAATTCCTCTTAGAACAGCTCTGTGACATATATTATGACAGGATGCAGTTCTAGATTTCTCTATAACGAAAATTGCTTAACTTACTAAATCTAAAGACATATCTATTTTGAAACTATTGCAAATGCAAAGAGATTTGTTTTTTTCTTCTGTTCTTTATTTTGTGTGGAAAAACTAGGTAAAGAATACACTCCCAAACAGTTAAAATTCAATTAAGGGAAATGCTGCCGCATTGTATAAAAATATAGTTCCTGCTTTTATTGTGAAAAGGAAATGATAGCATTTTGAACCTAACAAAACAGCTGATTTGCCAAGAAAATGCTCTTAACCAGAAGGAATCAGCTAAAAAGAAAAATACGGACAGTGCTTCTATTCCCATCTAATGTTTTCATGAGAAGATAAAAATGCTGTCTGTCTCACTTTTTAAAAAGCTCTCCAATATTTACCACAAATACAAAACATTGTTATTTAAATAATTACAAAATATAATTTGAATTTCATATTCAATTCTCACCTGGAATAATGGATATTTGTTTCCTACTTACCCATACCATTCTTCCTGCCCACATAATTGTAGTTTGATGAGATCACTTGTGACTTGTATTTCTTATTTTAACAGTTGTAATCCATAGTAGATTCTTGGTTGTACAAATGCATCAAATGTGTAAATTCACTTATCAATGCAGTGTGAAGGTAATTAAAGAATTTAGTGCAGTTCGAAGTTTAAAATAATCATACTCACAACAGATAAAATCCATTCAAAATAATGGGTGCTGTTTCATAAGTTCAACCAACATCAGGCCACCAAAAAAAACAATCTTTTTTTCCTTAAATTAACTTCAACATGATGAACTGTAAAACTTCAAATGCTGTAGTGAAGATCTGAGAAGTGAAACAGAAAGCAAGTAAAAGCAGTAGTCTGGGTATATATGACTCCTGAAGAATCCATTGTTTTCTGTCTTTCCTTTTTTGGCTTTCAAACTACCTTCAAACTAGTGATTTGAGAATTTTAGAAAAACATATGCAAGGAAAGGAGCTTTTAAACCATTATGTTTTACTTTTTTCAGAAATCTGTATTCTTAACATCTCTTGCTGACTCAGGGGAGGATTGTCTTTCACTTTGGTAGGGAAGACACCAACATACCTCTTTGACTCCTGACTAATAGCTTCCCCTGTCCCCTGCTGGCTACAGTATATTAGCAAGCAATGCCACTAAATGAGAAACAATTGATCCTTAGGCCTGACACTTTAAATCACAAGCATTTTGTAGTTTTCACCAACTGTCTGGAATATTGCTATTTCTGGTGGCAAAAAGCCTGTATGTAGGGAATACTGAGAATGTTTAGTGGGCTTATGACATAAAATATGTAATGCCACTAGAACTTTCACCATTAAATATCAAAATCTTGAAGCTTAGCAAGTAACCTTGGTCAGGATGTAGTACCCACAGGTCTGTTTCAGGAAGTCAATAATAGCCTATTAGTATGCAGTTTTCCTTGGAGAATGGCCATCTTCACACTGTGCTGTGTTCCCTTTTCCAACCTTCCTGTCACTGCTCTGTGTCCGCGACCCAGCCTAGGGCGCCTTGGACAGATCTCTTGTCATTTCCTGCATTCTGCACGAGCACTAATTGAAAATTTGGGTGGCCTTGCTTATTTATTTTTCTGGAATTCAGTGGGTTGTATTTTCATGGCGTTTTCTCAGCAGTGCAGCGTTTCAAATTCAAACTACAACAATGAGAAGAAAAGAAAGCCAGTCCTTGTCAGCACACTGTATCCCGGGTCTGAATCTGCAGTACAACCTTAGCAAATTATAATTAAATGTGAGTTATCAGAAGTGCCTATTTTTTCATGAAACTAAAAACACGAGTTTACTTTCTCCTTGAAAAGGAGAAAACATGGTAATATGCTCAGTTACTATAAAAAATAAAATATAAATAGAAAGTAACATTAAAAATTATTTGGTAAACTTCATCAATTGACTGTCCATGTCTAAATCTTCATAAAATATACTGGCACGAATTTTCTGTCATATTAATATATTTAAAAAAGAGCTTGCTTCACCATACCGTAGCACTAGGGTTTCATACAAATTACAGCCTGCATGTGTTGCAACAGCACTTTTCTTTAGGAATATAAAGGCTAACAGTGAAAAATTTAATTTTATCAAGATGCTATACCATGTTGTTCTAATAATATACTGCTGTTGTAAATTTTGTATTGCCTAACATTCAAAGAAGACTATATTTCAATGGATTTGTGTAAAAAACAACTTTAGCAAAAATTAAATTTATACACATGGCTTATAGAATTTAAACCTCAAAACTGACTTTTGATTTTATCCTGGATATGTGCATCTTTCATTTCTAAACTAAGAGTATATATAGTAAATTTTTAACATTTCATACATTTTGCATGAAATACATTGAAAGAAAGATTTAAAATAGTTGAATATACACACGTTAAATAAACCAAAGACAATTACTTTAATGAAACTCCCTGAAAGAGTGCCAATTGAGGAGCAAATACACTACTAGTTTTGTATCTTTTAAACAGGACTGAGTCTAGCATATTTTTTAAATCTGGAGAGCTACCTTCCCTTGGTTTAATGAAGAGCTATATAAACATAAAGTGTTATTCATTATTATATGCACAGCTTATCTTATATAGTGAGTCTCAAATATACGATCAGTATCATGTGAAAAACTATATGTTTAAAATGCATTTAAATATATGCATTTCTATCATTAAATACATTTCTGCTATTGGTGTTATTAATGAGTACTCTAATCGTATATCAATTTACCTCAAAATGAGAAAACAATAAGATCTTTCTGTGGAGCAAAATTTGCCACCACTGTGAGCTGAAAGCAAACCTTGAAAAGCATTTGTCCTGTTTAGTTTGGACAACTTTTTTGGGAAATAAAAAAAATTCATCTGTTCATTTTAATAAAACAATTAATGGTATTAAATAGCTATTTGCAATCACTTTTTATAAATTGGAGATAGTACTAAATTGTCAAAAATCAATGACAGTAACACAAATTACATCTTCACATAAAAATAAGTACATAAATGCATCTGACTTTTTGAGTGAACTTATTAGTACCTTATTAAAATTTATAAATAGGATTTTTTCCATATAAATTTTATTTTAAAATTAAAGATGTGAAAGAGGGAAAAAAACTGCTTGAACTATGCAAATATTGCCTAGCTAAAGTACTTACTTTGAATACATACAGATGTGAGCTGAATAACATAATTGTAGTTTTTCACATGATACTAATCATATATTTGAGACTCACAACATAAGATATGTTGTGCATATAATAATGATAACACTTTATGTTTATATAGCTCTTCAAAACTGTAAAAATATTTTTTAACATGTATAATTGAGGTTCATAATAATTCTCTGAGGCTCACATTTAAAAAGCACATTAAACTCAATAAGAAAAGATATTAAAGAAAAATAAGTCTATGGTTACTAAAGATATAGACATAATAATAGAATTTTAGTATGAAAAATAGAAAAAGCATTGCAGTTTAAATAAAGAAGATACTTAAACTGGTTAGCTGTACTGAGCAGTGCAGAATAAATTATTGCAGCTCTTCCACTCTTCTGAATAATTTAGAAAATAAGGTAGCAGACATTCACAACTTCGTTAATTCAAATACATTTTATTGAGTAGTTTTTCTTTTCCGTTGACTTTTTTTAAATAAAATATTAAAAGGAAATCACACTATTCACATCCATATCATTTTTTTTCCTAGTAGTGAACCTCTTTCATATCTGTCTTGTTATGTTAAATTATACCTTAAGAAAATAAATGTCAGTTGAGATATAGTCCATTTTGAGACTTGCCTTTTGTAGTTAAGTATGAATAGATATGAAAAAAAACATGTTTTACTATTTGTACAAAGTCTCAAAAAATTAAAATTATACATTTCTAATATTTCCTACTATCATTTCCACTTGGCTAGAGTTAACAATAAATTTTATCATGGCTGACGATTTCTTTCATAGAGGTCAAAGAGAAAAATTAAAATATTTTTAATGGAAAAGTACTTCATAGAATAAACAAGAACAAAACCACCTCTTGTGACTTACCCTTTCCTATGTACGCAGAGCTGCCATTTTCTTTCATATGTGTGACTCCAGAGTATATTTTCCAACTTATGCATAGACGTAAGTCACAGCTGAATTTAGGCATTGCCCCCAAGTAAATGAATCCCTAAAAGTTCAAAACTAATCCTAATAAAAATGCAAAGTCTGTGCTGGAAGATTTATACAACAAAGGATAGGCCATTATCTGCAGAGCAAGATAATTATCTGAAGAGGGACAAAGGTAGATTATACAAACAAACAAACAAACAAAAAACCCACAAAATATCATGTATAAAATTTCTTCTCATCTTTGCTTTCTCTTGAAACTTAATGCTTAGACTGAAAATTGGAGTATATGTACAATGTTGGAAAACAGAATCATTGGATCTATGTATTGGTTTTCTACATCTGACATTCAACTGTAAACAACTGACAACTCACCTGATTCAGACTGGTTTATTCAAAGCATAAAGTAAAATAAACCAGGTTCCTGATTTCTTTTTCTCAAGAAAATAGGCTGGTTCTTCTGAACATTTTGTTGTAATAAAGGTAAAAAGAGGTGATAGAACTAAGAGAACAGGGTACCTAATAGACCTCCAGGTCTAAGGATTTTCTAGTGTAGACTGTCTACTCACTTCAAGGTTGGAGAGAAGATGAATTGTGACTAGGAAGTCCAAAGCTACCAAACATCATTATTTAGTTGCACAGGCCACAAATGATCTTAAAAACTGTTGAAAGCAGAACACCAGTATACAATCTTCCTATGGTGAGTAGGTCAGCCACTAAAGAAAAATGTGTAAATCAGAAAATTTTTTGAAAATTAGATTGCTGCTCTCGGCATTCTTTTTACATAGAATTCTGCTGAAGACCTCAATTTACATTAGAGATGAAAGAGATGTGGGGAAAATAAATATTTAAACTGTGATTGATGAGACAGGATGATGCAAGGTGGGTTAAAACAGGGCTAAAATTAAATGGAATCTAAACATTCAAAAGTCCTGGAGCACCCACAGCGGCTTCTTCCACCCAGATCCTCACACCCACCATGTGGAATGTGATTTCTAGGGAGACTGCCCTCACTTACCCCACTGTAACTCTTCTCAGTAGTCATTACCTCCAAATTCAGTTGTCAATCTTTTCTTATAAGCGCATGCACATATGTGTGTGTGTGTGTGTGTGTGTGTGTGTGTGTATAGTAGGTAGCTGTGGTCAGTGACTCATGTTGTCCACTGCTAGTCTGACCACAGCTAACCTTTGGATTACCTGTTAAGTGAGGCTTGCCCAAAGACAAAGTGAGAGGCCCTTTGAGTAGGGGACATTTTCTGCAGTTTCGGTGGGAAAAGCCTGCCTTAATCAGCCACCGCCTTTAGCGTAAACAAGAGTGAAAGCTAAAATGACAAGTCACTGAAATTACTTGTTACTGTTAAAAAAAAAAGTTCTATTTTTCCCAGAACCATTTGTTCTATTCAAAAATTAAAATGGAAGGGAGAGAAAGGAAGTAGGAAGAAAAGAAGAAACCATAGTCAGTTTATTGACTCAACTTTCTCCTCTGTCCACTTCCACCTAATTTTTAAAAATTTTTTGATTAGTTAGCTAATAGTTCTCACTAGCCTGATGCCAGGCATTTCTAGTTTTGTAAAACTTTTTCTCCTCACTATGAAAATGTGATTTTTAGGAAATAAAAAGATGCAGGATATAATCAACCCCTATGATTCTAAGATGAATTATTTATGCAAAAGGAATAAACAATCTGTCTCTACCATCACTCACAGACTGAAATGCTTGCTTCAGTCTCCTGGAATGTTCTGGTGGCCACTATCTACTGATTGCCTTTGGAATGTGGACACTCCTTGGACTGGCCATTAGAATCTCTGTGTGCATTATGTTTACAATGGCCTGAAAAGAACTTCGGGGGTGTCAGTAACCAAAATTAAATAGAGATTTTAACAGCTCTGACTTCCAGATTTTACACGTTAAAGAAGGCTTTTGTCTCTAAATGTTTTTCAACAGTCGAAGACTATTAGTTATAAATATTATTAGCAATATTAATTTTATTAATTATTATTAGATGTGCTGAAAAAATAAGTTAGCATAAGTTCATATATAAGAATCAATAAATTTTTTATGTGTATTTAGTTATTTCAAATTTAAATAAGCTGCTTGCTTAGCCAGGCTTCTTGGAAGAATTCATTAAAATGCTTCTACAATGTGAAATATTCTAATTTCCACCTGAAAAAATGTAAGGGATCTCAAGTTTGTAAAAGTTAATTTCCTGTTTCTATTAGTTTGTATGCTAAAACAATTACACATCTCATTGGATGAAGTAGAAAGCTTTGATTCTGTGACAGAACTACATGTATTCTATAATTATAAAGAAAGTCAGTATTCTAAATTAGTTATTTAAGTTCATTAAATGTTATGACATTTCTTGTAATTTAAAACTGTTTAACATGTAGTTATTAGATTTCTAGTCAGGATGGGAATATAGTATTAAAATACATTTGAATGAATTGTTATTGTCATTTTTCAAAAATTGTAGCAATGTGTATTTAATTAATTATTCTTATATGAAGCTTACAAATGCCTATATTTCTACATTACAATAGAGATCACAATAATGTGAATGTGTGCATATAATGTGAACTATTATATATATTTCTTCCAATATGAATAAGTTCATTAAATAAGTACATGAAAAAATTCAAAGATTAATAATGTAGAGGTCACTTACATTTTGGAGTAGTGAGTCTTTTCATGCTTGCATTGTAAGAAGATTAGATGTGTCAATAGCTTTGTTCCTGGGATTATTTCTATACTGGAATACTGCTTACTTAATTGAGTTTTCTAATAAACCTAACCAACAGACTATTCCTTTATTTGATTCCACTCAAAATTTTCTGATTTAAATATGTTAGCATATGCTTGAAAAATAAGCAGGAAAGACAGCTTCTTCAGCATTTTAGCTGTTATTTTCTTATTTGTTAAAGATTTTTCCCCCAACAGATTTTCTTAGGCAGTTGATTTGTATTAGCCCTCATTGTAAATATTTATCAAGACCTGGGCACAGAAAATTAAAAATAAATAAATAAATAAAAGCAGGATTTTTCATTATCCTAATTACCTCCCACGATCCAAATATGATTTTCTTATTTTGCTTTTGGAAAATAAATATTGTAAAAAATAATAATTATAATGCCTTTACCTTAATGGCAGATTCGTTTAATTTATAGAAACCAAGAGAGGACATGTAGAAAAAGAATATGAGAGGCATTGTGTCATTAAGTGTTGATTTGAAAAACAAGCTTGACTTGCTGCAATGTACACATGCAGAGGATCTCTCTGAATTAGTAGCTAGGCAAAATAAACCTTTTGTGAAAGTGCTGTTTAGATTTGTATCCCTATAGGATCAGTTAAACACAGATTTTTAGACTTTGAAAAATTATTAACAGCAATATTGAGGTATAATTGATATACAAAAATTGCACATTTGACATATACAATTTTGTGAGTTTGGAACTTAGACAACTTCAAATGAAAGAATTACTGTTTGTAAACCAAGAAAGAATAGCAAAGTGAAAATTCTTTAAATAAAGAACATCAAGTAAAAATGCAAAAGCTCCCCTCTCTGATGTGGAAAGCAGACTCTTTTAGTTTTGAGAATTTTCTAAGAATTAATTTATCTTTTATTTTTCTTAAAACATGCCATACCCGTGGGTGGCAGGTGGTGGAAGGAAGAGAAAGACTAGTAATAGCAATGCATTTCATTCCGCCTTTCCAGCATTATAACCGAGGAAATACAGTCTATAAATTCGGATTTAGAACTGATTTTCCTAAAGAATGAAACTTCCTTCTAAATGTTTTAACAAATACATGCTTATGAACAGGCCAACTTAACAGCCATAACAATTATAATTAAACATATCTAAAACACAAAATGAAAGGACTAAAAGAAATCACTGAAATTTTCCCTCACAATTTGAAATCAGCAAACAGAATATATAAATTTCTAGGATAAAATTATAATTACATAGAGATTTTTCTCCATTTGTTCTCAGACAAAATGTGAGAAATCCTCAGAAGTCTACAGTCCTAAAAAACTATTGTTTATCAGAAAGAAAACATATGCATATGCTAAAATAAAATCTATTATTTATGTCTATGCATTCATTTGAGCCTCTAATTTATGTTAGTAGGATGAATACACATCATGTTAAATATATGTAAAACATAGTAATCATGCAAATCAACACAGACCCACACATCCAGGATATGAACAAGTGTGGCCAAGCTTAGAAGAAATTACTTTACAGAAAAGCAGGAATTCAATAAAAACACAAAATTGAAAATGCAACTCATGTATTTATCATTGTTTTCTTCTTTCTTACTTTACTTCACAGCTAACCTTCTATAGTTTGGTTAAGCCAGGGACTAAGAAGCAAAGTAATTAGTTTACAGGGCGGAAACTGAGGAGGTGTAAAAATGATTCAGAGCAGAAGACCAAAAAGTTATAGAAACAGAAAAGGACCAAAATCTGCCTCAAAGTCAGAGAAAGCAACCAAAGTTTTCTCAGTTTTAAAATGGCTTGCCTTACAGATAACAAATTCAAAGAATAAAGTATCTAGGAGGAAAAAAAATCCCTTTAATTCACTAGCAAGAAAAATTAGCATGATCCACTGCCAGTGGTATATACAGTTGTTGAGAAAAACTTCACTAATACTACCCACATGTCCTGTCATATGCAGATGGCCAGCCAGTCAAAGTTGCCAGAGAGAAAGAAGGCCTTGCGGTTCAGCCAAAACTCACTGCAAAATAGTTATTTTTTGAAAAGTGTGGTCATGGATTTTAGAACTTAAAGTGACTTCAGAGCTTTCCCCTCCTCACCACGTTCTTTTAAAAGTACTTTAATCGCAACTCTCACGTGGTCAAAGAATGCATCTAATCAGGATTGTTACTAGGCCTGGCCCAAAATATGGGCTTCTAAACTCTCAGTGGAATTAATCTAAACAGCACGTCCTTGAAAAACATAGTTTCATTCAACATAATTTCGTTGCAACATTAATGAGAAAAAAAATTGATTCCCAGCCAGGTTCACTATCTGTGTGAAGTTTACACATTCTCCCCACATCTGTGAAAATTTTCTCTGAGAACTCTAGTTTCCTCCCAAGACCCAAAAGCTGTGTACGTGAGGTGAATTGGCGTGTCTACATTGTCCCAGCCTGAGTGAGTAAGGAGTGTGTGTGATGAGCCCTATGATGGAAGGGTATCCTGTCCAAGTGGGTCCAGCCTTTCATCACAAACTGTTGGGATGGGTTTTGATCACCTGAGACCCTGAACTGGAATAAGCGGGTTGAAAAATAATGATCCTACATACATGTAAGTTCTAAAATAAAAATGTATGTACAGTTCACATTTATTTCAATGTTTAAAATTAGAAGTATTTTGAGTCTTTACTTAGGAGTTTGGTGATGTTTTTGTGCCCAGAAATATGTTATAGGACCTTAACTCTTATTTACATCTGTTAGCCTATGGTAAAATTGGTTTTGTTATACGTCGTTTCGCTTAAAGGCATAGCTTCTGAGAAACTATTGAATGTCAAGTGAGGACTTACTGTATGTATCTATGAGCTATATCAATAATCACTTTATCTATCAATCTACCTATATTTAAACCAGTGACACTACAGTCAATTCTCGTTTTTTCAGGGGCCATAGATATCTTTGTTTCTTTTAAGTATTTCACTGCTCAAACTCCACTAGAGGTGGAAAAATCAGTTCATTTTTGTTATGTGTTCAGTTAGAAAGAATAAAGTTTCAGACTTTTGTCTAAAGTGTGGACCAGAAATTCCCTTTGGCTCTTAATCTTTCATGTATTCCTTGTCCATTTGTACCACCAAAAGTACACAGAGATCTCTGCTTTGCTAGAGAGCTGGCCCAGGACACTGGATGGCAGTACAATATCAGCAGCTGCTTGAAGACGTGCTTATAGGAGGCAGCAACGTGCGGATGGGCATGATGTTCTTCAAGATGTATGTACACTGAGTAGGCGTCCTGCACACTGATGCTTCTAAACACCTTTGGGAATTATATTCAACACCTTCAAGGGAAGCACAGATAAGTCAAAAACTTAAGTGAAATCTACTGAAAATAGAGGATGAGAAAACTACCTTTAGAGAGTTTAAAATATTTTATTGGGTCTGTGGGAAACCAAGGTGTTAGCCGAGCAATGAAAAGACTCAGATAAAAATTATGTCATATCAGAACAAAAAGAAATGAGATATGAAGCCAGGCAGACAAATTGCATGCAAGGTATTTCTGAAACTTCTGGAAATGGGAAGCGTTCATAAAGGAATGTCTATAGAACTCAAATAAAAACCAAGAGGCCAGCAACATGTCTCTGCCTAAGTGAAATTGTAACTGGCTTCTTCTCCAAATGGGGTGATATTCCTTGATAGCAGACATATAATATGGCAAGCCAGCCAGTCTGCTGCCCTTAGCCCCAGTCTATTAGGAGAAATATCACATCAGTGGAATAAACTGAGAATATGGTAATATTTTCTATGTCTTTTCTATGACTGCAGACACTAATGCAAATTGGCCTTGTTCCCATTGAAGTAATATTAGACCTTCAAGCAGAAAGTTTTAAAAGAAAAAACAAAACACACACACACACACACACACACACACACACCAAAAAAACCTCAACCACCTATTACTACCTAGCAATTTAAAACAAAAATACGTTCTTACATTCAGTTACAACCCCTTCATTTAGAAGATAAAGGAGTCTAAACTCCTACTCACAGAAAACCAGAGGATTAGGTTGTCCTTGACCTCTCTGCAGCAATAGAGTAGGCCTGACCAACAAAGATCCCCTGGTTCTAAGATGAGTCATTTTGACATTCTGATCAAGGTCCCTCTCTCCAGCTTCTATATCTCTCACATCTCTCTGGCAATGAGTGACTCCTCAATTTCTCTGTTCTATTCCAAACCACCTACAGATAAAACCCACCACCAGGGACACCCTGATATAAACACAGGTGATAAACACAGCTGGGTAGCAGTGGTGGACATGTGATTGGAGTAACACTGTTGGAACACCATATTCCTACGTAGACTCAGCTTTATTTAAAGTTTTTTATTTTTTAATAAAATATGCAAATAGCAAGTAAGTAGAAAACCACAGAGCTCTGCTTTGCTACAAAATTGTTTGGAGACATTTCACTATTTTGAGGACTTTGCATATACAGAGCTCTGGAGCTGATGAGAAGTGTAGATGCTAAAGTCCACATAAAGGCATTTGCTAGGATTACAACAGCAAGATTAAGGTGAAAACAAAATGATGTAAGGGGCTTCCTTAACCAATAGGCTCAATTTGAGAATTGGTAAAACAGGGCTGTAACTTTTATAATCTTGGAGGATTTTAAATTTCTTGTGATTTTAAACCATAAAACACTCCAGTGAAGCATGACAGAATTGGGTGGTATTTGGTAAAATATCTCAATCATTCCTACATTGTTAAGATTTACATATTGAATTTTGCTCACATTTTTTTGCCCTTAAGTGATCATTAAGCATATTTTGAAATAGACAACTAGAAACAGGTATCTCCCCCAACTCTGCCATTATCCTAATGTATTGCTATTATTTTTAGTTTTGTATTCGACATTTATTTATTGAGCATCTACTACGTGTGAGACATGGGTGAACAAATAGAAAGTCCTAAAGGAACTTATATCTTAGTGGGAGGAGATAAAAAAAAAGTAAACAAATGATGTACTTATATGTTGTGGTTAGTACTATTACTGGGTGGCTGGTGTACTGAATACCTGCTATATAAGGCTATGCTGTTTCTACAATGATGAATAAGACAGGAATCTACCAGCAAGGGGCTTATAATCTGAGTTAACAGAAGACTAAATAATTATCAGTCTTTGGTAAAAAGGATTGCTAAAATGGCAAATTATAGTCCTTTTGAAGATTAGATTCTATACTAATTATGGTCCATTACGAACTGATATACCATGCAATATGAAACACTTTATATATTTAATGTAAAAAAAATCTAAACAACAGGAAGCTGTGCCTGTCACAATGTTTCCTGACTAAAACCAAAGGAATTTTACACTCCAAAGTTATTTTTTCTGGGTCAAACTAAATCTGATGCTGTATTGAAAACACAAAGCTATAATGATATTTATTGCTTCAACAGCTACTACTGCAATTTTATGTTTATTTTATTTGCTGCCAGCTTCTGCATATACTGTACCAACACTTGTTAACTGGTTTTAGAATACACATCATAAGTTTAAGAAAAGAAAGAAAACACTGAAACACCATAAAATAATTTTTATATTAGCGAAAGATACTCTTTCCTCTTTCAAGTGTTTTTCTTTCAGAAATACAGCGTTGTCCTTTTTTTTTTTTTTTTTTGATTCAAGAAAGATCTGTGAGTCCTCAAGAGCCATTCAAACCAGCTTAATGCCAGGATCACCTAACTTAAGAAATGACCTGTCGCTGAGACCCAAAGAGGAGACAAGAAAAGGGTTTAGTTTCACCGTGAAGCAGGGATACAGAAAACTTAATTTTCTTTCAACCTCTGCTGCCGGGCCTGACTCATGTTTCCTGTGTCTTTTAAAATGGATGATCCTGAGACAGTTGAGTTTTTACTGGAGCAACACTTTGACATGTCTTCCAAAGTAAAAGAGAGAAAAATAAAGTTATGCTAAGTCTCAGGACTCAAATTATCTGTACAAAATAGCACCTTTTCCCCCACCTTGGGAGGTATTTCTCTTATAGGTGTGTAGGTTCACATAAAGATATTTGAGTCATATTAAATATAGATGGTTTTTGGTCTATGATAATGACTATTTTGGCTAGATTCTCCCAGAGGCCATCCCCGAGATACAGTTTCAAGGGCTAGTATTTAACTTGGGAGGTGACTAGGGATCACCAGGAGGTGATCACCAGGAGGGGAGTAGGGAAGCTAGGTGGGGAAAGGGAAGAAAGCCAGTTAAAGGTGTGCTGTGAAGGCATTCCCAAGGATGCCTGAGCTCAGTCTCCAGGGAACTCTGGAATACCTTGTATAACATGCCTTCAAGCTACCCCAGGAGGGAGGCAGCCTGTCTGGCTGAAGACTGCTTTTGGTCTAATGAACTCTCCAGTGCTTCCAGCATGCCCTGGATCCAAGAAGAAAGCCCTGAGACACAAACAAGCAGGCTTTCCCATAAAGTAGACTTCAGAGAGCACAGGGGACATCAGAGAAATATGGGTTGGCTCTGATGGCCTCTGCTACTATCTATCCCTTGCATGCTGTGTTGTGTTGTCTGTCCTGTCACTGATTCCTCATGCTGATGTCCAGTCATACCCACAACAGGAGTATTGATAAATTGAGTTATGGGCTCTTGCTATAGTTTGTCCTGCGGCTATGGTGATTTCCCCCTTATCACCCATTCTAGAGTCCCCTCATCTTCAATTAACACTTTTGCTGGTCTGGGCTGCTTGACGAAGTGGCCCAGACCATTGTCCCTGTGTCCCTTTGTCCTAGACCAGAGTTTAATCCCTGATTGCCATGCTCTTGTCAGGCCAGGGTTGCTGTGTTTCATCACCAGGCATGAAAAAGACGTCCAGTGAGAGTTCTGAGTTCCAGAAATAATCTTCTCTGCCCCATTTCTTCTTGATCATGGGGGTCAATTTTTTGTTACCTGTATGAAGAGAACAAATGAAGAGAAGCCTTTAGATTTAGTGGAACTTTGTGTCCACTGGCAGAGCATCCTCCCCTGCTAGAGGAGCCAGGACTCTATCAGGGATGAAGCATCATACACTGATATTAGGTTCAAAATATAATTGCATCCCAGGCACAGCATCCCAATACTGCACTATGTTATCCCCAAGCTTCAGGCTTAGCTGCACCTTTAGAAGCTATTCTAATGGTCTATTAGGGTGGCATCTTCTGAGTGTGTGATATATGGTACAACCAGTGGATCTGGTGATATTGGCCCCTCTGTCATATTTTTTTCACTCTCAAGAGAGTCCTTGTTTTAGGTGATATGGGAAATCCCACAATGATAAATCAGACACTATGTAAGCAATTTGATAGAGATGCTTGCCAGGGTACTGCAGGCAGGGAAGACAAATGTGTATCTGGGTCTGAGGAAATCAACTTGCTACCAAATGGCTGCCTGGTCTACTTGAGAGAAGTACAATACCACTAGCTGTATATTGGCCACTGGAGCTTAAAGGGGGTGGTTGCACTGTTTAAATCTGCCTTGTTGAGAGGGGTATGTGCAGCTCCATCCCTGCCACCATGGCTATTCAATTCATAGGACCATTGTACAAACACTAAGGTGACCCAGGACAGAGGCTGGTCAAATCATCCCTCTGCTGTGGATGCTTGCTGGTGGGTATTCATGTGACACAAACAGATTGGCCAAAGTCTGTGTGAGGTGCACGTTTAGCTCTTAGGGCTAACAGGTGGCAAGAACCCTCATCATAGTTGTGCCTCTGCTTCATGGTTATGCTTCTTTCCATTCAGCTATAACCAGTAGCTGAACTCCAGCTATAACTCCAACAGATCTCCTTCCTTTGAGAATTTCTAGACTGTAAGCAGGAGGCATAATCTTGATCACATGTAGTTCCAATGGCAGGCTACTTCACCCAAGAACTTCACCCCAGAACTTCACTCCATGCTCAGTTCCACCCGTGATGGCAGCAAGCACAGGCTCCAGTGTTCCTCAGGTCAGCAAGTACTAACCCCGCTCAGAGCCAGTTGGGTGTATTCCTTCTAAGCCTCGAAGAAATGTCTGACTCCAATTGTTTGGGGCTCTCTTTATAATGTGGAGTGACTGTAGGGTCATCAAATATTGTCCAAACAGGGACACTTTTGACAGTAAGAGGCACTCTTATTAAGCCAGGATAGCAGGCAAGCACCACCTATGTCGCAGAGTAGGATTAATTAAACCTATTAGTCTGCTACCTTTTCCAATCTGAGTGGCCAACTGCAGCACAATCAGAAAAACCTCTCTAAAAACCCTATCACAAAGCTTAAACTCCATCACCCTTGATCATGTCATTTCTTTGCATAAAGTCTCAAATCCTTTGCTCTCTGCTCCTTCTGCCTTATAAAACTCCAACATTGGTTATACTAATTTTCTACTAACTCTCTACCTATACAAGAGCAGCCAAGGCATGCCGGCATGATGATTGGTTCTCACTTTAAACTTGTCTAATAATTGTCGCAATATCCAGGACAAAGATTTCACATTCTCATTTCTCCTCAAATCTCCCTTGCCCTTCATCCTCCATTTTTCACGGATGATCTTGCTGCTTCTTTTGCTAATAAAATAGAGGCAACCAGTTATGTCCTCATTTCCTTGTCACCACCTTCCCCTATTCCCATTGTCTCCTCAGTGCAGACCACCATCATTTCTTGCCTAGACTGCAGCAGTCTCTCATTTAGTGACATTTCTTTTCTTCTTGCCATACCACGGTTTACCGTCAGCCCAGCGAGATCCTGAAAGGAAGTGACTGCTTGTTATTCACCTTTTATATCTAGCGCTCCTACACAGCACCTAGGCCATGGAGGCGTTCACTAATTTTGATGATTTTAAACAGTCAACATTCAGGGTTTCCAGGCTGTAGACTGGCATTCTTCTCCGCAATTTCCATGGTCCTGTGGCTTTTGTGTGTCACCCGGCCTCCCGGAGCCTCGGGTGGAGCCACAGCGTCCTGACCCAGTGCAGAGCCCACCACAAACGGCCCAAGGGTCATCTTCCGCCTCCTTGAAGGTGTCCGAGGGCACTGCCAGGAACTGCGCACACCGCATGCCCCGCGGGGGCGCACTCTCCTCGTCTACCTCCCCGACTCTCAGCTTTCCCCCCTTCGCACGGTTCGGCTCGTCGACAACTCGGCGCTCGACTACCCGGCGGATCGACGCCGTCGGCGCTCCGGGCGGGCGGAAGTTGAGGGCCGGCGATTGGTGGGGCTGCGGCCCGAGTGCTCTTCTCGAGAGCGGCCCAGACCCTGTCCGAGCGGGCCGAAGCGGCGGCAGGCAGGCCAGAGGTACGTGTCACAGCCCTGAGGCCAGCCGGGGGAAGCACGGACAGGTAGAGCGGCGGGGCTCGCTCCTGGAGAGACGGGTAGGAGTGGCGGCCCGCCAGCACCAGTGGTCAGCCTCCTGCCCGGCTCTCCAGTCCGTACCCGTGAGGGGGTGGGGGTAGGGGGAGCCGCGCGGTCGCGTCCCGAGCCCCGCGCCAGAAGCGGGGCGCGGGCCTTCGGAATACTGACCCTACAGAGATGGTTGTAGTTGGCTTCACCTGCTTCCTTGCGCCTCTGCGTCGTTGTCACTGAGTTAATTTTGAGAATTTATTCGTGCAGAGCGAATATGAGGCACGTTTTGTTTAGATTTGCGTCAGTTTAGACCTATACTGACCACTTCCTGGGTGTCTGTCACTTCTAAGCATTTACTTCTACTGACTGATTTAATTCCACTAGAGGTAGATGTTGTTACAGTATATCTATTTTACATATGGGGAAACAGAAGCTCAGAGTGGTTAGGTAACTAGCCTGATGTATAGTTAGTTATTCGGTGTTTTAGCTGCCCTTGAGACCATGTAGTGAGGCTCTAGATCCTGAACACGCAAGCACTGTTCTCTCTCCTTTAAGCCTACTTAATTTGGTATCCCAAGATTTAGAAAATAGACACTTTCTTAATAACAATAGAGTTTTTGAAAGAGCTTGTCTTCAAATGGAAATTATTTTTAATTGCTAAAAATTAATCAGACTAATATGAGAAAATTTGCTTCATCGTTTTTTATGAATCTGAATAATCCTACAAGAAAAAAATTTAAAAAAAATTAAAATTAGCCACACTTTAAGTCATTTGGGTGCATTATATTGGAAAGCTAGGTGTAACTGAGCTTACCGTAGAACCATCTTCTTATGAGTAATAATATTTTGTTTATGTTAATGTATTCTGGCCATGCTCTGTGTAACTGACTCTAATAACAAAGGAACTGAACTCCAGAAGCTTCCTCAAGATTATCTGTGTGTTAAAAGTTGTTGACTCAAAGGGTGGTACTAGAAAGAGGATGATATGTGCTTAGTACTTAAATGTTCTCTTCTGTTAAATAGAAACTCAATTTTAAGCAGAGAAGCAGAAGATCCCCCAGTGTGACTTGGAACTACTATTGGAAGTTTCAGAAAATATTGTTTTCTTTGTCAAGCATTTAATTTCCTGTACTGAATATCACTTTGATATTACCTTTCTAAAAGATGATTGTTAACCTGCTAAATTAAATTTTCATGTCACAAATATTTGAGAGCCTGTTATACATGAATCTTATGGGAAATAAAATTAGTATTCAAAAATTTTTGCGAAGACGGTATTCTAATAAAGGACTTTGGACAATTACTGGTGTCAGTCGGTGGCAGGATTAGGCCATATGGGAAATGCTGGTTATACAGTTAGTCTCTTAATTGCTTTTTCACCCATTCTCCAGTTTACTTATCTTCATCTAGCCAACATTCCTAATATAGTACCTACTATATGCTAGGAGCTTAAATGTTTGTTGAATGGATGAGTTTTAGGCTAATGTTGAGAAGAGATAATTTTGAAATTGATTGGAATGGGAAATAACATTGGTCACTCAGCTAAACAGTATGCTAGAATGTTGATTGTTTTTGGACCCTGGGCAATGTGTTCATGGATCCCTTGGAGTACCTGGTGAAATCTAATGGTAGTAGAGTTCAGTTATAATCACATGATTCAGTGTTTGTTTATGTTTTTTAAAATAATTATTATTGATACAAACACAACCTTAAAGTGATTGTAGAGAAATTATGAATCTTCAAGCTGTGGACACAATTATAGTCACTCTTGGACCTTAGTTTGAAAATTAGAGTCAAAAGGTATTTTGGCTTAATAGTCAAAGCAGCCATTTACTGGTCCATGTACTACCAACCCCTGCTTTGTAGCCTGGGCTGAGTTACTTATCCTCTTTGGTCTTCAATTTCCTTTTTCCTATAGTCAGAAATAAATAAAACTCAGTGAATCTTGTAATCACTTAGCACTTGTCTTATCCCTGTGTTGTCTTAGGGGCTATAGCTATTACTGGTATTTACCTATCTGTCAAAAGACTAAGCTCTTGCTCGACAGGGATTAATCTCTGTCATTTTCGTGTCTCCCACTTTTAGCATATACCTGACACACACACATTAGAAATAAAATAACGTAGCCTGGATTCAAGGGGGCTTTTTTGTCCTCTCAAAGAATGGCTAAGAACTAAACTGTAGTATTGAGTGTAAGTACAGCAGGAATTCAGAGAAGGGAAGGATCTGTTGGGGTAGAGTAATTGGGAAGGCTTGATTGAGGTCAGACCTTAATGGGAAGGTCATGGCCCTTCGGAGGGAAGGCAAGTGAACATCTGGGCAGCACACCAGGAACAAAGGCCCACTGGCTGGTAAGTGAGTACATTTTGGATTATGGGGTGCCTTGAAGGTCAAGCACAGGAATTTGAAACTGATTTATTAGGCCTTTTTTTCCCCCCTGGAAAATTGTTTTAGGTTTGCTCAAAAACTTCATGAACATTCTTTAATTTAATACTGGGGCAGACCATATTGTTTGCTTTATTTATGATTTTGGTGTTAGTAATTCCTTCACCTTATTATTTCCCACTTAGAATAACACTTGGTGCCAGTAATGGGAAGAATAGTGGACAGTAGGAATTGGGAAACCTGGATTTTATGATGTAAACTGTACAAGGTGCATCCAACCAGGCACCTAGAATGTCACCTGGCACAAAGTTAGCATTAGTAATCATTGTGCAACACTGAATGAGTTCTGCTTTTGCTACTTGCTGGCTGTGCTGCTTTTGGCAAGTTGGGCCCTTAGTTTCATCTGTAAGCTTTGATGAATTTTTTAAGGCCCTTTCCACTTATAAAATTCTGTGATTTAGGAGGGCATATGATTTTAACTTTTATTATATTATAATTTTGCTGAAAGACAAAACAAGTCTAAAAGCCAGGAATATTTGGTTTTAGTTTAATTTTAATGAAAGCCCCATGTGCTTGACATGATTGTGTGTCATGGTCTCAGCAGGAATCAGAATTCATACCAGATGGTTCAAATAAGGAGATTTTAATAAAGGGACTACTTGCAGCGGTGTGGGCAGCATGAGGGAACAAAGGATAGTGAGGCCCAAAGAGAAACTAACAACCCGAAGGGGCAAAAGCAGAAAATAGAGTCTGCCACCTACTTCAGAACTAATAGAAGTATCAGAGAAGAATCCCATGCTTGTTTTCCAAAAGCCTTTCCTCTCTCCCCAGTTACACGGAAAGAGATTGTATTGCATTTATACTAAGACAGATCCCTGTACCTGGTCTCTTTATCTCATCCACTCTTGCCTTTGGGAACACTTAACTCAGTTGTTCATCTCTTGCCAATAGCACCTTCCTGTCAGCCTTTAGACATGCTTAGAGACAGACAATAAAGCAAAACAAAGACAACAATGAAAAAGTAACATCCTCCTTTGATTTCACATTCCTCTGTTAAAAGACCTCTCTCTTCTTCCCTTATCAGCCAGATTTCTTAAATAGTTGTTTATACTCAACTTTTCCTCATCTTAGTACTGTTTTGTTTTAGTACCCATCACACTACCAGAATCCAAGGTCCTCAGGTCCTCTTTTGTCACAAAACTTGTTCCTATCATTTCCCCATCGTAGTGCCTGGGACATTGCAAATAATAAATATTTGTTTTGACTGAACAATCTGAGGGTACATTCTTGTTTCAAGCCCTAGTTTATCTGTATCTGTCTGTTTTTCTGACGGATAGGAATCCAACACTCATCTTTTGAGGTCCTGGTGACCAATCTCTATACAGTCCAAGTCTTCTCGATGGACTAAACAAATATAGAAATCAATTTTATTTAATAATGACTTCTTCAGTATTGTCCAGCTGATCTGTCTTTCGGGATGGGCGGAGGGAATACCTGGACTTTTTTTTTTCCTGAAAAATTAATTTTCCAGAAATAATATTTTGTCCACCCAATGTAGATTTAATAAAGAGGGAGTGATAGGGACATTGGTACAATAGGCAATAGATTGATGAGTAAATAATGTTATGCTTTTACATGAAACTATGCTTCCTTCCTCCTTCCATTAAGTAATATATCTTCTTTGAGATTTTTGTTTTCAGTTTTAGGGGGTTGTAGTAGAGGGGGAATGGATTTACACTGGCCTGTTTCATTTTTGATATGTCATCAATACCCAGTGGAATGAGTTAGAACAGCAGTCTCTAACCTTTTTGGCACCAGGGACTGGTGCTTCTATGATAATCTAGTGCCTAATGATCTGAGGTGGAGCTGAGGTGGTGATGCTATCTAGCACTGGAGAGCAGCTGCAAATGCAGAAGAAGCTTCAGGTTACCTCGCCACTCACCTCCTGCTGTGCGGCCAGGTTCCTAACAGGTCACTTACCTGTACCTGGGGGTTAGGGACCCCTGAGGTAGAGGACCAGGCATCTTTAGATCTATAGCTTTCGGCTGTGAATGTGTTGATTTCACAAAATAATTGCCCTCTGGGAAGAGACTTAGCCTGCTAAGGCAGAAGATTTCATGGTTCCTGGGAAATAAAGGAGACTTTTAATGAACATTTCTGATTAACATGGAATCTGATGTTTGTCTTAAGAGACTAGCTGTGTAATCACGTATTTATGTAGCAGATCAGTTATGTGGGAGCTCAGGAGAGCCAAATTTTCAGGCTTTTCCTCTATGTAGTATCTTCTTTCAGTATTCTTTCCTAGTTACCTCATGTACATTCTCTTTTCTTTAATCCCCTACCTCCAAACATTGTAGTGGGAGTGAGGGTTCTCCCCAATCCAAAAGAAAAAAGTACCGTTTATCAATTATATTTTTAAATCATCAGATTGTTTTCAAATGAATTAAAAAATAAATACACTTTTATTTAAAAACAGTATGCTTTCAGTTATATTTTGTTTGTAGGAGTAGTGAAGGAAAGAGGTCTAAAGAGAAAGCCAGAAAAGCAGGGATGCTTTATCTCTTATCTGTTCAGTGCTTCGTTTCTGCAGATGTCCCTTCTGAGATCCAATGAGCCTTCTTGGTATAGATTTATACCCCATGGATTCTTTCAGATTGGTTCATCATTATATATTTTTCAACCATGTTTTGAGATGAAACAGAGCGAGATGGTTAATTTAAAAAACTGGACTGAAGAGTTCATGACCCTGTCCCTAAGACTTGACCCACCCAGTGCTGTTAGATGGTTAAATGTGTGTCGGACCAGATATAACTTTACCTTGGCCCTGCTCAGGAATAGTAGAGCCTAAGTTTACAGAAAACTGAATGAAGTGAATTACCATTCTCTAAGACCCTTTTCCCAATATCTGTGGGAGATCCCTCTGGGGCCAGCCCAGCCCAGCCCCAAGAGGCATGTCTATCCTAGGATAGGTTGAACATTATTCGAGATATGATGAATTCTGTAGTTTGGTTGTGTTGCTGGGTGGCCTCAACTATACTCTAGTTGAGTATAATTTTTTTGTTGAAACTCACTAGGCAGCTCCACAATCAGATTTTTCTGGGTTTTTTTGGATCCAAGATGGTTCTGGACTAGATAAGTCTACTTAGCGCTTTTCAAAGATTAATGTGCACACAAATGGCTAAAATGTAGATGCTCACTTAGTGGAATCAGGCTAGGGTGTTGAGATTCTTCCTTTCTGATTTGCTCCTTGGTGATGCAAGTTTGAATAGCATGAGAGGGGTGGGGTTTGAGAGGTTTATTTGAGGACAAACTTCTACTTTTCAATGGCCTGATCTAAGAAAATAGTTCTTTAACATAAGGAGGCTTTCCTTGGCCTATTTCGTGAATGTTCTCCAAGTCTTCAGTGAATCAGAACTTCTATATTTCCAACTCCTGGCCTTATCCCCTTAGCTGAGCTGGGCATCTGAGGACCTGACAGGGTAAGAAACCTGCTCACTTGTTTTGTTCAGATTTCTTGTCTGCTATTTACATCAGCAAAATTCTTCTTTACTGAACAGTAAAATAATTTGGGTTAATCATTCTAAAGCTACTTTTATGGCTACATTTTCTGTTTTTTTTTTTTTTAATATTACTGCTAGTAGTTATTTTTTATATACTTAGTCTGAAGTTATGTAAAAAATAATTTACTGCCTTTTTTTCTGCCAATAAATATTTTGGAAAATTAAAGACTTTGCCACAATGAAATATGGGAAAATTATAAAATTAAAATTTTCTGACATCTTTTGAAAAAACACTTTAAATTCATCCTTTGTGCTTAGAGGAAAAAAGGCAGATGGGTTAAAACCAATATAATAAAAATCTAAAAGAAAATGCATTTATTTAAGTATATATTATAATTTATAAGAAAATGTGGCCTTTCATCTTTATTTTAACGAAATGCTTTTATAAAGGTAATTTTTTTTTTTGACCTATGATAGGGGGTTCATTGATGCTAAATGGATACTTTGTTAATTCTTCATCAACTGCTGCATTGGTATGGGGAAGGTACAGGTCAAGGCTATGCAAGACCACTGACCAGCTTGTTTTCTCAGGGAGATTTTTCCCTTTCTCCAAACCACACATCGTTCTATCCAGCTGTAAGTAGAGACTTTCTCCCCTCCCCCTCTTTCCCTCTCCTTTTCTCTCTCTTCAAGCCCCCTCTCCTCCAGCCCTCCCTCCTCCTTCTCTCCTCTCACTGTGCTGCCGAGTGACAGCTTGTAGATGTTGCGTGCGAGGAGTTCAGCTGGCGCTGTGTGGTCTGAGTGTGTGGTCTCCACTCAGCCCAAAGGCTGCTAACAGGGTGGATGAGAGAAAGCAAGACTGTTTAATTTATTTCGGATGCCGGAATTGTGCCCGGAGTTTCTCCTAAGCTTGATTCTATAGCTAGCAACTTCAATCCCTCACAGCTGTGGTACAGTCTCAACTCTCCACTGAGTCTCTCCCAACAGGCGCTTTATACAGCATCTGCCTGTTTAAATTCCCCTTGACTCAGAAATGTTAATGACACTGCTGAGTGCTGTGATTATTTTGCTTTCACTATGTCAGGATATATGGCCTTGAAGAAGTTTCTTTTGAGGTAGAGCTAGAGAAGTAAAACAGAAATTTTAAGATAAGTGACAAAGTTTATATATTTTTAGAAATTGAGAATGCTATTGTACAAAATTTGGGTCGAATTAATCCACCTCTGCTCATGTGAAAGAAACTGGGAGTTACGTGACATACTGTCATGTTAAACAGTTTTAATAAAATTAACCAGTTTAAGCTGACAGTTGATTCCTGGACCTTTTTTGAGAATCTACATTGATTTTGGTATGCCTATTGACTGTAGTTATTATATTTGTTAGCAGTGATAATTGGCTAATTTCATCATAAAAATTTGACAAGTTGAGATAGATGAAACTTTGTTTTTGTGTAATACATTTTTAGAACAATATATTTTTACTAATTATTTTATTATAAATGGCTTAGCAATAGTTTGTTGATTTTGTGCATCTCACATTCCTGAACATTCGTGTTGAAATGCTCAAATATTTGTTATTTAAGTGAACATGTAGAGACTCAATATCATTTGGGATTTTGCATTGTTTAACATCTTCATTTGCCTCCCTGCAGTTTTACTGGAATGGTGTTGCTGTTATTGATGCATTGTCTGGACTAGAAAGTCTAGGGCACTGACATTTTCCAGGGGTGTTAATATACGTAGCTTATTGTTGTTCCACTGCTTTTCCTGCTACTTTTAACCCTGAGTTTCAGTGCAGTCATATGTGCTTAATGATGGTAATATGTTCTAAAAAATGCATTGTTAGGCAATTTTGTTATTGTGAGAACATCATAGAATGCACTTACATAAAACTAGATGTTACAGCCTACTAGACATGTAGTAGGCTCTATGGCATAGCCTGTCGCTTTTAGGCTAAACACCTATACAGCATTTTACCATACTGAATAGTGTAGGCAATTGTTAACACAATGGAAAGTATTTTTGTATTTAAACATATCTAAACATAAAAAAGGTACAGTAAAAATATAGTATAAAAGATAAATAATGGTACAGCGGTATAGGGCACTTACTATGGATGGAGCTTGCAGGACTGGAAGTTGCTCTCAGTGAGTCAGTGAGTGAGTGGTGAGTGAATGTTAAGGCCCAGGACATTATTGTACACTGCTGTAGACTTTATAAACACTGTACACTTAGGCTACAGTAAGTTTATAAAACAACATGAGATTAAATCAAGCAGAAGAGAAACAATGCAGTCAAGAGATGCAGTTAAACAGATGTATGAAACTGCTGTAGGTATAACAAGATACACTGTTTTTCAGCAAACTTTTTTTATAAGTAGAGCATATTCTAAAATAACCGTACATAGTAAATACGTAAACCAGTGACATAGCCATTTATTATCATTATCAAGTATTATGACATGACATACTTATGTCATGGCATGACATAATTGTATGTGCTGTATTTTTATATAACTGGCAGTGCAGTAGGTTTGTTCATACCAGCATCACCACAAACAGATGAGTAATGCATTGCTCCATGATGTTATGACAGCCAAGACATCAGTAAATGATAGGAAATTTTTAGCTCCATTATAATCTTTTGGTACCACCGTCATATATGGGGTCCACTGTTGAAATGTCATTCTGCCTCACAAGACTATAAGTGGAAGTCAGTTCATATCACTGAGTGTGAACCTTCCTTCACACTCTCACCTTTTCAGTCCTGGCCATGGTTTTCTTTAGTCTCATTTGATCTTGAATCAGAAGACTAGAAATTTAGTAGTGTCAAATGCTTTCTTAAAAATTGCTATCGTCCTGTATTTCCTCTTGTGTGGTTGTTTTTTTATTTTTTTGGTTCTGTGTTTGTGGTGATACTGATAATCTAATGCTCCCGAAAATTCTGAAGCAAAATTAGTATATTCGCAAAGTTGCGCAACTATCACTGCTAATGCTGGAACATTTTCATTATTCCAGTAGGAAACTCTGAACCCACTATGAATCCTTTCCAATTCCCCCTCCTCTAGCCACCAGTAATCTACTCTCTGTCTCTATGGGTTTACCTATTTTGAACTTTCATATAAATGGAATCATACAATATGTAATCTTTTGTGTCAGTTATGGCAAAATACGTGCATAATAGTAGTCATTACCCATATTTTTTAAATTACCTTATGTCTTTTACCTAGTAAATGAAATTTTCATATATATGTAAATATATAAATATAAATACATATATGACTGATAAATTATGGTTACAGTCAAGTAATCACTATAAATATTATTGAACTTATATTTTGGAGGCTTAGAAATGTTTAACAGGAGCTGTGAAATGCTCTAGGCTTATATTTGATAGAAAGGCCATGTGTATTATATTGTCTCTTAGTCACCCAGCTCTTTGTTGCAGTGATCAACAATCAGTCATGCAGGAACCTATACTCAACTGTCTTGAGTTTCACCAGTCTTTGCTAACCTATTTGAAATTTGATCTACAACTCTAAAGGGATAAATCCAGATTGAGCTAGATCCCTCCATTTCTACTTCCTTTTTATTGGGCTCAATCCTCAAGGAGTGAACAGTGAACAGGAAACAGAGCAGTTATTAGGTAACTAAAGTGAGAATTGTTCTCAAGAGCAGTTCATTCTCTTGCAAAAGTTTCGAAAAGCCACAATACTTTGGCAGCTTTTTTAAAGATACCATTTCCAAATGCATCTCTGTTGAACGTAAGTTCATCTTTAAGAAAAAATTACTGTCTTTGGACATTTCATATTTTAGAACTGAAAACTTGGAATCTTTTTATATATTCTCTGTGTGTGTGTGTTTTAAAAATGAAAAATCAAACTTCACTTAGTTTTGGTTTGGTTTTTTATAGAAATAAAGGGTGGCTGAAAAATAAGTGCAAGGATTTATAAGAGGGTAAAACTCATTTCGGTTTAAACATTTAAAATAGTTTTTCTTTTTTTTTAGTAAAAATATTAAAGAGCTGATTCTACACATTAGAATTTCTGATTTTCAGGTAATTCGTTATGGAAGTACTAATAGAATATTAAACTTTTCACTTCTTGGACCTTACAGTTAGAGGCCACATTTGAATTTGACCTGCTGTTGCCCGTAGGGGACCCATGGAAGGGGTGTTGTTCTCCTCAGGTCTTTGTGGTTTCATCTCTAATTTTGCTTCATCTCTAATTCTTTTCTGTGCGTTAACAAATAACCTTTGTTGTTAGCACATATATGTATTGAGTGTTAAGAGGTGCTGTCAGGTTGATTAAACTTTTAGGATGTTGTTATAGTACTCCCAGCTTCTGTACTATTTTTTGGCAATTTCTATTGTGGCACAGATTTATTGGTTTAAAAAATAGTGCTTGGGACACAGTACAGAGTTAAGGAACGGTGTCTGTTCTGCAGTAGGACAAATGAAGCCCACATTCTTATCAAAGGCCATGTCTCAATGGTTTCTCATAGCTGGAATTCCACATGACCTGAGGTTTATTGCTGTCACTGAAGAGCCAAAAGAAGAAAGTTGTTAACGAGTCCATATGTTCCCAGATGTGTTCAGCCCAGCTACTATTTTACCAAGTATCTGGTTTGTTCTGGCACTGGGTTAGGTGCTAGGAGTAAGTAAAAGAATATGATACAGTCCTAGGCAAGACCATTGAGGACAATCCTTTATCAAGAACTTTAGTATAATAATATTTTTTTTGTTTTTAGTTTTTATAAATATAGGGGATATTATTTATTATAATTGTTTTCCTGAGATAATCGATTTGCAGGAGAAATGATGAGGCCTTTCCGAGAGGAAATATTATGTGATCAGTGTTACTAAGGAAGCTGTGTCCTACCTTGGATCCTCATTTATAAGGGCTGCTCCATACTGTGCTCCAGAATTGGCCTTTTTGTACAGTCTAAGGCCTGACTGTATCTCTAAGAAATTATGTACATGCTCACAGGGAAAACAATATAAAAATGTATTTAAAAACTTGATTTTCCTGACCCCTCTACCCTCTCCACTCATTCTCTCAGTAATGTTGACGTCTAGTGTCTATCCTTCTCACCCCTTCTCCATATTTACTAAAGCATATATATTTGTACAGAGGTAACGTTTGTCCTCCCTCTCTCCCTCTTCCCTCACTTTATCCATTCATCCTCCCTTCCTTCCTCCCTCCCTTCCTTCCTTCTTGCCTGCCTACCTGCCTTTCCGCCTAACTTCCTGCCATCCAGCCATCTAACCATCCATAGGAGCATTGGTTGGATCCCTATTTTAATACATCAGCTTTAACAAATGGTATTTGAGACAATATAGGAAAATTGAACTTGAGCTGGGTTCAAAGTCCATTGCAGAGATACAAACTAAAATAATTATGGATAAAATTATGTGTCTGAGGTTTGCTTTAAAGTACTTCCTCAAAAACAACATAAAAGTGTGTTGAGGAGGATAGCTAGTTGAAACAAAAGACAAAATGTTGAGGCCAGTTAATGGGAACATGGAAGTTTATTATACTAGTCTCTTTTCTTTTATGCATATTTAAAATTTCTATAATAAAAAGTAAAAAAAAAAAAAATCACACGGAGAATCAGAATAGCATAGAGCGAAAGCCTGGTTTTGAATCTCAACTCTTCCACTTACTAGCCGTGACTTTGTATAAGCTGTGTTTAATCTCTGATAATCTTACTGCTATTAATAGCATATAGCATTTTAGAATACTTCCAGGTATGTTTTCTATACATTTTAAAGTTATAAAGTTACATAAAATATGTATTTGTAAATATATAAATATAGCAATTATATTATCTCTATTACTTTTTAAAAAATATGTATTTTTTATTTGCAAAAGCTAAAAATGCCCATATAAATTACTAGTCTAGAGTTTGGATTTCCCCTGGATCCACCACGTGAAACAAGAGTCTGTCACTGATTCTTGCCAGGTTTGGGGGTCTTTTCTAGGCCTTGGATGTGTTTTCGAGGAAGCTGATACTTTTTGAGCAGCAGCCAGCAGAGATGGTACACCTGGTTTTCCTGCATCTGGACCTCCAGGCTGTCCTTGGCCCTCTGGGGCAGGAGTGATGATGGTGCTAGGCAGGCATTGCTGCTGGAGGATGGCATTCACCAAGGGCACATCCAAACCTATAGGCCTCCAAGTTCTGGACCATGGTCACCTTTTTGTTAGAAGCTCTTTGTGCTTGGGTGATGTCAGTTGGGCAAACTTTCCCTTTCTTCACAATAGGCTTTTGTCTGGGAAAGTTCACTTGATAGGCAGGCTGTAGTTTTTCTAAATGTCTGATCAGTTTATCCCATGGAAACTTCATATTCTATATATTTTAAAGTTTTAAATGGTTAGTTAAATGTATATATATTTTATAGACATACCTTGGAGATATTGCAAGGTTCAGTTCTAGACCACCATAAAGAAGCAAGCCGTGGGAAATTTTGGTTTACCAGTGCTTGTAAAAGTTAAATTTACACTATGCTGTAGTTTCTTAAGTGTGCAATTGTGTTTAAAAACATATCTCAATTACAAAATATTGCTAAAATAAGGTAACCAGCATCTGAGCCTTCAGCAGGTTGTAATCTTTTTGCTGGTGGAGGGTCTTTTTTTAAAAAAAAATTTGTTTTCCAATAACAGTTGACATATAATATTATATATTAGTTTCAAGTGGCAAACATAGTAATTACACATTTATATACATTATGAATCGATCATCCTGATAAGTTTAGTGCCTATCTGGAACCATACATACTTATTACAGTATTATTGATTATATTCCTTATGTTGCACTTGATATCCCCATGACTATTTATATACCTGGCAATTTGTACTTCTTAATCCTTTTCACCTTTTTCACCCATCCCCCCAACTGCCCTCCCATCTGGTGACCATCAGTTTGTAGTCTATCAGTGAGTTTGTTTTGTCTGACTTATTTCACTTAGCATAATACCCTCCATATTGTCACAAATGGCAAGATTCCATTCTTTTTTTATGACTGAGTAATAGTCCATTATATATACATACAACAACTTCTTTATTCATTCATCTATCAGTGGACATCTGTGTTGCTTCCACATCTTGGCTGTTGTAAAGAATACTGAAATGAATATTGGGGTGTATATATCTTTTTGCATGAGTGTTTTGGATTTCTTCAGATAAATACCCAGAGTGGAATTGCTGGGTCATATGGTAGTTTTATTTTTAATTTTTTTGGGAACATCCATATGGTTTTCCATAATGACTGCACCAATTTATAATCCCACCAGCACTGTACAAGGGTTCCCTTTTTGCCATATTTAGGGCTGCTTATCGAGAGTTGCAGGTCATGGTGAGGTTAGCTGCTGCTTGTTTGAGGTCTGTGGACCTTTGCGAAATTTTAGTAAATTTTGCAGCATGAGCCAAGACAGGCTGCTTGTGTGGAAAAGCCGCTGGAAAAGGTTTGGGCTGGTCATGAGGGTTGGGTGGAGCAGTGTCTGGTAATTACTAGGGCAAGGTAAATGGTGTTAGCCAGGTTATTGATGAGCTCAGATTTGGTGCCCTGCTGCACCAGCCTAGCTGTGTGGAAGGAGATCTCAACAAAGGAACAGTGGTGCCTTCTAGCACTTCTGTCCACAGATAGAGCCGTTCTGATCCTGTCCCTTTTGCCCTTGCCCTAAAACTACTCAATTTAGTTCCTCCCTACACATCCTTGGTGCTTTCTGAGCTGCTTCCCCTGTGCTTGAGCCCAGAGTGAGTGAGTTTGTGAGCAAGCAAGTCTGTGTGCAGGCCTCTCAAGAATAGCGTCTGGTCTTCAGCAGCCCTTCTCACTTGCTGTTTTTCACAGCCAGATGTTATGGGGATTCCTCTTCCCAGCACTGATGCTCCAGGTTGGGGAACCTGGTGTGGGGATGGGGCCCCTTACTCCTCAGGGGGAACCTCTGCAGCGGAGATATCCCTCATGATTCTTAATCACCACACTGTGGGTGTGGGACCTACCCTGTTTCGTATCTTCTGTCTTCGCCCCTCCTACCAGTTCTCTAGATGGCTTCTTTATATCCTTAGTTGTAGAACTTCTGTTTAGCTAGTCTTCAGGTGGTTCTCAATAATGATTGTTTTATTATTTATTTGTAATTAGTTTATTATTTCATTGCTGTGGTTGTGGGAGGAGGCAAGCAGAGCAGTTTCCTGCTGTACCATCCTGACCAAAGTCTCCCACTGTAGATATTTTAAATGTCCTTAAATTATATATAAATTCAATGTTATTGATACATTTGTTCATTTAACAAATATGTGTTAAACATCATTTATATGCCAGATAGTGTTCTAAGTGTTAGATGTATAGCAGTGTTTGGAACAGAAAAAAAAAAAAAAAAACTTCTTTCCTGGAACTTACATTCTAATCTGTAGAGATAGACAAGTAGTTATCTGAGTGATGATTTTATTTTTCTTCATACAGTTTAGAATATTTAGAAGTTTCTCTGATGGAATGCCTATCCTTTTTATAATCAGGGTGGAAGCAGTGAAACTCTTTTTAAGGGAGGAGGTGGAGGCAAGTCGAGAATGGGAATGGAGGCTGTGTTTTAGGGGCCCCAGGTCTGGCATCCCCTGCTGCCTTTGTCAGGGGGTCTGGTCTATAGGCGGGTAGAACCCAAGTATTATCTCCTGGGTGGGATGTTGAGGTGTAATACCACAGGACCATAAGGGCCCGGGGCTGATGGGATCCCTGCTCTGCACTCTGGCTGTCACCCTTGTGGCATCATGAAGTTTTATGCCAATATCTCCTGCAAGGATATTGAGAATAGAGAGCTCTTTTTCCATGTCAGGAGCACCACATCCAGGTTGGTAAAAGTCTGTGTGCTTTGTGTGTGCCAAGACAAGCTATGCTTTTGGACTCCTGACTCCAGGGTCATCTAAGAGGCCAGGGTGTGGTGCAAGGTACGATGGGGAGACTTCTTCCACTGGTTTCTCATGCAAGGTGTTTCAGAAAAGTTCAACAAGATTTACCTAGAGCTAGAATCTGAGCATTTTTTTCAGAGCAGTGAGAAGCACAGAGAATACTTCCACCCTGAAGCTCCAGCTGACCAACAAGCATTGTCCCTGCCTCAGGGTGGCTGTGGAGCTGCTGTTGCCCACAGGTGAGACTTGTGTGGTGGTACACTGTCTGCCTGTGAGGATGCTTCCCTGAAGGGTAAGGGAAGATTTTTTCAGAGCCTAGTGATCAAACCTGTGATGTTAGTGTGCCCGCCACTTTGAAGACTGAAGAGCATTGTAGAAAGAATGGCAAATGTGGGCAATCAAGTGCTAGTTGAAGCATATATAAATGGCAAAATGAACTTGAGTACAGAAACCAATGTCATTTCTATTAAAAGTTATTTTAACAATCTTGGAAATCCTCCAGTGCCTGCTCAGGATATTCCTCAAGACAGAAACCCGAGAGCATGGTGCAAGGGCTGGTAGAGGATAGGAAGCTTCTGCAATTTTTCCAGGGACAGCAAATAAATCCTGCAACGGCTTTATGTAATATTTTGAGCAATACTCTTCATCTTGTTTTGGCTCATGAAAATGTCACTCTTCAGTATTTCATTCCTGCTCATAAAAGTTCTGCCAGCCTGTGTGTGTGTGTGTGTGTGTGTGTGTGTGTGTGTGTGTGTGTGTGTGTGTATTTTAACTTACGTTTCTGTTCAAAACTGAAACAGATCCTGAGTTAATTGGATTAAAAGTCTGCACCTTCACTGGCTTATATAGGGTGTACATTCTATTGAGCCCTCCTTCCTTTGTAAAGCTTTCATTCCAAAATCATTGCTGAAATAGTTGGATAGGTCATTTTTATGTTTATTGGCTTTGCCATTTTTTTCATACTTGTTAAGATGCCAACAAGAAAAAAGATTTTCTACCTCAACTCTATTTTTGGGGGGGGAAAGAGGATTGTAACAAAGTAAATAAAAATAACTTTGGACACTGAAACAACTGGATCAGTATTTTGTTATAAAATGCTATCATGTAAAATGGGAACTTCATTAAGTATAAACATTTTTTGAGGGATTTTTCTTAATTTAGGGAGCTCAATATGATATCTGAAAGCTATAAGGTATTTAGCATTTATGTATTTTACATAGTCTTTCTAAGCTGTATGTGTTTTGTCAGAGTATATATTAGTGTATATTTGTGGTTTTAAATGTATCATCTACAGAGTTTGAATTGGTTATTTATTAGGTTCACTAATAATGCATCTTATTCACACAAGAATTCAAGGAATTGGTCAAGTTTATGTGGAACAGGATGTTTCTTATGTGAACTTTTATATAAACCAAGATTCTATTTCTTCCCCATAGTATTCTGTTATTCTATTTAGACAATAATTCTTAATGCTTTATTATTTTGAGAAGAAGAAGGTTTTAAAGGACTGTGATTAATAATCTCATGGAGGGGGCAGTTCATATTAAATTTTAGTTTTTTAATGGTTTATGCAATAAGACAAGCTGTTAACCTTGCGACCTGTATTTTTGCACTCGGTAAATTCCAATGACTACATTTCTATCAGTGATGAGTAATTGCCTATTAGATTTGGTTATTAAATACTTAAATTTGTTATTATTACTATTGTTATTATTTGCTGATTTCTAAATTTTATTCATGGTGCTGCAGAAAGAACATAGAAACATGAGACCTTGGCAAGTAACTTGAACTCTTGGCTGCTTAAGATCTCTTTCAGTTTGAATAGGTTCCGATTCCATATTCTGAGGGTTATAATATAGGATGATTAAAGAGTTTTCAAAAGTATCTTAAAATTATTAATGAGTAACTATTTCAGAGTGATAGTTTAAGCATTGTGAAGCTGTTTACTGTCTAACTTCTGAGTTATACACAAATGCTCGATGAATATTTACAAAGCTATTTTTAACGTTTTTAAAATCCCCTACACTCATCAGCATTTTCGTAGACTTTTAATGCAAGATGAAAATGCAAAACAAATGCTTTAACAGTGAGGAAATTATAAGTTCTGCAGATTTCTTTTTCCTATGCCATAACACAGAAATAACTTATCATGCCTGTTTCTAGTATCTCTTCAAAATTTTCTTTGGTTTCTTAATTAAATGAGAACTTTCAAGTTATAGTACAAGTCTATCTTTTTACCTGTTTCATCCCTTCTCTCCTTCCTTCAGAGAATGTCTGTCTCTCTCCCTCTCCCTCCTCCCTCTGCCCCCAAATGGAAAAAACCTATAGGTTATTTCAGAAAATAAATAATTGCATTTTAATCTATGGTGAATTATTTATAGTAGTTTACTTTTAATAATTCGTTAAAAGTAACTTTTGAAAATGAGAAGGATAATTTGCAGTGTAACTTTTGAAAATGAGAAGGATAATTTATTCCTCTCTACTTAACCGTCAGTGATATGTCGCTGTTAAAGAAAAATAAGCCATCTAAAACTCTAACATCTAAATATAAGGTCTTAAAAATTCATATTTTTCTGATTTAGTCAAATTGTTTTATAATAAATACAAAGATTTTAAAATGAATAATAACATTCTCATTATAGTTTAGTTTAAATGTGAAAAGCTAGGAAGTGCTAGTTTTGACAGTCTTACATTAGTAATCGAATTTAAAAGCTTGGTCCTATAAATAAGATTCTCAGAATAAAGAATTAAAAAAGGCCTTAAAAATTATCTCATCCAGGAACCTTAGTTATAGATAAGAAAAGTTCCAGAGAGCATAAAAGTAGCCAAGGGTTTTTAATTGTTAATACCAGCATCCAGTTTAGAAGCCAGGTCTCCAAACTATTCATAGATATTAAGTATTTGAGCTTGTTCTGTCAAGACTTAATTCATAGACTTACAGCTTGGATGTAGTTCTATTTATAGAAATAAATCAAGATTACCATGTGAATCTATTACTTATTTAAAAAGATAAAATTTAAATTAAGAATAGTCCAAAATCTTTTTGAAGGGCATTGCCATATTGTCTTTGTGTGAAGATACTCTTTGTTTTTGCAGGTAGGATGGAATTTATTTCTCATGAAATGGTAATTTTATGGGAAACTGTGACCTCTCATTTAAAAAAATCAAGGTATAAAGTTTAGAAATTATTTCAGCTTCTTTCATTTCTTTTAGAGAAATGCTACTGAGAAGAAAACACATGCCTTTCTGTTCACTGTACCTACAGAAATAAATCATAGGTGAAATGTATTAAAGTGCTTCTTTATATCTGGAAATGTGTGTTTCATTGTAGTTCTTATTGTTCCCCTAGATATCATTTGCTAAAAGCTACTAAAAAGATTTCTCATAAGTATACGTTTATTTATAAGTATATGAATCATTCAGTGAATAGATGTATCAATACCATTCCAATATGAATACCAAAAGAAATCAGACAAATGTCTATTGGCTGGTTAATTCCTATACAGTCCTCTTAGTTCTGTTTATCCCTATTCAGGTCTAGGTAGTTGGAAAAATGCTTAGTAAGTTAACATGAGTCTGGAGGCACATCAGTATTATGATTCCTTTTATAGCAAACCTGTAACCTTGTTTGGTAATTGATGGGATATAAGTATGTAGTATGGTTCTTAAGGTAAGAGCCAGTATGTAATAATTTGAAGCTCATCTGCATATACCTGTGTATGTATGTGAAATTCCCAGTAGGTACCCCAATACTGTCAACTCTTATCATTTGTCCATTTGTATCATTTAATTCTTTGTTTATTATTAGTTTATTTGTGCAAGGATATTGCCTAATAAAAGTGGTTATTCTGTATATGTAATAATTTTCCTTACATAATTGATAAGAGCTACTTTACCTCATGTCTCTATCATTCTGCTTTCAAAAGATGAAATTGGCTTGTGGTGTGCACTTTTAGGGTAGGTTTATTCACTTTATTCCTTACCTCTTTCATTATCTTAAATGACTATGTAATGTAGACAGTATATTGTTTTAATTAAACAAATAACGTTTATGGCAGGCAAAGTCAGACTTTTGTTAATCTCTGTTTAGTGTATTTATATAAGAAAGACATGACAAATTTTCAAAGGCCATTATTATATTTCAAGAATCTTTGTGAGGAAAATCTGTGGGCACTTAATGACAACTATAGATTAGATGAGTGTTTTTCTTTAAAAATATCCTAGTTAGTCTGACATGGGTTGTGAAACTGAAAATGTTTAGAAACTAAATTATTTTCTTAAGGCTTAGACTCTTTCCTGAGTGATAAGAAATTTTTTCATTTATTTGTGATTTTAAATATAAGAGCATTATCTATAGTGCAGGATGTTCCTAATTGGAGGTAGGTTGAAAAGAGACATCCCATTCTCATTCCACAAATAATTACTGAGTGCATACTATGTGGTAGGCACTGTTGTTTGTGTTATGGACATTGCAGTTTAAAAAGCAGTTTAATAATTATTTAAATGACTTAATGCTTTTCTTGAAATAATGGTTTGTCCATGTTTGGGGTATGTAGGTGATGCTTTGTGGTAAGGAAATGGCAATTAATTTTTGCATCTGAATTAATATAATGAACTGGGGATTTTAGCTGCTTCTACTTTGTATGTCTGGAACAGAGCTGTAGTCTTTAATATACAGAAGAAAGGAGATCGTACTTTTTGATTCATGATGGTCCACAGTAACCTAGACATTACTTTGTTTTATTTTGACAAACTTTGAGGATAAGATAATTAAGATTGTGATCCTTTGTTAAAGCTCTCAAAGTGGATTTAGAATATTGGGAATAAATTAGAAATGCCTTGTCCTAGTTTTTTTTTTTTTTTTTTTTTTGCATTTTTTAAAACCAAACGTATTCTAATTTCAATTTTGTTTTACACCAGGAAGAGCCAGTACCGCATACACATATGAAACCATTCTAAGATTTTTAGAATATGGGCTATCAAATATACAAATGACCTCGTAGGATATGGGGTAGTATAAAGGAAAGAGTAATATTAGAGTCTTGTGAGTCAGGAAGCCACGGACCTGGTCTGTAATATATTTAATTAGTTGTGTGACCTTGAAAAATCATTTAACATCTCTAGGTTACAGTTTCTTCAGATGAGGGGTCTAGAAATTAATTGAATCAAGTCTCTTAGCTTTGATTCTGTGAAATATTGTCATGTCTTCCTACTAATAATCAAATCCATCATGTCAAGGGTAGTTGACAGTGTGATATTTTTATTAATCGTCTTTTCAATAATATTAATGTCAGTGGTAATTTCTTTACTTATTAAATTTTCATCCTACAGTTTTTCTGGAAACAAGGATTGTAAGAATATTTCTGCTTAAAAATTTGGTTCTTTATAAAGTGAACTGGACCAGATTTGAAAGTAATCAGTTGAAGCCACATGCTTATCTGTTTTATAGTCTAATTCTGTAGACAGCGATTGATAATGTCAAGTTATTTAAATCACCACTTAATTGGGGTCTAATTTTCCATGCCAATAGAGTGAAGCATTTCCTTTTGTCAAGAATTGGTTTGTTAATGTTAATGAGGCAGATTAATTACCCATTCTTTCCTTAATATTTATTTTCTCTGCAATGTTATGGTATCTTTAGGGCAATATAATTTCTGTGGGAACTTTGTGTTGAAATATGTCTGTTCTCTCATGAAAGCTTTTATTAATATGTTGCTAAATTTCAGGTTTATCAATTTATAATAATTTTAAAGCACATTTTCAAAATAAACTTTCCGAACTTTTGTCCATGTTTAAACATGTTTAACAAAGATAGCAATAGTAAATTGCATTAAAAGAATACTTGTTTCTGAAAATTCTATAATTTTATGTATACTTAATTATTAAATTACCTACTGTGGTTGTTAATATAAGTTTATTCATTAGTTATTTGTGTATTTTGCTAATGTTAAATGTGAAAATAAATATTTCTTTTGAGTAACAGTGGGTCTTATGTGTTGATTAGTAGGATGATGTAAATTTGATGTAGTTGTACTTTAAAATATTACCCAAGCATTATATTTTAAATTTAATTTTATATTAGTTTCATATGTGCAGCACAATGGTTATACATTTATATAATTTATGAACTGATTCCCCCCCAATTATGCTAGTACTTACCTGGCACTGCACATAGCCATTACAGTATTTATTAACTGTATTCCTGTGCTGTACTCCACATCCCCATGACTATGGTATAACTATTAATTTGTACTTTTTAATCCCTTCATCTTTTTCATCCTGCTCTCCACACCCCTTACCATCTAGCAGTCATCAGTTTGTTTTCTGTATCTGAGTCTGTTTTCATTTTGCTTGTTCATTTATTTTGTTCCTTAGATTCCACATACAAGTGGAATCATATGGTATTTGTCTTTGTCTGTCTTATTTCATTTAGCATAATATCCTGTAGGTAGGTCTATCCATTTTTTTTGCACATGGTAAGATTTCTTTTTTTATGGCCGAGTAATATTCCATTGTATATATGTACCAAACTTCTTTATTTAATCATCTATTGATGATCACTTGGGTTGAAAAGCATTATTTTTGATAATGTTTTATTTTGAAATAACCTTTCAAGAATAGTAAAAGTAACTCACTCTTGTAAATCCTTTTAAAAAAAATTTGGTAAATAACAAGTATAAACCCTTTTATCAGACTCACCAATTGTTAACTTTTTGCCCCATTTGTTTTTGTCATTCTGTTAGTTTATCTGTATATATTTATTTGAACCATTTGAAAATATGGTGTAAACAATCCTTTCGCTTCTAAATACTTTAGTATGTGTTTACTAAAAGCAAGGACATTCTCTTATATTACCATAGTATAGTTATCATAGTCAGGCATTTTAACATTAATACCAATTTTTCCAGTTATGTACTTTATGGAAAAAATGTTTTTCTTGTTCTAAAATCATCCAGGATCACACATTACATTTAGTTGTAATGTCTCTTTAGTATCCTTTAATATAGAAAAATTCTTCAGCTTTTGTTTTTCTTGACTTTGACATTTTCAAAGCATACAGGCCAGTTATTTTGTAGAATGTCTATCAATTTAGGTTTATTTTCTTTTGTGAAGAGTCTCTTCTTTTGCTCATTTTTTAAAAAAATTGGGTGGCCTGTCTTATTTAGTTGAAAATTTTCTTTACATGTACCTTATATAAAGTCCTTTGTCAGATATATCTATTGAGAATATTTTCTGCTAGTTGCCTATTTTATTTTGACGAGAAGGTTTTAATTCTGATGAAGTCTTAATATATTAGGGTTTTCAATGTATGGATATTGTTTGTCATATTGAAAAAAAATATTTACCTTTAAGTAATGGAGATATTCTCTTATATTTTTTATAGTTTATAATTTTAGTTTTTATGTTTAGGTCTATGACCTATCTTAAATTAATTTTTGTAAGTGGTGTGAAGTTGCAGTTAAGATTTTTACACACCCCGCCCCCCCCCCCCCCCCCCCCCCACCCCCCCCCCCCCCCCCGCCGCAGCCCCTGCCAATGTGGAGACCCAATTGTTTCAGCAACAATTGATGAAGATGTTTTTTTCTCCCTTTAATTGCTTTGTTGCTTTTGTCAGAAATCAGCTGGTTATATAAGTGTGGGTCCATTTCTGAACTCAGTTCTATTCCTCTGATTCATTAGGTTATCCTTATGCCAATAACGTAGTGTTTTGGTTACTGTAGATATTTTATAATATCCTGAAGTCATGTACCTACCATAAGTGTTACAACTCCCCCCTGCTCCCCCCCAGCCAAAATTGTTTTGGCTATTCTAGGTTCTTTGAATATCTGTAAGAATTTTAGAATCAGCTTGGCAATTTCTCTACATAAGCTTGCATGAATTTATACATCAGTTTGGTATTTTAATAATATTGAGTCTTCTGATCCATAGATATGAATATAGATCTCCACTTATTTAATCTTTTTTCCTGCAGTATTTTGAGGTTTTCAGTATAGAAGTCTTGTATATTTTTATTAAATGTATTTTTATGTATTTTAATTTTATAATGATATCAAATAGAATCTTAAAACTTTTATTTTCTAATTATTTCCTACTAGAATATAAAAAACAACTAACTTTTGTATATTGACCATTGCTAAATTCAGTTATTAGTGCAATTAGTTGCTTAGCAGATTCCCTAGGGTATTCTGTGTATAGTCATGTCATCTGCAAATAAAAAATATTTTTTTCTTCCTTTGTGGTCTTTATGCCATTTATTTCTTTAGTTTTATTACCTAACTTATTGAACTGGCTAGAATCTTTAGAACATGTTAACTAGACACGATGAAAGAGACATCTTTGCTTCATTTATCTTAGGGGAAAGGCATTGTATATTTCACCATTAAGTATGATAGATGTGTTCCCATCACCCTGCCTCCACCCCATTGTCCTTTATTGATTGAAGAGATCCCCATCTATTCCTAGTTTGTTGAGGGTTTTTAATCACAAAGAGGTGTTGAATTTTTTCAAAGACTCATTCTATATCTATTTAGTTGAACACAGTTTTGCTTTTTACTTTTAATGTGATTTACAGTGATTGGGTCTTGAAAGTTAAACTACCTTTGCATGGCTGGGATAAACCCCACTTGGTCATGATGTCTTCCCTCTGCTTCTGTTTCTTGAAATAATTCATGTAGGCTTGATATTATTTCTTTATTAAATGTTCGATAGATTTCATCAATGAAACCATCTAGGTCTGAATTTTTTTTCGTAGAAAAGTTTTTGATGATTAATTCAACATATTTAATAAATATGAAGGTTTTGAGATTTTCTCTTTATCTTGTATTAATTTGGTAACTTGTCCTTTGAAGGAATTTTTCTCTTTCATCTAAGTTGTCAAATTCATTGGCATAAAGTTCTTTATAATAGTCCTTCATTGCTTTTTTAAAAAAATATCTTTAGTATCTATAGTTACCCCCTTTCATTCCTGAAATTGGTGACTTGTGCTTCTTTCTCTTTCTTAAAGAGAATTTTATTAGGATTTATCAATTTTACTAATTTTTAAAGAAATTAAAAAAAAAAGTAAACTTTTGAGTTTACAGTTTTTTTCTCTATTTTTTTCTGTTTTATTGTTGCTATTCTTCAATATTTTCCTTATTCTGCTTCCTTTGCTTCTCCTCCCTGCCTTTTTATTTTGAGTTTAGTTAGCTCTTCTTTTTCTAGTTTCTTAAGGTAGAAACATAGACCCTTAATAGTAAATATTTTTCTTCTTTATATAAGCTTTTAAAGCACAGTACTTTGGCTACATCTCTAAAATTTTGATTATACTTCCATTATCATTCACTTCAAAATATTTTCTTATTTTCCTCTTTTTTTTTTTTTGGATCATTTGGTTATTTAGAAGTGTGTTTAATTTCCAAATACTTGGATACTTCACGATATTGTATTGCTATTGTTTTCTAATTTAATTCCTTTGCAGTCTTTGGAATTTCAGTCTTTGGAATTGTTACTTGATAGCCCAGCATGTAGTCTATCTTGGTGAACATTCTGTAGACACTTCAAAAGGAGTTTTAGAAATGCCAGGTAGGTCAAGATGTTCAATAGTGTTATTCATATCTTCTATAGTCTTACTAAGTTTTGTTTGTTTCATCTAATTGTTATCCATACTTAAGGGGCATATTAAAGTCTCTAACCATGATTGTGGCTTTATCTCTTCCCCCCTATATTCAGCTTTTGCATCCTGTGTTTTGAAGTTCTGTTATTAGATGTATGCACAGTTTAGATTGGTTTGTCCTTCTAGTGAATTCATCTTTTGACATTGTAAAAATTTTCAGGTTACTGTGTGTTGTCATTTCTCTTTAGATAGAAGAACTTTCTTTAGCATTTCTTATTATACAGATTTGTTCCTAATGAACTTCCTTTATTTGAAAGTGCCTGTTTTTCAGCTTTATTGAGATATAATTGACAAATAAAATTGTAATATACTTAACATGTACAACCTGATAATTTGACATACATCTACATTGTGAAAGGATTCCCACAATCGTGTTCATTAACACATCCATCACGTCACATAGTTAGTTACCCCACCTTTCTTTTGGTGAGACTACTTAAGTCCTATTCTCTTAGCAAATTTCCATTATACAATATAGTATTATCAACTGTAGTTACCGTGTTACACATTAGATCTTCAGACCTTACTCATAACTGAAAATTTTACCCTTTATCTCCCCAATTACCTCAACCCCTAACAACCATTATTGTACTGTTTTCATGAGTTAGCCTTTTTCTTTTGATACCATGCAATATTTGTTTTTAACTTATTTCAGTCGGCATAATGTGCAAGTTCATCCATGTTGTCATAAATGGCAAAATTTCCTTTTTTAAGAATGAATAATATTACATTGTGTGTGTGTGTGTGTGTGTGCGCGCGTGTGCGTGTGTGACATTTTCTTCATCCATTCATCCATCAATGGACACTTATGTTGCATCCATATCTTGGCTGCTGTGAATAATGCTGCAATGAACATGGGAGTACATAAATCTCTTTGAGTAATGATTTTGTTTCCTTTGAGTATATATCCAGAAGTGGGATTGCTGGATCATATGGAAGTTCTATTTTTATTTTTTTTCCTCATTAAACTCTTTTAATGGGTGTCAGAATTCTATGACAATTAGTCAAATTGTTTCCACTAAAGAATACTAATCTTAAGAACTAATATCTTTGAACTCACACACACACACACACACACACACACACACACACAAAACAAATAGTCCGTAAAAATATTTGTCTTTCTGTTTGAAGGTTTTACAAATGGATACATTGTTATCATTATCCAGACTTTAATTATTAAACCTAAATGGCTAATTGAGACAAACAGTTCTGGGACTGTCTTCCACCACTGATTAAGACTGGGGTGATAGGTATTATCCATTTAGCCTTCTGAGCTTTCTGGGTGGACTTGGTGACTTTTCCAGCTCCAGCAGCCTTCTTGTCCCCTGCTTTGATGATGCCCACAGCAGCCATCTGTCTCATGTCACGAACAGCAAAACGACCCGGGAGAGGATAGACAGAGAAGTTCTCAACACACATGGGCTTGCCAGAAACCGTATCAATGATGGCAGCATCACCAGATTTCAAGAATTTTTTCCAACTTCTTTCCATAATGATGATTAGTCTTCTCCTTTAGCTGAGCCAATATGCAGGCAATGTGAGCTGTGCGACAATCAAGCACAAGTGCAGTAATAAGGCCTGGATGGCTTGGGATAATCACCTGAGTAATGAAGCCAGCTGCTTCCCTTGGTGATTATTTAATTTCCTTGGAGACTGGTAAAGTGAGTCATTTTTGCTGTCAACAGCCATGTTACCTCAGTGAACATCTTTGACAGAAATGTTCTTGACATGGAAGCCCACGCTGTCCCTAGGAAGACCTTCACTTAAAATTTCATTTGTAATTTTGACAAGAGCAAAGGTGACCACCTAGCTGGGTTTGAGAAAAACAGTCTCCACTGAGCCCACAGGGACAGTAACAAACCACTAATTTTATAGATATACTGGAGGAGCAGACCCATAGAGTTGTCAGTTGGGTGAGTTGGTTGCAGGATGCAATCCAGAGCTTCAAGCACTGTGGGTCCACTGGCATTGCCATCTTTATGGGTTATTTTCCATCCCTTGGATTAACGTGTGTTAACCCTTGGCTCCAGCATGTTGTCACCATTTCAACTACAAATTGACATAAATACTACTGTGTCGGTGTTATATTTTATTAATGTTGGTGCTGACTTCCTTAACAATTTCCTCATATCTCTTCTAGCCATAGGGTGGTTCAATGGGATCCACCTTATTAACACCAGAACTTAGTTGTTTTACACCCAATGTGTAAGCCAAAAGGGCATGATCATTAGTCTGTCCATTCTTGAAGATACCTGCTTCAAATTCAGTAACACCAGCAGCAGCAGGACAGCACAGTTAGCCTGAGATATGCCTGTAATCATGTTTTTTGATAAAGTCTCTGTGTTTTGGGACATCAGTGATGGTCACATAATAATTGCTGGCCTTGAATTTCTATGGGGAGATATCAGTGGTGAAACCATTCTCACATATAGCTTTCAGTTTATGCAGGACTCGGGCATATTTGAAGAAGGAGCTCTTTCCCATCTTATCAGGATCTTCTCAAATTTTTTGATGGTTCTTTTGTCAGTCTCATCACATCTGCAGATTAGATGACTGGTAGTGATAGAATTTATGTGTTCAGTGACAGTGACGTTGACATGAGTCTTTTCCTTACTCACTTTGGCTTAGGTTTAGCAATGGTTTCATGATACCCGAGTTCTGGTGGTAAACCCATTGTGACAAACTATTTTTAATTTCTTGAGGAACCTCCATACTGTTTTGCATGGTGGCTGTACCAGTTTAAAATTTTATCATCAGTGTACAGGGTTCCCATTTCTCTACAATCAGCATTTGCTGTCTCTTGTCTTTTCGATTAATAAACATCCTAACAGGTGTGGGGTGATAGCTCATAGTGGTTTTGATTTGCTTTTCCCTGATGTTATGTTTGCATGCACTTGGCTATTTGTATATTTTCTTTGGAAAAATGTCTATTCAAATCTTCAGCCCATTTTTTAATTTTTTTGTTGTCGTTGAGGTGTACGAATTTCTTATATATTGTTGAATATTAACCCCTTATCAGATATGTAATTTACAAATATTTATTCCTATTCCATAGCTTACCTTTTCATTTTGTAGGTTTTCTTTGCTATACAGAACCTTCATAGTTTGGTGTAGTCCCACTTGTTTATTTTTGCTTTTGTTACTTTTGTTTTTGATGTCCAATCCAAAAAAATCATTGCCAAGCCCAGTGTCAAAAAGCTTACACCTTACGGTTTTTTGTTTCTTATGTTCAAGTCTTTAATTTTAAGTTGATTTTAGTGTATAGTGTAAGATAGGGATCCCATTTCATTATTTTGCATGTTGCTGCTCAGTTTTCCCAACACCAGTAAATGCTTTTTTTAATAATAATTTTCTATTTTTCAGTTATAGTTGACATACAATATTATATTAGTTTCAGGTGTACAACATAGTGATTGGACATGTGTAGAACTCACAAAGTGGTCACCCCAATAAATCTAGCGTCCCTTTGACACCGTACATAGTTATTATAATATTATTGGCTATCTTGCTTATTCTGTCCTTTCTATCTCCATGACTATTTTGTAACTATCAATTTGTAACTACTTCTTAATCCCTTCTCCTTTATCACCAACCCCTCCACACCCTTCTCATCTGGTAACCCTCAAAATGTTCTCTGTATCTATGAGTTTCTGTGTTTTGTTTATTTGTTCTGTTTTGTTCTTTAGATTCCACATATACATGCAATCATATGGCATTTGTCTTCCTTTACCTGACTTACTCCACTCTGCACACTACCCTCTAGGTCCATCATGCGATATATTTTCCCATCCCGTTACTTTTAGACTGTGAGTGTCTTTTCATCTGAAGTGAATCTGTTGTATGCAGCATATGTAAGGGGCTTGTTTTCTTATCCATTCATCCACTATCTTTTGATTGGAGCATTGAATTATTTTTTATTTGAAGTACTTCTTGATAGATACGTAGTTATTGCCATTCTTTATTTAGACTTTTGATACATATTGTTTTCTTCTTAAAGAAGTCTCTCCCACATTTCCTGTAATATTGGCTTTCTTGTCTGAGAAGCTCTTTATCTGTCCTTTGATTCTAAATGATAGCTTTGCTGGGAAAAGTAATCTTGGTTGCAGGGCCTGGATTTTCATCACTTTGAATATTTTGTGCCAAGCCCTTCTGGCCTGTAAAGTTTCTGTTGAGAAACTGGCACTTCCTTGTAGGTAACTAATTCTTTTTCTCTTGCTGCTTTTAAGATTCTCACTTCGAGCCTGACCTTTGGCATTTTAATTATGATGTGTGTTGGCATGGACCTCTTTGGGTTCATCTTCTTTGGGACTCTCTGAACTTCCTGGGGTTGTATGTCTATTTCTTTCATCAGGTTAGGGAAGTTCTCTGACATTATTTCTTCACATAGGTTTTCAATTCCTTGCTCCCTCTCTCCTCCTTCTGGTATTCCTATGTTGTTATGCTTGATGTTGTCTCAGAGGCTTCTTATACTATTTTTATTATTTTGGATTCTTCTTTCTTGTTGCTGTTCTTATTGGTGTCCTCTGCTACCCCATCCTCTATGTTGGTAATTCAATCCTCCATTTCATCCACTCTGTTGATTCTGTCTAATGTATTCTTCATCTCAGATATTGTATTCTTCCTTTCTGAATGGCTCTGTCTTATGTTTTCCATCTCCATTTTTATGTTTTTTATCTCTTTGTTAAAATTCTCACTAAGTTTAACTACTCTTTCCCTAAGTTCCTCGAGCAATCTTATACTAGTGTTTTGAACTCGCATCTGGTATATTGCTTGTTTCCATTTTGGTGAAATCTTTTTCTGGAGCTTTGTTCTGTTCTTTCATGTGAGACGTGCTTCTTTGTCTCCCCATTTTGGCTGCCTCCCTGTGTCTCTTTCTGTGTATTAGGTAGGGCTCCTAAGTCTCCCAATCTTAATAGAGTGACTTTATGTAGTAGGTGGGCTGTGAGGCTCCTTGGCACAGACCTGAGAGGAGTTCAGCTGTAGGCCAAGTTCAGCCACAGCCTGTGCACTTCCGGGGCCCCCTGGTAAGAGTTATCTCAATATGGCTGCCACCTGTACTGGGCTGGTGAGAGGGAGCAAGGAATTGAAAACCTATGTGAAGAAATAATGTCAGAGAACTTCCCTAACCTGATGAAAGAAATAGACATACAACCCCAGGAAGTTCAGAGAGTCCCAAACAAGATGAACCCAAAGAGGTGCATGCCAACACACATCATAGTAGTTGCTTTGAGGGGCCAAATCAGAAACTGAAGTTGGCTGCCACTGGTGTGGGGCTTGAGCTGCTCAGCAAGAGGTACGGGATATGCAGAGGCCAGATTCTGTTGCTTTGAATTTTGTGAGCTTTGAGAGATTTTATGAAAGTTCACGGCAGGAGCCAAGACAGCCCATTTGTATGGAATAAATCACTGGAAGCTGCTTGAGTGGGCCCACAAGTTGGGAGAGGCAGAGTCTCAGGGAATCCTCTGGGCAGAGTGACCCGTGTTATCCAGGTTGATGGTGCCTGGCTCCACAGGCTGGGAGTGGGGAGGGCTCAAAAAAGGAACAATGGCTTCTTCCTGCACCTCTGTCTTGGAGCAAGCTGACCCTCCAGCCCTTGCCCTGAAGCCGGACAGCTCAGCGCCTCCCCATGAATCCCCAGCACCCCTTGAGCAGCTGTCTGGAACTGGAGCTCAGAGCTAGTAAGTCTATAAGCAAGTAAGGTATCTATTTCCTACTGCCCTTAGTCTTACTCAGCTGCAACCTCCACTAGTTTTCACAGCCAGAGATTGTGGGGACTTCTCTTCTCAGCACTGGAACCCTGGGTTGGGCAGACTGGTGCGTGGCTGGGACCTCTCACCTCTCAGGTAGGGGAGGTGGCTCTGCAGCCAATATGGCCCTCCCAATTCTTGATCACCACACATGATTGTGGGACCAGGCTGTTTTGCATCTCCACCTCTCCTATCAGTTTGAGGTGACCTTTTATTTGAAATGACCTAGTTGTAGGTCTTCTGTTCAGCCAGACCTCAGGTGAATCCACATACTGGTTGCTCTGTAATTTCATTATAATTTTGGTGTGGTTTCTAGAAGAGGCGTGCACAGCCTCTACCTTCTACGCCATCTTGCAAGGAGCCCCTTCAACAAGCTTAAGGTCCATATCATTTGAACTCATTGTCACCCAGCAAAAGGAGGCTTTGGCAAAAAAGAGCAGAAAATGCTTTTTATAAAACCTTCATTTCTAACATGTTTTTTCCTTTTAGCAGTTTAAGAATATTCCGTTTTCTTTTGGCCTTCATTTTTTTTTTTCCTGATTAGAAATCATCATTTACATTGTTATTCTTCTTTGCATATTATTTCATTTTTTTCCCCTCTGATTGCTTTTAAGATTTTTCTCTTTGAGTATGACTTAAGTGCGTCCAGGTGTCATTTTCTTTGTATTTATCTTACCTGGTGATGGCTGGATTTCTTGGACATCTAGAATAATAGTTTTCAATAAATTTGGGGAAATTTCACCCAGTTTTTCTTCAGATATTTTCTGCCCCATTCTCTCTGTTTACATCAGAGTGCATGATATTTTCCATAGGTTATTGAATCAGTTTCTTTTTTTCCCCAATATTTTTCATATTGGATACTTCCTTTAGAGCTACATTCATGTTCACTGACTTCAACTATCTTCTGTCTTCTTCAACCTAATCAGTTTTCTTATTTGAGATAGTGTATCTTTTAGTTCCAGAATTTACATTTTATTTTTATTTTTGTAATTTCAACTTTGCTGTTTAGAATATCTATATATTCATTAATTATGATTACATGCATTTTTAATAGCTTATTGCAGACGCTTTCAAATTTTTTTTTACTAATTCTGACCTGGCTCACCTTGGGATGTGTTTATTGCCTGCTTTCTTACTTGACTAGGGTTACATATGTTTCACATTTTTTTATGGGTCCAGTCATTTTTATTGTAATATGTGTAATACATTTTAGAGCCTTCGGATTTTGTTCTGTTATTCTGAAGAATGTTGACTTTTTTTACAGGCATTACTCTTGTTTCCCCTATGATGGGCAGTAATTGAAATCACTGATTCTTTCATCCTTCAAGCTGTTGCTCTCAACTGTGCTACTTGGAGTCTCTCCTGTACATCCTGGCGTCTAAGAGTTTCAGTAATATTCCTCTCCAGGATTTTGTTCTTCTCTTTATAGCTACTCTGTTAGCCCAAAGCTCCATCCTCTGATCCTTCAAACTGTAGACTGTGGCTTAATGATTATGGTTTAGCTGTCCTGAGCTAGATAGATTGGAGTGTTCTCTCAGATAAAAAATGAGTATCCACTATATGTGTGGATTAAGTGAGTGATTTTGTAGTTCTCTGAAATAGCCTAGTGAAGTCTTATAACCTTTATATTTTTCTCTAAACTTACATGAAGAATTTTTTTCAACTTTTTAAAATAACTTTATTCACTTACTATACAGTTTATCCATTTAAAGCATAAAATTTAGTGGTTTTCAATATACTGCATAGTTGTGCAACCATCACTACAATCAATTTTAGAACTTCCATTACTGCAGAAAGAGAGGCCATACTCATTATCAGTCACTTTCTATTTCTTCCCAACCTCCATCCTTGTCCCCAGCTCTAGGTAACTACTAATCTACTTTCTGTCTCTATAGATTTGCCTTTTCCAGACATACACATGGAATTATATAGTATGTGGTTCTTTGTGACTGCCTTTTTTCACTTAGTATAATGTTTTTAAGAATCATCCATTTTGTAGCATGTGTCAGTACTTCATTCCTCTTTCATTTTCCTTTCATGCCAAATAATATTCTGTTGTACGGATGTACCACAGTTTATATACCCTTTCATCAGTTGATAGACTAATGAGTTTATTCCACTTATTGGCTATTATTAATAATGCTACTGTGAACATTCATGAACATATCTTTATGTGGACATAAGTTTTCATTTTTCCTGGGTAAATGCTTAGAAGTGGAATTGATCAATCATGTAATAACTATATGTTTAACTTTTTAAGGAACTGCCAAACTGTTTTCCAGATAGTTGTACCTTTTACATTCCCACCAGCAGTGTAAATGGTTCTTAATTTTTCCACAGCCTTGCCAACACATTACTTTTCGATTTTAGCTTCCTTGTGGATAGAAAGTGATACTTCATTTTGATTTGCATTTCTATGATGGCTCATGATATTGTGCTTTTCATGTGCTTATTGGATATTTCTGTATCTTTTTTGGCAAAATGGCTATTCAGATTCTTTGCCCATTCTTAAATTGTATTTTTTTTTTTTTTTACTATTGAATTGTAATTGTTCTTTATATATTCTAGATATAAGTCTCTTAACAGATGCACTACTTGCAAATATTTACTCCTGTTCTGTGGGTTGTCTTTTCACTTTCTTGATGGTGTCCTTTGAAGCACAAAGTTTTTTGACCAACTTTGATTTATTTATTTATTTTCCTTTGTTGCTTGTGGTGCTATATCTAAGAAGACTTTAACTAACTCAGAGTCACAAAGATTTAATTCTATGTTTTCTTCAAAGAGATTTGTAGTTTTATCATCTATATTTGGGTCTATAATACACTTAGAGTAAAATTTTGTGCTATAAGGAAGGGATCCAAATCTAATCTTTTGCATGTGGATATCAAGTTGTCTCAGCACCATTTGTTAAAAAGATTATTTTTTCTGTATTGTTTTAAAATCAGTTAACCATAAAAGTAAGAGTTTATTTTTAGACTCAATTCTATTCCATTTATCTACATGTCTATCTTTATGCCAGCACCACAGTGTCTTGACTATGTAGCTTTGTAGTAAGTTTTGAAATCAGGAAATATGAATCCTCCAACTTAGTTCCTCTTTTTATAGATTGTTCTGGTTATTTTTCTCTCTATTTCCATAGAATTTTATGATCAGCTTGTCAACTTCTGCAAAAAAAGCCAGCTGAGCATTCATTTGTGGAACAACTTGGGGAATATTGCCATTTTAACTATTGTCTTCCTATCCATGTCTTTGCATTTATTTTGGTCTTCTTTAATTTCTAAACTATAAGTGTGTTTTATAGTTTTCAAAATATAAATTTTGCACTTCCTTTGTAAAACTTATTCCTGACTATTCTATTCTTATTTGTGCTATTGTATTTAAGTGTGTTTTAAACCTTTTTGTTTTTGTTTTTGCATGTGTGTATGTAGTACATTACTCCATTCCTGTCCCCTACCCGTTGTACCTCTTATCTTTGTCCTTTTTTTTAATTCCAATGTTCCACTGATAACATAAACATTCAGAAAACATTTATTCAACTTCTTTTAGCAGACACATGGCATGCTTATTTTATGTCAGGTACTGTATGACAGGCATTGGGGATGTAGAGTTGATTAAATGTCCTCTAAGAAGAGGTATATAAGGTTTAACACAGTAAATATTAGAATTCTGTAGTGTAAGCATTGTAGAAGGAAGGATGGGGGAGACTTTGTCAGAGAAGGTAACATTTAAGCTTGACTTTGAAGTATTGGTAAGGATTTAACAAACTTGGAAAGACTTTCTACTTAGTTGAAACAAGATGAAGGAATTCATGAAAGCATAAAAATACTTGACTGTTCCTAGGAGGTGAACAGGAGTATGTGGTTAGTGTCAGATGACTGAGGGAAATGACTGAGGGTGAAGTGGGAAATGTAGAAGAATCTAATTTTGACAAGCTTTAATAAAATGCTAAGGATTTTATGGGCTCTGGAGACCACTGAGCAGTGGGGTGGCATGGAAGATTTTTTTTTTAAGTGAGAGATGATGTTGATGAGATCTCTCTTTTGGATAATTCTCTCTGGTATTTCCTGAGAGTGGATTGCAATGGAGATATAATATGGGCAGAGTAATCAGTTGGAAGTCTGTTTCAATATTCAGGGAGAGAAGATGAAGGTCTTAACTGGGAGAACAACAATGGAATTGAGAGGAATAGTTGACTTTGGATTTTGACAGAAAGATCATGAGGGTGTGCAGTAGGGAAGAAGAGAAATCAAGATAACCTTGAGTTGTCTCATTTGGTTTATCGGATAAATGATAATGTCTTTCTGGTCCTTCATGTTTTGTTATTATTATTTTACTATTTTAATTGTATTCAATACATTACCTAGTCATGTTTGATTGTATCACTGACTGTGATATTGAACTCAGTCTCTAGTCCCCCTCCCTTTTTCCACAGGAGATCAAGCTGATATCACGTGGCTCAAAACACCAATTTTCTAATCACATGGTTTCTGGTTTTGCGAGCCCTGGTATTTATTGAGTTGTCCTGAATGTTTCCTACCTGTGTTATTGAGGGCTCAAGAATAACAAAAGTACTTTTTGGATTTTGGGTCTCCCTCCAGAAACTAGGGGCAAAGGTCAGTCACATTCTTTATTACACAACATGCCCAAACTCATTTAGCTCTGTTCTGATGTCCATCTCTACATTTCCAGGTTCTTTGTCTAATCTGCCATTATCTTGATAGCCAGTTTTAGATAAAATTTATAACTCCCATTTCCTTTTCATCCTCCTCCTCTGTTTCCCCAAACACACATCTACTTATTCGCAGCCTTATTATCACATTTGGTTAAACCTATGATCAGTTCTTACATTAATAGGATGATATAAATCTTGTTTCTTTTGCCTCTTTTGAAGGTTTCAAGAGCTCTTGTTTTGGGATTGATTCTTCTTCATGGCATCAGTTCTTTTAGGAATAAGATATGTTTTCCCTCTGCAGATTAATTTGGGATCAAAGTTTTAATAATTATGAAGTTGTTTATGTTTGTTTTTGTTTTTTTCTTTCTGTTACCTGCTATGTTAGTTTGCTAGGGGTGCCATGACAAAGCCCAATAGACTAGTGGCTGAAACAACAGAAATTTATTTACCCATGATTCTGGAGGCTGAAAGTCTGAGACCAAGGTGTCGGCAGGGTTTTCTCTGAGGCTTTTTCTTCTGAGGCTTTTCCCTGGCTTGTAGATGGGTGTTTCTCCCTGTGTCCTCATATAGTCTTCCTTCTATGTGTGTCTGTGTCCTAATTTCCTCTTAAAAGGACACCAGTCATATTAGATTACATCCTATCTATATGACCTCATTTTACCTTAATCACCTCTTTAAAGGCCTGATCTCTAAATACTTCCACATTCTGAGCTACTGGGGAGTTAGGACTACAACATGATTTTTTGGGGGAGGAGAGGGGGTGTGGATGGGACACAATTCAGCCTGTACATCTGTCTTATCTCTGTTTTCTTTAGATCTTTTTGTTTACCTGACCTCATGTATTTTCCTTGAGCGTCTTTGGCTGTCCTTGTATATTTTAGAGAGAAGCTGTGAACAGCTGATTGGTTTAGTTTGGTTTAGGCAGAGTCTGTAAGTGGCTTTTCTGTCAGGCAATAGTATCCTTTTTTGGGAGGACTCTTATGTGTCAGGATCTTTGGTTCTTTTTTTTCCTAGTGCTCTTCTATTTCTCTAGAGAATAATATTCTAGTTAGCAGGACAGGGTGGGTTTGGGATGGGGGTAGCTTACACACCTTGCTGACAGCAGTATAAGAGCAGGGTCAGGAAGAGGCCTAAGGAGCTCCACAGTTTGCTATGCAGGTTGACACTTAATCACCCCTATTTTACCTGGTGTTCTAGAGTACTGGACCTCTTCTTTTTGGTTTCTTCAGAGACTAAACTAATTTCCTGCCTGACTGCAAGATGAGGGCAGAGGCCCTCACTATCTTCTCATTATCTGCAGATACAGCTAACTAACAAGTTCTTTCTGTTTTGCTCTAAACTTCACCTTCATCTTCTGGGACATCTGGAGCCTTGAGCACTTGAATTCTTTAGGGAATTATTAATGAAGTTTTATTAGTTTTTGGTTGCCTACTATATGCTAGATACTGTGCTTTGCAAGAATTATCTCACGTGATCTTAATTGTAACTTTCTGAAAGGTTTTACTAGCTCCTTTTCACACATACGAAATAAGAGGTTTGGAATGGAAATAGTAAATTGGAGCACCAGGACTTGAACAGAGATGTATTTGACTTCAGAAACTGGACTTTTACTAACTCTGCTATACTCAGAACAGTTAGCAAATTCACATTTCTGTCTGTATGTCTGCATTATAGGTTTTGTAAAAATGTCAGTATATTGATTTGAACACATTAAAAAAGACTTACTATTCTTGGAGGGGGAAAAATGGCGTAGATGATAGAGTCTCTGTTCATCCCTCTGGCAACCAAATCAAAGTTGTGACAGAAACAAGGAGCAAACAGCAAGGAAAATTGTCTGGGAGCTAGATGAACAATCCACACAACTAGGGAGAAATCTAAGAAATTACCCTGCAACGGCAGAAGATAGGACTGGGCGAAGAGGCAGGGCTGCCTGGTCTCAAGCAGCTGAATGAGACCGAGTCTGTGGCCGTTGCAGATGCCTCTTAAAGGGGCTACGTCTACAAGCGGACTTCCGCAGTGCTGGATCTGCTTGCTCTGAGCACCAGTTTTGATTTGGCTGTGCAGGGACTTACAGGGTGGCACTGAGTTGTTGGAGTGAGGGCCTTGGTGAGGTTCTCTCCCCAGCAGAAGTGCCGGCCGTATCCATTGTCCCTCTGTTGAGCCCTAGTCCCTCCCAGTGCACAGACACAGCGCCCCCCCACAGCTGAGATTCTATCAAACTGGACAACAGAGGTTGCTTCACCCAGAGGATTCCATGAAACTCCGTCTCCTCCAACTTGGGGCCCCACCCAAGCCACATCCAGGTATACCCTCAGCGAGTCAGGTGCTGCTTGCTGAGCAGCGCCAAGACTCACACTGGAAGCAGCTGGCCTTAGTTTCTGGCATGGCCTCTTGAGGCAACTATAAGCACAGCATCTGTGGATTGCTTGCTAAATCTTAAGAGGTGGCCCCAGAGGGGCACAGGCTTGGGCTAAACTTGACCTGCAACTGAACCCCTCTTAGGACTGTGCCACTGGACACCTACTACACAAAGCCATACTAATAAGACCGGGAGACTTAGAAGCTTTGCTTAGTACATAGAAACAGACACAGAAAGGTAGCCAAAATGGGAAGACAGAGAAGCAGAAACCATATGAAGGAACAGAACAGAGATCCAGATATAATGGAGTCAAATAATCTAACAGATGCAGAGTTCAAAACACTGGTTATAAAGATGCTCAATGAACTTATGGGAAATGTAGATGAATTCAGTGAGAACTTCAACAAAGAGATAAAAAACATAAAAATGGAAATAGGAAATTATAAAAGGGAACCAGTCAGAAATGAAGAACACATTATCTAAGATGAGAAGTATATTAAATGGAATAAACAAAGTGAATAAAGAAGATCAAATGACCTATCTAGAGGATGGGAAAGCCAAGGACACTAAATCAGAATGGCAAGAAAAGAAGCCAAAATTAAAATAATAATCTAAGGAGCCTATGGGACACTATTAAAAGTAAAAATATTTATGTCATCGGGGTGCTTGATGGAAAATAAGATGTTGAAGAGCTATTTGAAGAAATAATGATGGAAAACTTTCCTAACCTGGTGAAGGAAATAGACATAAAACCCCAGGAAGCTCAGAGAGTCCCAAAAGCCAGGAACCCAAAGAGGCCCACACCAAGACACATCATAATTGAAATTCCAAAGGTTAAATACAAAGAATCTTAAAAGCAGTAAGAGAAAAGCATAGTTACCCACAAGGAGCACCCATCAGACTGGCAGTTGATTTCTCAGAGGAAACTATTCATGGCAGAAGGGCTTGGCACACAATATTCGATGTCATAAAAACCCAGCATCTACAACCAAGGATACTTTATTCTAAATGATAGCAAAGCTACAACCAAGATTACTCTATCCAGCAAAGCTATCATTTAGAGTTGAAAGACAGATAAAGAGCTTCCCAGACAAAAATAAGCTAAAGGAATTTATTATCACCAAGCCAGTATTACAGGAAATGTTAGAGGGACTGCTTTAAGTAGAAAAAACCGTGTCAAAAACAGGAATAAAGAATGGTAACAACTACATTCCCATCAACAAGTACCTCAAATGGAAAAGAAAGAAATGCTCCAACCAAAAAATAGAGTGACTGAATGGATGAGAAAACAAGATCCCTATGTACGCTGCCTACAAGAGACTCACTTCAGATTAAAAGATACACACAGACTGAAAGGAAGGGGATGGAAAAAGATATTGCCGTGGTGGTCCTAGAGGGTAATGTGTTGAATGAAATGGGTTGGATAAAGACAAATATCGCATTATTTCACGTATATTTAGAATGTAAAGAACAAAATCAACAACAACAAAGAAACAGAAATAAACTCATAGATACAGAGAATATTGTAAGGGATACTAGATGGGAGGGAGGTTGGGGGATGGGAAGAGGGCAAAAGGATTGAGAGGTGTTGGTGGATGATTGCAGAGTAGACATGGGGATATAGAGTATAGCGTGGGAAAGATGGTTAATAATGTTGGAATGAATATCGTAGGGAGGCGGGGTGCTAGATTTGGTGGGGTGAGTGCTTTGCGAGTTGTGTGGATCTCTCATCAATATGCTGTACAGCTGAGGGTAGTGTGTTATATAGCAACAATAATTGAAAAAAACTCATTGAATTGTACAGTGTAAATGCAGGCAGCTAGCTGTATTTATATTTCAATAAAGACAGAAAAACAAAAAAGATTATTCTAAATATAATACAAAAATAAAGTGAAATTCATTACACCTATGGGAATATAGATATAATTTAATTTTTATGAATACAATTAACCTTCCATAAACAATTTTGGGAGTAGAACAGATTCCAGCTTATATTTGGGATTCAGCAGGCGTAGGCATGGAGATAAATGGTGATATTAGGTTCTGTATGTCATGATATTGAAAGTTCCTAGAACCAAGGGTTTAGTTTTGTTATTTTTCTGATATTTCCTTTCCAGTACTATCTAGAGTGTAGTAAACTTAATGTTCAGTAGATTTTGGCAGACAGGCTAAATGACAGCTAAAAAAATTTAGGACTGGACATGGTTCCATAGTGTAGCCGTTAACACGTCTGCTTTACACACAGAAGGTCCTGGGTTTGCGTCCCAGTGGACCACAGTCCATGGTCTACGGCCATGCCCCCCTGAACAAGCCTGATGTCTGACTCAGAAGCTAAGCAGGGTCAGCCCTGGTTAGTACTTGGATAGGAGACCACCTAGGAAGACCAGGTGCTGTAGGCATATATTAAAAAAAAATTAGAACTATATGTTTAAGAATACTTTATATGTTTTGGTACTGACTGTCTAGCATTCTTATATTTTTAGTCACTGCTTAACTCAGCACTAATCCTTTTTTTCCTTTCTCTTTTAACAGATTATTTCTGTAACTGGATCTCTAATTTGCCCAACAAAGAACAATGTCTCGTTCACGACAACCCCCTCTTGTGACAGGCATCTCTCCAAATGAAGGAATACCATGGACCAAGGTCACAATTAGAGGAGAAAACCTGGGAACTGGCCCAACTGACCTCATAGGTAAGGGCAAGGACTATGCTATTTATCCATGGTAAATGCATTTTTATGTTGGTCAATCGAGGCAGGATATATTATTTTGAAATAATGAAGGTGATAGAAAAACATTATTGTGGTCTGTACAGAATGATCTGAACAAAAATGAAATAAATTTGGTTTTCTGACTTTTCTGTTAAAAATCATTATTTTATCAAATCTTTTTTTATATTGTTTTTCACTAAGTTCTCCAGAAAGTTTCTCACATCTGAGATTTGCTATCCTTTCCCGAGCTTTGATCTCTCCTATTAAATTGCCAAAACAGCCTCTACAAGTTATTTTTGCTCTCTTTAGTTTTTACTCCATTATACAACTATCTGTATTCTTTCTCAAGTGCTCTGTGAATTATGCCACTTCTGTTTCTTATTGCTCTTCAAATTAAATGTAAACTCTACCTCCTGGTGATGTCAGTACCACTTTGCTCTTTCTCTCACTGCACCTAAAAAGAGACTCTCTCCCAGTTGTGTAGCCTCACTATGACCTGCAGATCTCATTTCCTTTTTGCTGCCGTGTGAATGCGCCATCATGGTTGAGAGCACTGGCATTGATATGAAATACAAATAGTCTCTGTCTGCCATAAACAGCCAAAAAAATCTATTCAAATTCATTCTCACCCATGCTAATCTATCTTTTTATTTAGGTTCCCCTAATATTCAGAGCAAACTAAATTTTAGTTTTCTGGACCAGTTTATGTTTTTTAATTTTTTTAAGCTCAAGGACATGAATGATAGAATACTGTGCATCCAGTTGACACTGCATAAATATTTTTAGGTCTTGGTTTGCATACTGTTAAGCACTGATGTTTGTCAGTGGTTCTGACTCCTGGCTTGTCTTACTCTCTTCTAGAACCTAAAAAAAAAATGATCTGGTCCACCAAGTTTCACTCTCTAAAGATGGACTCTAATTATTTTATTATTATTATTTTTAATACAAATGAGTGTCAGATACAGCCAGGGAATAGAGCAAATTATAAATATAATCATATAGTCAGTTAAGATTATTTTCCTGTGAACTCTGTGTGAGGGTATTTAGACATATTAAGAATGAAGAAGGGAGAGACTCTAGTGAATATATATTCTGATTTTGCATATACATTTATCTGGATTCAGACATTCTCTTGACTCATTTCTTAATTTATAAGGGACCTTTTGTTAAATACTGGAGATTTTAAGTTGAAACTTGTTTTTCTTACGTTATAGCTGCTGATTGACACATTTTGGCCATACAGAAAACCCTTTGAAAAGAGAAAGTGAATTGAAACTCTGAGTTTTGCATTTTCCAGCTAATTCTTTTTGCTAGTATTATTTAAATTGTCTCCTTTATGTTGTTTTCTCTAGCTATAGTTTTTTATTCTTTAGTAAATAAAACTTAGTTATTCTTAATGAAGATAGTTTTATCTAATGCTATTTCTTAGTTCTTGATATTGCTCATTTCCAGAATTTTCTTTATCCAAAGTGGAAAAAATCCCTGGAATGTATGGAAATTGACTGTACAGTTGGAGGTTATGTCTCACATTTTAACTGGCAGTCATTGTGAGCTCCTAAACATGACAGTTACTAGTCATAAATTTGAATCTTGCTTTAGCTTCAGGCAATGCTATTCTTATTTGACTAAATGTATATTACTTTTGTAAACCTTGCTAATTCATCTTTAAACCGGCCTATGTATTTCCAAGAAATTTTTTTAAAAAAGCAAATTTCACTTATTAAAAATAATTTAAGTGTTTTTAACTCAATTTAACTCAGATGATATCAATACTAGCCAAGTATAACACTACAAAAAAACTTTATTTGGAATTCTACAAGTGACTTAAAAAAAGATGCTATATTGCATAAAGCAGATTTCTTAGCTTTCAGCAACTTAGCAAAAATGTGCTTAAGAAATTAAGAAATAGGTTTTATGATTTTAATTTTCATGACATTTAAAATGATCTTTTTGAATCTCTTTAAAATTATATGGTGATTATTCTTTTTTTAGTTAAAATGAAGAATAGATGTTAAATCAGAGGAACATTGATAGCAGCTGTCACTAGATGAATAAACTATTGTTCTGGGTAGTTTTTTCCCCAACTTGTACCATTATGGATATCATTCTTGTTTGCTCACCTGAACATGTTTTTAAGACTTCATGTCTCTGTATCTGATATTTTTTCCTATTCCTCAGATTTAATCATAAGATAGTTCCCTAGTTTACATTAAACCTTGAAATTCGCTGTTGAGTTTTTCTCTTTTCTGAAGTGAGTTAACCTTTAAAACCACAAGAATCTTTTTGCTACTCTAAAATTTAAAAATATTAAGTTATATAGTAACCTGGAGTGATGTCAAAATATTTACCACCTATAACTGAGAAGTTTATAAATTAAAACATTTCATGTCGGAAACCAGCCGACCAAGTCAAACCAGGTCCCTGAATGGGGGAGCGGGGACTGAGAAAAAAGAGAAGACAGACAGGGTGCAGGAGGGAGAACAGATCTCACAACTGTCTCTCCGAGTTTATTTCTTATGCTCCTTTTTATACATAATCTGTATCCCAAGATAACATAATTAAAGTAACATCTTGAAGATCAAGGTACAATGGACACTCCCTTCGACACTCCCTTCGACACTCCCTGTTTCTATTCTTAATCTTCTTCTTCCTGGAATTCCTCAGAACCAGCCTTTTCCCTTTTTTATGCAAGCAGGCCTCCCGAGATAATCCATGCACTCTTTTGAATTTTGGGAGCTTTAGCTCCCTACAATTTCACATTCATTTAAAAAATACACAGATTGATTTACGTATACATAAAAATTATTTGAGCCATTATGTCTTGAAGTGTTTCACAGTGCTTATCTTGGAAATGTAGAGGAGTTTCAGAGATCCTTTCAGTCTCTTAAATTGTTTAAATTTTTCATAACAAAAATTGATGTTTTTTTGATGGAAATCAAACACATTCCCATTTTGAAAAAAATAATTTTGAATTATGAATGCATTTAAAAATGTGTAAATGTCATTACGCATTTTAAAAAAAGAGGAAGCTTAGTTCTAAAGGAACCTTCAAGTCCTTTATTAGAAATACAAAGTTTCATATATGAATAAATAATAGATATTTTAGAGAAATCCCTAAAATTTATCATTTTAATAAATATGTCTTAAAAATGTAGTTGTTTTTATTCCTTTATAGTTAATATAAGATTCTTACTAAATAGTGCTTTAAGTTGTAACAAAAGATGACTTGAATTCCTCCCTACATTTTTTCAACCAAATTTGGTGTTAGTTGAGGTGTTCCTGAAAAAAAAAATCACAATTACCAAACTTGACTGCCGAGCAGTATAAAAAATTATATAATGTGAAAGGAAAGTTTGAAGTGTCTCAGTCTTTGCCACATATATTTTGGTTTATTTTCTCCATAAATATTTATTATGTTGATCTCTGTTTTGTGGAAATGGAAAACAGAAAGGAAGTAAGAGAATAGGTTAGCTGACAATATGTTCACATGGTTGTATTTTGGTGTTCTGCCTGGGGTCACATTTTCATCATTACAGTCTTTTAATGCTTCCCTGTTTGGTTACTGCCTAAATTGTAGATTAATGCTACAGTGAACATAGGGGTACATTTACATGGAATTGGGACCTGAAATGCCAGGCATAAGCTGACCTTTTGGGAGTGTCGGTTTATTGTCAGAGCATCATTAGGAAACACCAAGGCACCATGAACTGTCATTTTGGAATGATAAACATATAAAAAGTGAAATAGTAAACTAGTAATACCCCAAAACATTTACTGGATTTCCCATACTTCAGGCTATCCTTAAAATATTTTAGTTCATTCTGTTATACCATATATAGTTGAACAGTAGTAAAAGTACATGCAGATTATTTTCAGGAAGATAGATAAATATGTTTTTAGGGAATGACATATACATTTATTTACACTTTAGAATTTTATACCAATAACTTAGACTTCTAAAAATGGCAATAATTTCTCTTCTAACATCCACGAAAGCAATTTAAGATTCTCATAATCTAACAAATCTGCATTGCCTCCACATAATTATTATGCTCATTATTATCTAATTCCATGTACGTTTGAAGAAACTAAAATGTAATCTAAAAGAACTCTTAAATAGTAGAGAAAAACAGATTAGACAAAAATCAAGAGACAGTAGTATATTTATAAATAATATTGGGTATATTCAATAATAGAAATCACTTGAACAGGAAATATTATTTCTAGATTTATTTTTCAGTTCTTGAAAAGGATCTGGTAATAGTAGGAAGAGAAAGAAGAATCTTTTTCTCATGTAATAGAGATGAATAACTCATCATTATTCGTTTGAACTTTGTTATATGCATGCTTTTCTTTTCAGGTTTAACAATTTGTGGACATAATTGCCTTCTGACAGCAGAATGGATGTCTGCAAGTAAAATAGTATGTCGAGTGGGACAAGCCAAAAATGACAAAGGAGACATAATTGTCACAACCAAATCAGGTGGCAAAGGAACCTCAACAGTCTCTTTCAAGCTACTCAAACCTGAAAAAATAGGTATCACCTCTTATGATGCTATTCTGAAAAAAATAAAAATGGGTTTTGACTTTTAAAATTTAAAACTGGTAAATTAGTGTAAAATTTACCTATTATTATATATCATTAACTTAGATTCAGTTTATGTTTATTTTGACAGGAATGGGATATTGGTTAAAATGTGCATTATTTTTGAAAAGTCAGTTTGCTGAGCTAACAGTAAAACCTAAGGGTGATGATCCTGACAGAACTATCATTCTAAATTCTTCGTAAAATCTGTTCATTTAACATTTTGATATGACAATTTTACTTCCTTGCTCTTAAATACATTTCTTCTTGAATTGCATTTTTTTCTATTACATGGTTAAGATTTGAGGTCAAATATCTTCCTGATTTGGCCAAAGTAGCAATGTTATCTAAATAATATTCTTTTTTCTTTCATTTTCTTTATTGTTTCAGTTCTGGAGAAAATGTTGCCTGGCCTTTAGCCCTTCAAACTAGAAATAACCCTTCTTCTTTGTACCCCATAACACTTCATATGTGACTTTTTATGCACTTAACACCTGCTTCCTCATATTGCTGTAGTTAAGAACTTGCTTTGAGGAGCCAGACTCTGAATATTAACCCATTTCCAGTTTAGAAAAAAATTGCAGCTTGCTGCCAGCATTAATTTAATTTTACATAAATGTGCTCTTTGAAACTGAAGCAAATCTGAATGGTCTTCACTGTGAAAATAAAATATAAAAACTGTTCTTGGAGTTATTTCTAAACAGAACTTGTCTTTAATCCTAATGTAACAGAAATGTATACATAAATTGGATTCATCAAATGAATCTTTGGCTAACAACTATTCTAGAACAATGTTAACATCACCATAGGAATGCTGCGTTTTTTAGGATTTGACATTTTCAGTGATGGAGAATTACTATATTTTGTAAATGGAAATAACACTACTAAAAACAGAAAGCTATAAATAGAACAATGTCATTTGTTTCCAAAGACTATCGATATACTAGAGTGATGTGAAAATAATAAAAGCGAGATATTTCATGGCAAACTTTGAGAGTAAGGTTAGGACTGTAATCCGTTGAGTTATCTCAGGGTTAAAGCTGCAGCCCTTAGGGCCGCTGGTGAGTTTTCTTTGGGCAATTGGGAGGCAAAATCTGAACTGTGGAACTTATACCTAGTTTCTTTGTGGATGGATGTGGAATGATAGTATTGCCTACTTCATAGGATTAAATAAGTTAGAACATACATACATGTAATGTGCTTAGCATAGCCCCTTACATAAAATAAGTGCTCAATAGATTACTTTTTATTTTTTAACTTTCTTTTTTAAAAATTAAATTTATTGGGGTGTCACCAGTTAATAACATATTGAGTTTCAAGTAGACAATTCTGTAATACATCATCTATATATTGCATAGTGTGCTCACCACCCAATGTCTAGTTTCCTCTGTCTCCATATATTTGACCCCCTTTACTCTCTTCAAACTCCCCCTATATGTCTTCCCTTCAGGTAACCATGTCGTTGTCTATGTCTATGAGTTTTTTTGTTGTTGTTGCTTTCTGTTTTATATCCCACATATGAGTATAATCATATGGTTATTGTCTTTTTCCATCTGACAAGATTACTCTCAAGATCTATTCATGTTGAAACAAATAGCAATATTTCGTCATTTTTTTATGGCTGAATAGTATTATATATTTGTACCACCTCTTATTTATCTAGTCATTCATTGAAAGACACTTAGGTTGTTTCCATGTCTTGGCTGTTGAGATTAATGCTGCAATGGACATATGGGTACATATATCTTTATGTAATAAGTGTTTTCCAATTTGAAGGTACTCAGAGGCATTACTGGGTCATATGATAATTATTCTTAATTTTTTGAGGAACCTCTATACTCTTTTCCATAGTGGCTATTCCAGTTTACATTTTCACCAGCAATTTACCAGGGTTCCCTTTATCCACATCCTCTCCATCATTTGATATTTCTTCTCTTATTAATAATAGTCATTTTAACAGTGTGAAGTGGTATCTTATGGTGGTTTTGATTTGCATTTCCCTTATAGCTAGTGATGTTGAGCATCTTTTTGTATGTCTGTTTGCCATTTATATATTTCCTTGGGAAAAATGGGTGCCCATTTTTTAAATTCAGTTGTTTGTTTTTGTTGTTGTTGAGTTATGTAAGTTCTTCACATATTTTGGATATTAGCCCCTTATTGGAGGTATTGTTTCTAAATATCTTCTCTCATTCTCTTGGTTGCTTCTTGTTTTGTTAATGGCTTCCATACTATTTTGTTTACTGTAGCTTTGTAGCATAATTTGAAGTTAGGGAGTGTGATACCTCCAGCTTTGTTCTTTTTCTCAGGATTGCTATTGGCTATTCGGGGTCTTTTGTGATTCTATACAAATTTGAGGATTTTTTTGTTCTATATTTTTGAAAAACACCATTGGAATTTTATGGGGATTGCATTAAATCTCTTTATTGCTTTGAGTAATATGATGATTCTTCCAATTAATACGCAATATCTTTTCATTTCAGGTAGCTTTCGGTAGATAGGTCCTTCACATTTTTTGTTAAGTTTATTCCTAGGTATTTTATTCTTTTTGTTGCAGTTGCAAAAGGAATTATTTTTTAATTTCTTTCTCTGAAATTTCACTTTTAATATATAGGAATGTGGTAGATTTTTGTACATTGATTTTGTATTCAGCAACTTTACTGTATTTATTGTTTCTAATATTTTTTTTTGTGGAATCATTAGCGTTTTCTTTATAAAGAATTTTGTCATGTGCAAAAAGTGACAGTTTGACTTCTTCATTCCCAATTTGGATGCCTTTTATTTTTTTCTCTTACTTAATTGCTCTGGCCAGGATTTCCAGTATTATGTTAAATTTAATAGTGGTCAGAGTGAGCATCCTTGTCATGTTCCTAATTTTAGAGGAAAAGCTTTTAATTTTTCACCATTGAGTATTACATTAGCAGAGGGTTTGTCGTATATGGTCTTTATTATGTTGAGATACTTTCTTCTGCACTCATTTTATTGAGCGTTTTATTAATCATAAATGGACATTGTATCTTTTTAATGTATTGTTTTATACGATTTGCTAGCATTTTGTTTAGGATTTTTGCATCTATATAAATCAGAAATATTGGCCCACAGTTTTCTTTTTTTGTGTTTTTCTTGTCAGGTTTTGGTATCGGTAATTTTGGTGTCATAAAATGAGTTAGGAAGTATTGCCTCTTTCTCAGATTTTGAAGGTTTGAGAAGGACAGGCATTTAATCTTTGAATGTTTGATAGAACTCATTAGTGAAGTCATCTGGTCCTGGACTTTTACTTTTGGGGAGGTTTTTGATGACTGTTTTGATTTCCTTACTGTTGATCGTTCTATTTATATTTTCCAGTTCTTCATGATTCAGTCTAGGAGGGTTATATATTTTTATGAACTTATCCATTTTGTTTAGGTTATCAAATTTGGTGGCAGATTGCCTTTCATATTATTCTTGTATAGTCCTTTATATTTCTGGAGTAACTGTTGTAGCCTATCTTTCATTTCTGATTTTGTTTGAGTCTTTTTTTTCCTTAATGAGTCTAGCTAGAGTTTCATCAATTTTATTAACCTTTTGGAAGAACCAGCTTTCTGTTGCATTAAATGTTCTATTGTCTTTGCGCTATTTCATTTAATTCTGCTCTAATTTTTATTATTTTCTTCTTTCTACTCACTTTGGGCTTTGTTTTTTCTTCTTTTTCTAGTTCTTTAAGGTGAAATGTTAGGTTGTTTGAGATTTTTCTCATTTTTAGAGGTAGGCCATAATGCTCTAAACTTCCTTCCTATTATTGTTTTTGCTGTATGTCTAAAATTTTGATATGTAGTATTGTCATTCTCGTTTGTCTCTTTGTATCTTTTTATCTCTTCTTTGACCCAGTCATTATTTAATAGCATGTTCTTTAATCTCCACATGTATGTGGTTTTTCTTGCTTTTTTTTTTTTCTTCAGTTGATTTCCAAGTTAAAAGAGTTGTGGTTGGAGAATACGCTTGGTATGATTTCAGTCTTCTTAACTTTATTGAGCCTAGTTTTGTGCTCCTAAAGAGGGTCTATCTTTGAGAATGTTCCATGTGCACTAGAGAAGAATGTATAATCTGATGTTTTGGAATGAAGGGCTCTGTAAATGTTGATTATGTCCAAATGGTCTAAGGATGTTACCTCCTTATTGATTTTTGTTTAGATGAGTTATCCATTTCTGACAGTGGGGTATTTAGATTCCTTACTATGACTATGTTTTCATCAATTTTTTCCCTTTGGTTCTGTTAGTAGATGCTTTATATATTTTGGTGCTTCCAGTTTGGGTGCATATATATTGATGTGTTATATCTTCTTGATGGTTGTCCCCTTTATCATTAAAAAATGTCCGTCTTTGTCTCTTGTTACCTTTTTTAATTTTTTAAATCTGTTTTCTCTGATTAAGCTATACCCACTTTTCTCTGAATTCCATCTGCTTGGAGTACATTTTACACCCTTTCACTTACAACTTTTTTGTTTTTGCAGCTGAGATATGTCTCCTGAAGACAGCATAAATTTGGATTTCTTTTTTTTTTTTTTTTTTGCTCCATCTCACTACTCTATGCCTTTTAATTGGTGAGTTCATTCCATTTACATTTAGGGTAATTATTGGTATATGAGGATTTCCTATAGTCATTTTATCTTTTGTTTTCTAGTAGCTCTGTGTCTCCATTGTTTCTTTTCTCTTGTGTTTCTGTCTGTTATTTTACTCTGTTAGTATTCTATGATTTTCTCTTCTGTTTTCTCTTTTTTTGTGTAATGTGTCCCAGTTCTAGATTTCTATTTTCGTGGTTGCCATTAGGTTCATACAAAAGAAAGCTTCATATATACAATAGTCTTTTATCTTCTGCTTGCATTTTATCTCCATTCTCCTGTGCAAGTTCAATTCTTTTCCCCCTTCCTCTTTTATGTTTTTGTTGTGCCAGATTATCCCTCTTTATGCTTTGTGTTCTTTTCCAAGTTGCAGTAGCTAGTCTCATTTTAAAAAAAATGTTTTTAACTCCTTGAACTTTTATGTTATATTTAAGTATTTAGTATTCTATTCTGAACAAGGGGTGCAATTTCCTGCTTTTGTCTGTTAGTCATCTTACTCATAGTTTTTATTTTTTTGTGTATTTTTGTTTCAGTTATAATTGCAGCTTTCTACATTTCTTTAATGCAGGTTTTGTGGTGGTTGATTTTTTCATCTTCTGTATGTCTGGAAAAGCCTTAATTTTTCATTCATACCTAAACTATAGCTTTGCTGGATATTGTTCCTGACTGGTGGTTTTTCTCTTTTAATAATTTAAATGTTTGTTTCCCCTCTCTCTTAGTTTGTAGGGTGCTGCTGAAGAATCTGATAATCTAATGGGGTTTTCTTTATAGATTACTGTCAGCTTTTTCCTGGCTAACTTGAGCATTCTTTCTTTATAGTTAATTTTTGACAGTCTCAATATACTGTGCCTTAGAGAAGCCCATTTCTGTTAGCTTCTTTGATTTTATGATCCAGTTCTTTCCATAGTTTTGGGAATTTCTGATTATTTATTTGAGTAGGCTCTCTGTTTTCTTCTACTGCTCTACTCTTTCTAGTATACCCATTATTTTTGTATTGCTCTTTTTAATGGCCAGTAGTTCTCATAGAGTTCTTTACTTTTTTTTTAAATCTGAATTCTCTCTCTTCTTCTACTTGAGTCATTTTTAAATATCTATCTTCTATATTATTAATTCTTTCATTCATCTGCTCTGCTGTATTTCTTAATCTTATTAGTTTATTCTTCATATCCTTTATTGAGTTATTCAGATCCAGAATTTGTTTGGTTCTTTTTTATAGTTTCAGTCTCTTTGTTGAAGTACTCATTTTATTCTTTGATTTTGTTTCTGAGTTCATTGAATTGCTTTTCTAAGTTTTCTTATATCTTGTTGAATATTTTCTAAACTGCAGTCTTGAGTTCTCTGACATTTAAGTAACAGTCTTCCATGTCTTTAATTTTTTTTTTTTTTTTTTGGAGATTTTTAATATTCTTCCGGAGTTCCCTGTTACCTTGGTTATTCATTTTGTCTGATGAATTATTCTCTACCAGGGCATTTGTGGGAATGAAAACTTTTTTTTTTTTTAAGTATTCGCCATTTCACTGTTTATAGGTTTGATAAGTAGAGGTCTTTCTTTCCCCTAGTAGGTGGCACTGAACCGTGTTTTTATTTTCTCTTACCTGCACTGCTTCTAGGATCTCTGTGGAGCAGTGTTGACTTGACTGTGGAATATGTTCTGTATTCTAGTGTGTTCTTGCTCTATGGGTTGTGGAACAGTTTCACTTTTTGCACAGTTTTTCTGCCCCAAACCCTGGGCCTAGCCTCAGTGTGTGTTAGCCATCCAGGCCTGTTTGCTCTTTCTGCTGCTCTGGTTTGTCCAATGGGGTTGAACCCCACCCCTTCACTGCTATTAGGCTGTGGTCAGCGTGAAACCCTGGCTTCTGTCTCTGTCCTTACTTCCTGTCCCATTGCCTCTGTTCGCTAAGATATGCTCACCTTCACATGTCTCAGTGCTGATGTCTCAGACCTGTTTTTGTGTTGGGCAGGGAATCCCTTGTTCAATTACAGCTGTTCAACCTGTTGTAACTTCAAAGGGTGAGACCTGGGGGTCTTCTCACAACTGCCATGCTGCTCAGCAATTATTTCTATTCTTCTCATGGCTAATTCTGTGCATGACCATGTCCCTTAGTAAAATAAGAATTAATGTCAGACTCATCTTTGTGATTCTATAATGTCTTGCACATTGTCAGTACTTGATTTTTTTTTATGATGTAGCAATATCGCAGGCATAATTACACCCAGACCCTGCTTCCCTCTTGTATAGAAAAGTAAATAATTGCAAATTGTTTTTGTTTTCTGTCTTGGAACATTGAGCTTTTCTGCAGCATTATCTTCCTTAAATTCCTAGATTTTTTTATAAATAAAAATGTAAAGAATTTAAGAGAAAATTATAAATGGAATTTATGTATATATACAATATCACTGTTTTTATTTACTCATTTTTATTTGATGTCTTAAAAAACTCAACTGTGAAATTAAATAAGGAAATCGTTTTCAATTTTCTGGAGGAACTTAAACCATTTTGACAGAATCCGGCATCATCTCATGTCATGTTTATACAGTAGATAAAGAAAGCTTATTTGAAATTATTAATTTTATTCTCCAACACCCTGCCTATGGCCTCCATAGCACAGTGTAGGGTCAGTAGTCTTATCTACCTGTACACAGGAGTATCTGGACTTGAGCATAAACTGACAGAACTTTCCATTGCATCCTGGAAGAAATGTGAGTGCTGGTAAAATTAGTGGGTTTCCAAAAGGTGATAGAAGTTGTCCGGCATCAAATACCCTTCTTCCATGAAGCCTTCCAGCTCCCAGCTCCTCCTCTTTCCTCACTGGCACTTTGCCCATTTTCTGTTGTAGCCCAGGTCCAAAAGTGGTAAACTGGTGAGTTCTGTGCCAAGGTGAATGACAGCGAGCTCCGTCACATGAAAGAGGGTACTATTTTCAGAGATCACATTTTGTTCATGGGGTCTACCCAGTTATTTTTACTGAGTTCTTGTTAGTTTTGTTACGCAAGCTATGCATTCCTTGGATGATGTTTGACTGATTTCTTTATATAAGGAATTGTTGGATATTTTGTTGAATTTACCAGATTAATTGTACTGTTTTTTTTTTTTTTGTAAAATACAGTTGTTTTAGCAGAACTTTTTTTCAGAGGCTTAATGTATCTTCTCTATAAATAATGTACAGTGAAACCATGAACCAAGAGGTGTTATTTTTGTCTTTTTATAGCTTCTTAGTATTCTTAATTAAGCCACCAGACATAAAAAAATAAAAGAACCTTTGTAGTTTCAAATCTCTTAAAAATTACTGTACATTGCATTTTGTATTAGGTCCTTAAAAAGTAAAGTACTTTGCAAGACTTAGAAAGTATCGGAGGGTATCTGTATCTTATTAAGGATGTGTTCCTTATTTTGGTAGGTATTTTGGACCAGTCTGCTGTGTGGGTTGATGAAATTAATTATTATGATATGCGTACTGACAGGAATAAAGGAATTTCTCCCTTGTCCCTACGTCCTGCTAATCCACTTGGCATAGAGATTGAAAAGTGAGTACCATGTTACCTTCAATTTTTTTAATTTTTACTCGCTAAAACTTTTATATACGTAGAGTGAACAGAGTCAAACTCCAGAAACATCTAGGGAAGCACAATTTAAGACGTCTTTATTGTTGGGAGACTAGTGTTATTTTTGAAGCCTGGTCAGCTTTGCTGCCAGTGAACGTTCCCATAAGTTAAAATTTTTGGCAAAAACTACTTACCTCTTTAGTTTTTTGAGTTTACATTTTGTCAAGAAGAAAATAATTTTGGAATTTTTAATAACTAGTACTTTAAAAAAATATAATTGACATATAATATTAGTTTCAGGCATATAACATACTGATTTGATATCTATATATCTTATGAAGTGATCATGACAAATCTAGTAACCTGTCACTGTACAAAGTTATTATGATATTATTCTCTATGTTCTCTATGCTGTATATTGCATCCCTGTGACTTATTTTATAACGAAATTTGTACTTCTCAGTCCTATTACCTTTCTTGCACTTCTCCCTACTTCCTTCTGGTAACCATTAGTTTGTTTAAAATCCCTGTTTCTGTTTTGTTTTGCTTGTATGTTTGCTTTGTCCTTCAGATACCACATATAAGCGAAATCATAGGGTATTTGTTTTTCTCTGTCTGACTTATTTCACTTAGTATAATATTCTTTAGGTCCATCTATTTTGTCACAAGAGGAAAGGTTCATTCTTTTTTACATCTGAGTAATAGCCCATTGTATCTGTATACCATATCTTCTTTATTCATTCGTCAGTGGACACCTAGGTTGCTTCTATATATTGGCTGTTGTAAATAACGCTGCAGTGAACATAGGGATGCATAATACTGTTTTTCATAGTGGCTGCACCACATACAGTCCCACAACACTTGTTATTTGAATAACTAATACTTTTAAAGACATGAGAATTAATGCTTTATCTGGAGTTGGTAAGTTTAAATATTTAGATAGTACTTGAAATAAAAATAATGCTTTCCATGTACTTGATATTTTGGGAAAAAAATTAAATTAGGGCCAATGCAGTCTTTTATTTTGTTTAAAATTCTGCTTATAAGCCATACTTTATTCAGACTCATTATTATTTTTAAATCAGAATCGCGGCAGGTAAATATCTTTCAAGATGTCTTATAACAGTCTAGAATTTTTTAATCCCTAGAACTGTGTTTTAGTAATTTTTGTAATTAGTACCTTTATTCTTGTATTTTACATAATCAATTCATCTAACACCTAAATTGTGTCTTATTTTATGCCTTGGTGATTCTGCTTATTAGGTTATATACCGGGTGCTCCTCTATGAGCACTTACCGAAGGTGACAAATTAGTTCTATTAACACTTGAACCATAGCTTTATTTTAGATTTTTCTGTGAATGGAGGAAATTCTCTATTAATCTATGTAGTTTAACCCAAGCCTACACTTGAAGACTATTAGTAATTCTGGTAGCAAGCTTCTTTTTCACCTACTGGGTTTTACCCCTCGCTGAGAGAGAGGCGGCAAGTGTTTGTCTTGGGAAGTTATGTTGAAAACGTCCTGGGGCTTATCAGCTTTTAGTGAGTTTGGAGTGTTCTAGGTTATATCTTTGGCAGCATAGGTCATTCTGGAGCTGTTTTAAGGTTTTTAGTGCTCTATAAATTAAGAGTTTAAAGATCAAGAAAGTCCAGAAAAGAGTATTTACTTGAGCACAGTTTCAAGTATGAATAGACTTTGCACTTGATTGTAAAGCTTTTAACAGCCTGCTTCAGTACTCTTGAAATCCAGCTTCTTTCTAAGATCTGGCACAAAAGCAGTGTAGAGCAGTTCCTTTATAAGGAAGAAACTGTTTCCGTACATGGGGACAATGATTATAAGAATATTGTGAATTTTTTACAAGCATTAGACAAAATTAATGTAGGGAGGAGACAAGAGAATTAAAATGTTAATCGAGCCACAATCAAAGACTGCAATATGCTGATCAGCCCTGTAGCCAGGCCAGGAGGACACCTTCAGAACAAAGGAAGATTTCTGCTGGAATTGCTAACTGCCTCTTCCCCACACCTGTGAAGGGGAAACTGGAATCAAGAATAGTTCTCTATGGCTAAAACCATGGGGAACTTATGGATAAAGGCTGAGAACTGCTAGCAGGCCTTTCACTCCACATGTTTTTACCTTTTCACGCTATATACTCTTCTCCTTCTTCATTGTATGTCTATATCAAAGGAAATGGGAACTAAAGAATGACATATAAACTGAATTTCCTGAACACTCAGGGTCCCTTTCAGTGTTTTTATTCTGTCTGTCTGTCTGTCTGTCTGTCTGTCTGTCTGTCTGTCTCTCTCTCTCTCACTGTCCTTCTCACTCTCTGCCTCTGAAAGGGGACCACACTCTGTCTGTGGAGTGTTATCCCTTTTCTAATAAACTTTCCTTTTGACTCCAGTTTTGGCATGTGTGTTGAATTCTTTCTATACTCAAAGGACCCTCTTCTCTTGGTAAAGGACTTGGTCTCCTTCCCCCTCAGGGAAATTTGCCCTGTCCTGCATCAAAACTATCAAAAATAGGATTAAATTGGATGTTTACTATCATGAAATGGATTCCCTTAAATTTTAGTTTGGCATATAATCCATCCCCTGTTAGATCTCTTTACTTTCTCATGTCCTCTCACCTTTTGCCTTTATTTTTTCTGTTATTGCTGCTGCCTACAAAGGAGTTTGGCTTGAATTCTAATAGCACTTTCTAAAAATGTGTTTCAGGATAATCCTTTGATAATGTTAGTAACAGCAGCCAGGAATAATGACACAAAAATTTCTTAGCTCTTTTAAAATTTTTCTTTTTTTCTCTGAGAAGTAATCTGATCTAGTCCGGGGATAAACTCTATCAGTTTGAATCATAGCTCTACCACTTACTGGCAGTATAACTTTGAACACATTAACTTCTGTTTGCCTTAGTTTGCTCAGGTGCAAAATGGAGTACCTGCGACATAGGGTGGTTGTGAGGATTCAGTGAGTGAATAAGTGCCTTCGAATGGTGTCTCGCTGAGAGCAAATGCTTAATAAACATTAGTCATTATTACTATGATTTTACGCTCTTCTTGTATATAAACTATTCATAGCTCTATCACTTAGCAAAAGAATCTCTTTTTTAATGACTATTAAGCTTTCAGGATAATAAATTGTATTAAAATTTTAAAGTAGTAGTATGTAAGTAATTCAAGGAGAGCTTAAATGGTGATAAAATTACAATAATATTTCTTTTGAAGTGTTACTTAAGTTTCAGTAATAATTTGTTCAGCCATGGGGTAATTAAAGAATAGATTTTGAAAAGGTAAAATCATGACTCTTACACATATGTAAAATGAACATGTATGTTTCAGAGCTTTTATTAATGGGAAAACCAATAAAATGTTAAAATCGGTTCAAAAGGAATTCCATAGGAGAGGTATGAGTAGGCAATGAGGAATGCTAAAAGACGCAAAACAGGCTACTTCTACTGCATGGTAATCAATTGCATCTTTACCTGACAGGTGTTTCTATGCCCTGGTCAACATCAGCCTTCCACAAGTTAACTTTTGTTTCTATAACAGAGTTACAAAATAGAGACAAAGAAAGGCACAGATTCCTATATAATCAGAAAACACTGGGAAGCCCCTCCAAATAGTGAAAGGACACCCAATAACCTTTTTGCCCATTTAAAGTCTTTACAACTTTTCCAGTCAAAAGAAAGAGAGATACGAGGAAACAAGAAAATGAAGTGGAAAGAGGTATAGAAACCAAGAGAAGAGAATATTTTTGGCCAGAAAAATGGTCTTTCAGGTTCGTTTTTATTTTTTTAAAGATACTGTCAGTAAAAATGCATTTATTTTATTGAACTTTTATCTCAAATAGAGAAATCTTATTTTAGAAAAAGAAGAAAACTGGAAAGGAAAAGTAGATGTTAAAATAGTGGTGTGGGTTTTATTTACCTGACTCATTATTTCTTAGGTAAAAGCTTTAGTCCCCATAGAGAATGTTGTTACATTCAGAGTAGATTCCCTAAGAGCATTTCATAATTATCTGGCCTTTATTTCTGTTTATTGATATCATTTGGGTGTTTCTTTTATAATTAAAAGGCTAAAGAAGACCTGTTTCTAACATTTCAAAATGTCAGAGAAGGAATAACATGGTTTTATAATTACTTGTTGAAATATTTTAATTGAGAAGGTTTGAAGAATGATGATTGCTTGTTATAAAATACTGTAGTCCTGATGAATGATCAGGTTAAAGTGGTATGGCCACCTTTGGAAGATGAATCATCTCTTGGGAATTGTGAATGTTTATGGAAATTCTCTTTAGCTGGCAGTCAAATGTACCATGTGAAACAGTTGGGGATCTTGTAGGTTGTGGCCAGTTCATCTGAATATGAAAAAGCAAGTGAGAACAACAATATAGTTTTCTTGTTACTCTTTGGTGTGAGTCAGAGTTCAATAAATATTTTATTGCTGTACATAGCATGCACTGTCCTCTTTCAGCCCACAAGTTTAACAACTGGCATTTATTGGCCTCCTTCCACTGCTAAAGTCCTTCATATTCCTAAATTTTTAACTGATATTTTGCAAACATGGTGCCACGATACTCATAAAAATGTTACTAATTGCTCAGAAAAAATAACTTTCATTTTGAACTGAGACTAGGATTTGCTTGTATAAAGTCTGTATTTCTGATTAATATATTCACAATATATGTCGTCTTTGCACAGCTTAAATTGTAATGGAGAAAAACTAAACTGAAAAAGAAGGTTAAAACAGGTTCGTATTAAATAAAGCTTTCACTAGGTTTTATTTCTTAAAAATGATATTTGCCCAACAAAAAAATATTTAGAAGTAATGTTTTTGGCGATAGTTCATATTTGGGAATGAGGACATAAAATTGGAGCTTTGTCTCTGTTTTTATATGCTCTACAATTCTTTTTGTAAAATTATACCTGGGAATGTCTCTGTAGTCAGCTGATGCACTGTTAATACCTGTATTATTTCCACATAGGTTTTATGGGCTATACAGATCTGATTTTCTTTTCATCAGTTTGACTTTCCAATAGAAAAAGTAACCAGTTTTTCTCCTACATTTAGAAAACGAAAAAAGGTGGCAAAATAATTCTTAGAATGAGTGTAGAAGAGAAGAGCTTTGGATAAATTTACCTTTTAGAAATTTCATAAAAAAGGATTTATTGGCTGTGATACAGTGCCTAAGTCCAGAAACTATCAGACTGAAAAATAAAACACACACATACACATAACCAAAAAACAAGTTCTTAATATTTAATACGACAGAGTGAAAACAATGATGCTAAAAATTTAAATCTAAAAGAATTGAGTGTAATATATACATTCTCAAAAGAACTATAGAAACCTGCTTTTACTCAGTTAGCCTCCCCTGCCTTTCATCTTTCCATCTGTCAAATCAAGACAACATGTTCTCTTCATGAAACACAGTAACACAGCTGCAATCAGGCTGCACCCTATATGGGGTGGTTAGAATTTCTCTCAAAATGATTTTTGTTTTGCTCACTCATGGGTCATTACTGCAGGTTGTTCTCATCCTTGAAGGTGAAGCCGATATGTTAAAAAACATTCCTGTTAGTTTCATATCTGACCACTCAATCCATATACCAGGATCTTCCCATGGCATGGTCTAAGCCCGAAAAAGTTTAAATTTAAATCTGTGCTTACACTGCCATCCAATGGAAAACATATATTTTAGGGGTATGAAGAGTTGTCCAGCTACTGAAACTGTTTTATTCTTTAATGAAAAGACTTCATGAGTTTATATAGTAGAGTATATGTTGCTTTTACTCTCTAACTCAGTGCTAGTAGATTTAAAGTGTAGATTTAGTTTGAATTACTTGGATTGTACTTTGCTTTTATTGACTTGTTAAGCCATCACTTCACTTGGTGGCTTAGAGCCTAAAATCTCATTGTGAGCAAATGTTTAGGTTCTTTCTAACTCTCATTGACATAGTGCTTATTCCTTTCCTGATACTGTTATTAAGACTATTAGCAATTGTCTGCGTTCTAATTAACTCTTCCTCCGCTCTCCCCCTAAGTTTCTATATTTCTAAATTTGTAATTGTGGCTTTATTACATACCTAAGATTCTCTGTTTCTTTATTTGACAGTGGAAGTACTGGGTTCAAATCTCGACTATTTGTATGCAACTTCACTATGTTGTTATAAGAATCAAATAAAATGATACTTATGAAAATAGTCTGCAAAATGCAAAAAACTAAGTATAAAGAATAAAATTATCAGCGAATAACAGGTATGAGCATTTGTTATGTATCAGAAACTGCTAAACCTTCTACATGCATTAGATAATGTATCCTTTCATCCTTAAAACATTCCTAAGAGGAAGATATTATTATCCCATTACCCTCACGAATAAATGGAACCATATAGTGGTTACATAACTTCCCCAAGGTTATAAAAACAAATCTAGCAAACTTCAAGATTGAATCCAGAGCTTGTGTTCTTAACCACTACTTATTACTTTTACCTTCTATTATAAATACTGTGATGAGTCATCTCTGCTTTTGCATATTAGTTCCCCTTAGAGCTTCATTTCTCTTGGCGTTGTCATTCATTGTCTGTTTTTTTCCAGATCCTCTATTTCACATTCATTTTGAGGTGTTCGCATAAAAGATCAGTATATTTAGGCATATATTTTGGGATAAATTGATTCAGGATGCCTTCAGCTGTAAGTAACAGAAGATGAAAATTAATTTTGGCTTTAACATAAAGATTTATTTTCTCATAATATACAAAGTTCAGAGATGGTAGATGCCATGATTGGTTAAGTTAGTGACTCACTCAGTTCTGTCACTCAAAGATATAAGGAACCTGGGTTTGCTGTTCTGCTGCACTTAGCATTGCACTGATTTCTTTCAGAATTGTAAAATGGTTTTAGTGATTTCTAGTGTTGAAACAATACTAATACATAATAAATGATAAAATGATAAAAATATAATATTATCGAAACAATAATGATACATAATAAATAATAAACCACAATAATGTTTAGAGGCAGGAAGATGCTATTTCTTCTTGGATCTCCTTAAAAATATGGAAACTTTTTCCCAGATATGCTTCAGAAGATCTTTCCTCAGAAATCACTGGACAAAACAAGATCACTCAGTAAATAGCAAGGAGACTATGATAAGCATGATTGGCTTAGGATAATTAGCATTTATTTAGGGAAATTACCAGTGTCACACTATGTAGGATTATTTTGTCTGAGAGGGTAAGGAATGAATGTTGGTTCCCTAGTCAACAGTGGGCTTTATTGTATGATTTGGGGCTAATTATTTGACATCTCCATGTTAGAATTTTGTCATCTTTAATATGATTTATCTTATCGTTATAAGTTTGATTCTTAGTGTAAGTCTCAATACTGTTCTTTCAATTTAAATATATATAAGAAAATTGGAAGAGAGTTTAATGTCTTTAGTAAGAAATTATTGTAAAATAAACTCAGTCTTAGGGGTGATTATGAAGGTTTCGGAACTAGGAGGTAGTATTTTGACCAAGAGATTCAATACTTTTCAAACTCTACTTGATCCATTTAGATGGTTGAAGTTGCTACCTGTATGAGAAATAATAGTACATGGGAAATGAGATACTAGTAGGTGGATTAATGCTTCAAATCTCAGTGTAGAGCTCTCTGGTAGAAGCACAAGGCCTATTCCAAAGGTCGAAGGTGCCCCCTCACCACTCACACTAATGGCAAAGCTCAGTTTCAGGATCTTCCACCCCTTCTTCCTCCCACCTTTGCCTTGCTAGTGGCAGGGTATGTCAATGATGAGGAGCCCATGGAGGCCTGACCATGCCCCATGTACTTCTCTTTATTGCCAGAAGACTCTGCTGCTAAAGAATGTGTCCCCAGTTGTGTTCTGGAATGTGGCCAGGCCCACATCTGCTCCCTCTTGAGGAGAAGGGATAGAGGGAGAGACTCCTGGGGTAGGAGAGTTTCTCAACTGGCTTATCTCCTAGAGCCCTTACTAGACATCAGGCCTTTATCTTGTGATAAAACATCTACTTACATTTGTAAAAATAACAGTTTAGTACATTATAAATTAAATGTTACTAAGGTTTAAGAATCAGATGAATTTTAAATATGTGAAGTTCTAGATAGCTTCAGGTTTACAACTTTCAGTGTCACCTGTTTAAGCATTTTAACTGTTTAGGATATGACCTTTTTATACATGCCATTTATATCCAGTTTTTTTTTTTTTTTAAATTTAGCTTTATTGAGGCATAATTGACAAGTTTGTAAGATATTTAAAGTACATATCTTGGTGATTTGATATACATATACATTGTGAAAGGATTCCAGCCATCTAGTTAACTAGTACATCTGTCACTTCAAATATTTATTTAGTATTTTTTGATGAGAACATTTAAATTCTACTCTCAGAAAATTTTAATTATATAATACAGTTTATCAACTATAATCACAATGTTTTACATTAGATCCTTGGAGACCTTTTTCATCTTTTAGCTGTAAGTTTGTACTCTTTTACTACCCTCTTTTTATTTCTCCTATGCTCTAGCCTTTTTTATGAGTTTAACTTTTTTTTTTAATAGGCCATATATTTTTTGGAAAATCTGATAAGTGGTTTATATCCCTTAGATCTGATAAGGGGCTTATATTTTCAAATCTGATAAAGGGTTAATATCCAAAATATATAAAGAACACTTACAACTCAAGAACAAAAATTTTCAAAAATATGAAAATAATTTGAAAAATGAGCAGAAGAGCTTTTTCTAAAAAAGACAACACAGATGGACAGGTACTTGAAAAAGTGGTTCAAATCACTTATTGTCAGGGAAATGGAAATCACTAATTGTCAGGGAAATGCAAATCCATGAGATATCACACATTACACCTGTTAGAATGGCTCTTATCAAAAAGGCAAAAGAGAACAATTATTGGTGAAGATGTGGAGAAAAGGGAACCTTTGTACACTGTTGGTGGAAATGCAAATTGGTGCAGCCACTATGGAAAACAGTATGAAGGTTCCTCAAAAAATAAAGATAGACTTGCCATATGACCCAGCAATTTCACTTCTAGTATACGTCCAAAGAAAATGAAAGCAGTAACTCGAAAAGATATATGCTTCCCGTGTTCATTGCAGCATAATTAACAATAGCCAAGTTGTGTAAACAACCTAAGTGTCCATTGATGGATGAATGGGTAAAGAAATTATGGTACACACACACACACACACACACGCACACGCACGCACACACATGCACACACACGCACATGCACACACACACGAATATTGTTCAGCCGTGAGAAAGAAGGAAATTCTGCCATTTACAACAAAATGGATAGACCTTGATCTCATTATTCTAGACAGAGAAAGACAAATGCAATTTTGTTTTTTTTTTTTTAATGCCTACAGCACCTGGTATTCCTAGGTGGTCTCCCATCCAAGTACTAACCAGGCCCAACACTGCTTAGCTTCTGAGATGCGGCGAGATCAGGCATGTTCAGGGTGGCATGGCCATAGACCTTATTTTTTTTTAACTAAATAGATTGAACATGACTTAACTGTCAGACCTTGGGGTCTGTGTAGTTTTAGACATTTCATTATGCCATGTAACTGCTGTATTTTTGAGTTTTGTATCTGTGTTTTATGCTTTTTTGCTTTACTTGCTATCATTATATCATAGATCCTTTTTTTTTTTTTGATGTCATTCTTAACTCTAGCAACCCTTCCTTCACACTTCTGGTTTGATATGGATAGAAAACCACCCAACCAAAATCAAACTACAGGGCTTGAGTGGAAGAAAAAGAAGCTCAGGTTGGCTTCTCAGAATTCCTTTTTGCTGCTTTTTTGTTAGCCCTGTCTTTAATCTTTGAGTTTGGAACTCCTCCTTATTAGATTAGGATTTCACATAGTTGAATAATTTGTAAAGACTTAGGGATTTAGTTGATACCAAGTGATTCTGTTGTACTTTTTGACTCTTAAAATAATTTAACTTTATGAGAAAGCGAATTGTTAGGATTACATAGAACTCCAGTTTAAGTATCGTACAGAAGTAAGGTTGACAGAAAAGTCATGAGCATGCCACCATGCACATCTTCCTCATACAGATGACAGATGGCAATAATTTATCATGCCGTAGTTTCCAGTTTAGACAAAGCCACATAAATCTTGAAACAGCATTCTAGACAGACACTACTCACTAGTTAAGGTAGAACTATGGGATATAGCCTATGTGTATCAGAGAGAAGGGTTCTAGTTATTTAGCTAGGGCTCAGCTTAAGTCTCCACTCAGTCATTACATTCTCCAAAAATTCTATCATGGAAGCATCATTTACAAATAAATAAAATGAGAGAAGTATCAAACTAGCATGAAGAATCCAAACCAAAATAAACTTCTAAAAATGCAGAGTTCTCTAGCTTCCTTTCAAAGGCTCTGTCTATTGAAATGACCACCAAACTTATGCCACACACATGATTTAGACTGTAATATTTTAATTTTTTAAGCCAGTGAAAAAAGATGTAAGGTTGACCTAGTCTCTGAGTTACTAAAACTGAGATGATGCCAGCTTTATGTCCATGATTCGCTTAAAGTCTCTCTCATCTTTTCATCTGTTACTACAATGTTAATCAGGGCTTTCTTTCCCCCTAATTAAAAAAGAAGATGTCATAGTATGTGGGACTTTTTCTCTCTTGTCTGAGGCCCTGATACAATAAATGTTGGATTCTAGATTAAAGTGCAGGATTTACAAAGGAAATTGTGGGGAACTGGTTTTGCTGCTTGCGTTCCTGTACTTTTAGGGAGTATGAAGGGATAAAGGAGCCAGTAGGGAAGGGGGAAGGTTTATAAGATTTCTTGAGAGCTAGGCTGTGAGAATATGTGCTCTTCTTCACTCATGCCTGGTGAGTGGGGCTTCTACGGAGCCTCCAGGTAAAAGTGTTCATGAGCCAGAGGCCCTGGCACTCAAGAGCACTAGACCAGTGCATGTGGGCAGTGGAGGTGTCTGCCTTGGCAAGGGTGTTTCCTGGGACCAGATGAGAGAGTAGGCTCCAGGCACTGCAAAGTTGTGCTTAAGGGAACTGGTTACCTGCAAGTCAAGAGGCTCAAGCAGGTAGTACTTTTGGATGAAAATGCTGATCTTGGACTAGGTTGCCTGATTTCTGAATCGAGGCTATGTTTATAATAATGTGGATCAAAACTCTCAGATAAGAGTGAGTAGAAGTCATCAGACCTGCCTACATTTTCTTCCAGGATGAGGATAATTTCTCGCATTGAATAAATTTTAAAGAGGTACTGGGCTTTAAAATAATGTCCTATTCATACCCTGTGAGTTGGGCTTATCCATTATATGGGGGTAAGGAACACAGTTCAGTCAGAAGGCATAGCAGGATCGGAGGAACAAAGTAAAAACGAACACCATGTGTGCAGGAAAGTATAATCCCTTTGAAGTTGCTGAAGCTTCAGGTTTGAAGATTAGAGTGGCAGAGATGAATCTTGAGAGAAAAACAAGTTCAGATCATAGACTTGACTACAGAATTTGGACTTTATCCTGCACAGATGGAGATATAGTAAGGGCTGCTAGCTCATAAGCCCTCTTTGGGCAAAGTCTGCCCATGTTGCTTTTGCTCTCAGACACAACTCTCTGACCTCCAGCATGGAATCTGACCTATAGTTGATAATTAGTATTTGAACAAATAAATAAATGAATTGATCTGGAAGTCGACCTTAAAATGTAGGCAAGAAAATGAGCTGCAGATAATGTATTGCTTGTTATAAGCTTTTCTTAAAATTATTTCAGATATGGACATTTAAAAATGAGTACTGTATAGCTAGATTTAATTTTATTAATAGGCATTATCATTCAGCATTATTAGTATGCCTTAAAACAGCTTTCACATAGGTCTTTAACAAAAATCATTTTAATAAACTGATTTAATGTTTTTTTAGTTTCGATGTATCCAAGTTTTTATTTTTCATCCTTTGCGTAGGGAATGATTTCATATTTGGCTAGATTTCATAAAGTATCAACTTTTAGCCTCTTTAAATCTTATATTCTTGTATTGATGTAATTTCTATATTTTAACTAATTTCCTATCTTATATTTAATCAAAGTTGATATGAGAATAAATCAGCTGAGGTGCAGGAAATATATTTTGTGTATACATACAAACATAGGCTCCATATTGTATGGCGTATAATTATAATGATTTGTATTTGTGTTTATTACACTGGACGTCAGTTACGTCCTTGTGGTAGTAACACTTGAAATATATTTTAAACTTTTTTTTTCCCTCAGATGTAAATTTCCCCAGAAAGACTTAGAAATGCTGTTTCCTGGAATGAGTGCTGATTTTACAAGTGAGAATTTTTCAGCTGCCTGGTATCTTATAGAGAACCACTCAACTACCAGGTTAGTGATATTGGACTGTTGGCTGTGAATGGTTTCACTCGGATGCAGCTAATAGGATTATAAAGCAATGTGGGTTTTAGGTTCAACTCTGCTACTTTGGAGCCCTTTGATTTTGGGTGAGCTCATGAACATCTCGGGGCATCTATTTCCTTATTTATAAAATGTGATTATTAGAGTACCCTTATTTCCTACTATCATGTTTTTTCTACATGTTTCATTATTTGTGCAACCCATTAAAACTTTGTGGAGTCTCAGCTGGATACCTAACCTGAAGTTTGAATGTGACTTTTGCTTACTCAAATAACAAAACTTTCAAGTCTTGGTGTAAAATAGAGAACACACCTCTTTCCGTTACTGTAGAGCAAAAGAGGATGAGTTAGTTTATCATTTTACAGAGACCTGGTTTAAAATTAGGCAAAAAATATACAACATCATATATCCAAATTAAAGTACTCATTTTTGTCTGCTAATGACATTTGATCCTCTCTATGCAAGGTCAGATTTGTAACTTTTTTTGCAAGACTGGTTTAAAACAGTTATATTTAGTAAAAATGTTTGACTAAATGGTTTGTTGCATAAAACTTTTATTCTTGAAAAGTTAACTTGTTAAAATATACCTTTGGAGAAATTTTTTTCCTATTGGAATGCAAACTATTACAATAGTAGAAGACATGAAGAAAAGTTGGTATATACAGAGAATAAATTTGGCCTGATAAATCTTTAAAGCAAATGTCTGAAATCTTTCATTGTAGAAGATGGTTCTAATTTCACATTATGGATGTGGTTTTTCTATTACTATGAGTCAGAATTGATCTCTTTTCTGGATAAGCCTATCATAATACTCAATGTATTCAAAGTTTTATAGCTAGATTTTCTTAGCTCAAATGGAATTAAAACTTCTGAAATACAGAGGACTATATATTTTTCTCTAGTTGAGTTGTAGAGATAAAATATTGTGGTCTTTTTAGTTATTTAAATTGTGAATTGATGCTCTCTTCCTCAGGTTTTCTGTAATTTCACTCCTAATGACTGGCTCATTTAGGATAACAGTATGCTCATTTTGTATCCAGAATACAGAAATGAACATACAGAGAAGGTCCTGTCTTAGATAGCGTCTACCATGATCTAAGCCTTCCCACCAGGGAGATGATACTCAGAACGCCTTACCTGGCAAATCATATATACGTTATATCAGTTATAAAAATACAGGTATATTTACTTTATAGGGGTCTGATATATTTGGAATGACTATTTGAGGGCTACTAATCTCTTTCCTAGCTGCTATAATTTTTGTATTCATAATAAAAGGTTTAGATATAGGTAAGAATGTGAAAACTTTGATTTTCATCTGGTTACATGTTATATCTGTTTGTATCTTTCTTAATGTAGGCTTCAGTATTTTACACTTAATGAGTTGTCTTCTATTTTGCTTGTTAGGATTCTCAAAATTTTGGTTTCTTCATTTCATTTCAGTTTTGAACAGCTCAAAATGGCAGTCACCCACCTGAAGAGACAGGCTAACAAGAAGAGTGAAGGCAGCTTGGCGTATGTGAAAGGCGGTCTTAGTACATTCTTTGAAGCCCAGGATGCTCTCTCAGGTAAGGTGATTCTCAGAGCCATGTGCTGGGGCTTCCACAGCAGAAACCTAACACTGCATTTGCAGAGTGTTTACAGGGTCTGTATTCATAAAAATAGAGATCTAAAATGTGCTATAAATATTTGTTGCTGAGTAGGCTGGAATCTCTTTGAAGCCTTGGTACTTTAAATATTTTTCTCTGAGGCTTTTGTAGACCCATCATACATGTTTGAAATAGGAGACTACTTTATTTCTCCACAATATCCAGTCTCCAAGGCCAATAAGAAATTGAATCTCAATGGGGAAAATTCTAGAATTTAAAACATCCTTTTACAGCCATCAATATCTTTCATGTTACTAATTCTATAAATGTGACCCATTGTGTGTTGGTCACATTGTTCACATTGGTGACCTAAAATTTTAACAAAAATAATGCTGACCAACTAACTACTACTAAGCAAGTGATTATTGCATATAGAAAATGATTTTATTAGTACATTTGAAAATTTTAGACACATTTTTTGATGTAAATGAAATGCATACTACAAAAAATATTAAATGGTTGAATAAGAAGGAACTACTGTAATCCCATTGTAGAGATATTTTATATGAATTCATATTACAAAATTAGAACTACATATACAGTTGTATATGCTAGAAACCTTTATTCTTTCAATTGTTCCTCTGGGTGATTATTTTACATATAGCATTTGATTTATTAGTAGCTCTTTAGAAATTTTTCTGGCTATAGTCTTAAGTGAAATTGATCTGTGATTTTTAAAAATGATTTTTTTATCAGATTTTGGTGTTTACATTATATAGAATCATATAACTGGATTATATAGATTAAGAATTATATATGGAAATTTGAAAGAGCTAATATATTTAAAGAGCTAGTAAATTGTTCAAGTAATTTGTTTTACTTTTTTTATTATGATAAATTTTGAATGCTTTAAAAGTAGAGAGAATAGTACAGTCACCCTCACATACCTGTCACCTAGATTTAACAGTTCTGAATATTTTTCCATAGTTGCTTCGTCAGTGTTTTTTAAGGATGGTTGGTTTGTTTTGTGTATTGCCGCTCTCAAGCAATGAATCTCTAGCAGTATGACATTTCTGTTTTATGGACTTTAGTAGGAGGCCCCCAAATGAGGACATTTACCTACATAACCACAGTACCATTATCGCAGCTAACAAAAGTTTCAGTAATTCTTTAATATCATGTACTTCTCAGTTCAAATTTAAATTTCTCCAATTATCCTCTGACTTTCCTTTTTATAGTTGGTTTGTCCAAATCAAGATGTAAATAAAGTCCAGGTTTGGTTTTTCATTTGTTCTTTTTAGGTTTTTAAGCTTTTTTATACTAAAAGAATCTCTTCACCTTTGTTACTTTTTCTTTTCTTTTCTTTTTTTTTCCCCATACTGATGATTTATTGAAGAAAAAAGACTTATTTGTTCCATACTCTGGATTTGACTGATTACTTTCTCATGGTGTCTTTTAACTTATTTTACTCTCCATTATATTGTTTAGACTTATCTAATTGGACATTAGATATTATGCAGTTTCAACAATTTTGGCCACATGTGGGTACTGTGTGCTTTCTGTTTTATCACATCAGGAGGCCATTAGTGTCTGCTTGTTCCTCCTGTAGAGACACTATGATGGATCAGTGGGTTCAGATGGGTTGGACACTGGCAGTTGTGTATATATATGTTTTTGAAATTTCTATTTTTTGTGTTTTGTTTATTTTGATTTGGTTTTCCCCTGAAATTCTCTCCATCAAGATTTTCAGGTTTTTTAGCATTGCATTATAATTTTTAAATCATTTAAAATTTATATTCTAGGTCTTTTCTCATTATCAATTCATTTTTTGTGTTCTACTTTATTTACATTGATTGTTTAGTGAAACTATTTTGTATTTTCAAAAGTTGAAATTTTAATTTTCCTCTTTGATCTAGTAGTTTGTAATAGACTTTTGTTTTTTAAAGTTAGTTTTAGTCTTATTATGAAAGCAAATGTGTTCCTTAATATATGTCAATTTTCTCTTAGTGCGCCAAAGATAAAATTGGAGGGTGGGGCATAGTCTCTTTAGGACACACTGTTTGATAGAATATCAGTGATTAATTATATTATTTAAATTTAGGTTATTTAAAATAAACATGTCAGACAAACCTCCCTCTTTAATTTTGATTCTTTGTATGAAAAGCATGTGTACTTTGTAACTTTTGGTGGTTTGGATTATCTTGAAACTAATATTTTAATATAATAATAATAACTACAAAATTAGGGGCAATTCCAAGACCACCTGCAGGTTTGATAATTTGCTAGAAGGACTCACAGAAGTCATTGAAAGCTGTTGTACTTGCAGTTATGATTTACTTCATCGAAGAAGTACAGATTAAAATCAGCCAATGGAAAAGACTTATGGGGCAGGGTCCAGGAAAGTTCCATGCATGGAGCGTCCAGTTGTCATTTCAAAATGGAGTCATGGACAGCACTGATTTTCCTTATAATGATGTGAAACAATGTACATGGAGTATTGCCAGCCTGACCCAAGCCTGGTGTCCAGAGTGTTTACTGGGGCTCTGTTACATCAACATAGTCAACTGCCCCAGTGACTGAGCTCTTCAGTCCTTCTGGAGGTTGAGCTGATACTGAGTGACCCATAGTCCTCACTGTAAATCATATTGTTAGATTATATAATGTGGCCCAAGGCCCCCAAGTAAATAAGACACTTTATCAGGTAAGACATTCAAAGAGCTTAGCGATTACTTTCCAGAAGCCCAGGATAAGGCTAGAACTCTCTGGCAAGATTAAATTCTGTTCTGCACAATAGCACACTATTGACATTCCACAACTTTCCTTTTATATGCATTTGTTTAATATAGTAGGCATTATGTACTTTTTAACCTTAAGAAATTTTGATTTGGGCATCTCTCTTGTAAGCAACATGTAGTAGTTTTATTTTTTATACCATTTTGAGACTCTTTGCCTTTTAATAGAGGAATTTAAGTGATATACATGTATCATAACTAAAATTTTTGTCCTTTTGTTTTATTCTCTTGTTATTTTCTGTTTTTCATTTTTCCCTCTGTACTATGTAGACTGTATTGTTTGCAGATTTGGGAGAAATGTTTTTAAATTTTATTATAGGTTGTCTTTTGATTCCTGTTGTGTATAACAACAGTTTTGCACATCTTTATTTCTCATGCGCTTTCTTTTTTTCTGGTCTTAATTTAATCTGAAGTTATAGACCCAGCTTCTTCTTTTACCATTTTTTTTCTATTTCATTTTGAATATTTCATATTTCAAAAGACAAAAAGACTTTTTGTCTTTTGCATTTAAGTTTATAACATATTTACTACAGTTATTTAAAATTTACCATATATGCATAAATTTAATTGGCTTTAATGTTTATTGCCTGTCAGTTTATTTTTTTTTTCCTATCTTTGAATTTTTTGTTTTTAACCATGGGTTATATCTTTTGTGCTATGCCTTTTGAATTCTTGCATGTCTGGAAATGTCTCTTGTTTTCACACATGAACAACCACTTGGCTATAAGAGAATTATTTTCCAGAAACATTGATCCAGTTTCTTTTAATGCTGCAGAGAGGAAGTCCGGAGCCAATGCAATTCTTTATTGCTTGTAGAAGAGTTGATTGTTTTTCTCTACCTAAATGCTTAAAAGATATATTTGTTTAGCCTTGAATTTAAAAAAGAAATACATACCAGGTTATATTGGAATGTAGGTCTTGTTTTTATTCATGTTGCCTAATATTTGATAAGCTTTTAGAATCTGTAGACTACCTTCAAATTTTAACACTTTTTTTTGTTAAGTCAGATTTTATTTATGGTTTGTCTCTGAATATCCTTTCATAAAAATATCACTCTTTTCCTTCTGCTACCCTGCATGGTGTTCAGTACCCTTTCTGTTTTTTAGTAGAATGCTAAGTTGCCCAGCAAGAAAATGCCTTTACTAGTTTCCTTCCATTTTCTGCCATGCTGGATGTTGGGAAATATGGTCTCTAAATGGTTGTGAAAGGAAAGATGTTATTGGAAGTGAAAAAAAAATGGGGAGCTGAACTATAGTCATAAAGAAAAAACATTGAAGATTTTTTGGTCTCTGTCAGCCCTGCGTTAGAGTGTTAAGCTAGATAGAGATGATAGAGCATAATCAAACTACTTTTTTCCCCCATTTTGTTATTATCTGTTTCTTCTCTTTGATTATTTCGTACGTAGTCCAAGGTTTTTATTTTTAGTCTATTCCAGTAAGGTTAACAGGTAGTAGCTATTACCCTCTTGTATAGCCTTTATTTATCTTTAAGTTTTCATGCTTTTGTCTTTTTTTCTTCTGTGTCCCATGAGTATTTTAATTAGAACTTGACCATAGTGTGTCTGGCATAACTAATCTGCCAGTGTTAACCTCAGTGTGTTTATTACAATTTTTTTCTTTACGATATCCTACAAAAATATTCTTAGCATCATACTTCACTTTTCCATGGCTGTCATTCTGCCATTCTCTTTCAATCACTTGAAGTCTTAATGAGCCTTGATTTCTTACCAGCTACTGCTCACACAAGCTCTCCCAGGTTATGGTGATGTTCGTGTAGCTTCTTATAACGTTAAAGGCCTTCTTCACTCCCTCAGTGCCATATGATTGCTACTTTTATTTCGGTGACCATTTCCCTGACTGCCCCTTGAGTTTGTCATCTCAACAGTCACTTGTTTTTTAGTGGCAAGTTCAGCATTATCACTTGTTCCTTTTGAGAATAACTATGGGCCAAAATTATATGAATTATTCCTCTTTCTGATTATACCGGAGTAAAGAATACCAGAATAAAGAGGCCAAAAAAGAGTGAATAAACACATTTTGCTTGATACACAATTGGTCTTCATTCCCATATTACTTTTATTGCTCCTATTCCAGGTCATGTGAGTCATATTGATTTTTTTTGGCACATTCTGTTGTTAGTGTCTGTTGATGTATGAAGATAATCTAGGCAGGTATGCTTATATAAGACCCAGTTATCTAAATAAAAACCCTTTATACCTGTTAGTGTTCTATGTAGTAGTTTCAATTTTATTATTATTTATTGTTTCTTTTCAATATAACCGAGGAAGGAAAAGATTCACAGATTACCTAACCAGTTTAAATATAATTTATATGTGATTTAGCCACTCTCATAAAAATTTGGTAGAATAAGAAGTAGAAACTAAATGTTTGAAAAGTTCTTTATAAATTTAAATTATTAATACATCTTACTCTAACCCTTCCTAGTAAGTAAGTATTATGCTCAGAGGCTGGCACATAGGCCAAATTAGGCCCCAGCCTATCTTTGTACAGGCTATGAGCTAAACATGATTATCTTTTTCAAATGCTTTTTTTTAAAAAGAAGAAGAATATGGGATAGAGTCCCTATGTATCCCACAAAGCCTAATATATTTATTGTCTGGTTCTTTTTTCTTTTTTTTTAATTAAGTTTATTGAGGTAACATTGGTAAATACAATTATATAATTTTCAGGTGTACATTATAGTTTGACATCTGTATATTCTGTTGTATGTTTACCATCCAAAGTCCAGTTTCCTTCAGCTACTATATATATGATCTCCTTTACCCACTTCATCCTCCCCCTAACCCCCTATATTTGACTCCCTTTACCCCGTCTATCTCCCTCCTCTCCCCGAGCCTTTACCCTCTGGTAACCACTAGTCTATAGGTTCTTTATAGAAATAGTTTGTCAATCTCTGACCTAGTTTGACTATTCCCATGTCATACTGGCGAGTAGTAACATATAGTGCTTAGAGTATATACACACAGTGTACCCGACACTGAATCCTTATAGACATTGCCATATACACATGTCATATCTTAGTGCTTTATTTAATAATGGTATTATATGAATGCATGAACAAATATTATGATTTTTAATTCAAATTTGCATATTTGACATCTACATTTTATTAGAGTTCACATCATAATTTCAGTGAATCAGTAGGCAGTCTTTCTATAACTGATTTTTCTTTGAATAGAACTTTTATATACATACTTTTTTGTTTCTCAAATATAAATTTATGAAGTTCAACTGCTTCACTTACAATAGATTAGAAACAATAACAAACCTGTTATCGTGTACTATGTTGCTTATTGAGTTATACTATTTAAAAATGTTTTCAGAGAAAATAAAAGATCAAGTGAACCAGCCATTTGTTTATTTGGTTTAATTTTCTGGAAAATAGGATTGCCTTTATCAGATCCCAGTGTCTCTTGGTCCTCAGGCCTGGCTGACAGTTTGACAGTGGCTCTGCTGTGGTGGAGATGGGAGGCAGGAAGCTGCCTTGTCAGCAGAACAGGGCTGTAAACTGAGCTCTGGGGAGCCGAGTTCACCTCATCTTGACCTGCTGATCAGTGATGGGTTTTGTCAGCAACAGAAAATGTGGTTGCATGATTTCCTTTTAAAGCTAGTTTTGACTTAGAAAGTAGCATTTGAATCAGGGCTACTATAAGATACAATATCTTATTGTCATGGACAAACTGCATGAAGTGCCTGCTTAATAAATTGCAATGAGTGCCAAATGTTCTTTTGCAACCAGGACTGTCAGAAAAATTACAACATTTAAATAAATAGTGTGAGCATATTTGCTTAGAACATGGAAGTCTTTCTAGTCTTGCTTTTTAATCTTCTTTCTTAAAGATGGGAAATTTTTTTCCATTTAAGTACAAGTTAGGCTTTGATATTTGAAGACATTGTAGGTTACCATTACCACTTATTCCAAATTTAAAACATTAAAGGAATAACTTTTTCCATTCCCAAATCAATGAAGACAATTAAAAATATAGTGGCTGATTTTTTTTCCCCAAATGTATTTTTCTATGAATGTGTTTCTTCAACAGAGAAGTAGTCTATTTTATAGTTTCAAATAAAATTTGAAGTTGCTTTACAAAAAAAAGTGTAAAAAGGGACAAGATCAGTATTAGAAACTAATTAAATGAAGCCAAGAAATAGATGTTATCTTGCATTGAGAATATATGTTCATACCGTATTTAATCACTGAATTTGACCCAAATTTTCCAACCAATGAATCAAGGGAAACAAATCGAATCGTAATTACAATACATATTAAAATTTTTTTTTTTTTCTTAGACTTTCCCCTCCCCCATACATCTGCCACCCATGACTGGTGGGTTGAGGCAGAACCTGTAAATGCCTATTATGAAAGAGTTTGATGCTCTATTTGAATATTAGAGAATAGCAAACATAAGAGTAACAATAATTTTAGTATACTGGCCGTGAGGCCTTTGGAATTACATATCTTGCATGTGAGTTTACTTGAGCAAATTATGTGAAAAAATAAAATCCTGGGTGTTTTAGGAGCTATTACTTTTAAGGTCCATTTATTTGCAATTGACTGCAGTTCCCAACCGACATAGTAAGTCTGTTGTTTTCATTGTACAGATGTGAAAACAGAGGCTTAAACAGTTTATGCTGCTTAGTCATGCAGTATGAGCAGTATGGGGGTGAAGTTTATTGTTCTGGAATCAGACTGCTTGAGTTCAAATTTTGGGTTTGGCTTTGTGACCTTGATCAACCTGTTTAATTTTACTGAGTCATGATTTTCCCATCTGTGAAATAGAAATAATTTTAGAACATACATAATTGGCCTCTTACAAGATGAGCAATATGCATTAGAAACTTATCATTGTACTTAACTTATGGCCATGGCTCAATATTTGTCTTGCTATGTTATTTTTATGATATCAGAATTTTGAATTTGAAATTGTATTTGGCCATTTTGTTTTGAAAATTCTCTTACTGCTCTGTTTAAAACTTCCCCTATTTGGGAGGTAAAAAGTTTTGAAATATAAATTATTAAATGATTTCCTAATAATCTTTATGAGAACTGTGTAGTTATATATCAATAATAGCAAGAAGGAGCAATTAGGGGGATCATTTTATAAACTATATAAATGTCTAACCAATGTACTGTGTACTTGAAGCTAATAAAAAACATAGCAAAAACCCCTAGCGTAATTTGTATATCCACAAATTGATGTATTATTGGTAGATATTACTAGATGTTTCTTGGGAACCTCCAGTGGAATAATTGCAGAATGAATAGAACATGAATATCTTTTGCTATATTATGTTTCAAGGTCGAAGTTCGATACTTTGAGTTTGATAGACATCAAATAGTAGTATTTCTGAAACTGAGAAATAAGTGACTTTCCTGTGGCCAAATATAAAAGTTACTTAAGTCTTACTTTTCTTTTGTAATGCAACTGTTTTTACCATTCAACAGTGAGCATGATGATTATATGTATAATGTACTATTTTAATAGTGTTAAACAGAATAATTTGGACTGGTGTATGCTGATTACTTTGCAGAGTTTGTACAGAGTTTTTACATGTTTGTGCTTCTTCCAGCAGTGAAAATAATATGACCATTTTTAAAAGCTATTCAAAAATGTCATTTTGATGTAATGTATTCCCATTCATTAAAATAGCATACATTTTAACTAGACTTTTTTTTTTTTTCTTCTAGCCATCCATCAAAAACTAGAAGCAGATGGAACAGAAAAAGTAGAAGGATCCATGACGCAAAAACTGGAGAATGTTCTGAACAGTAAGTTTTGTCATACTACCCAAAACCATTTATGGACTTTATAACAAGCTTTAATATAATTCGTGGATCTGATTTCACAGAACAAGACAGTAAGTTACATTTTAATATTTATTTCTAAATAATGATTTAGTATTTATTTCTAGGTAATGATTTAAAGAATATAAAGATTAAAACATTGATAATTAATGTTTCATTTCTGTTGACATTTTACTTATGAGAAATCATAATTTGAAAAAAAGCCAGTATACTTCTTAAGAAGTAGTATTTGCTACCATAAAGACCAGTATATAAATAACATCATCAAAGACAGAAAAGCACAGAGGCGGTAGCCAGGATTATCATTGAACAAAAACCTGAAAAAGCATCTTCAAGTATCTACTAGTGTTAATGCACATAATATCAGCTACTAGGATAACAGATACTTAAGTGTCATTTATTTATCTATACCTTGCCTTTTTCCAAAACAAACTTAAAGCAGCTGCATATTTAAGAGTGTTTCTAACTCTGAGACTTTTGTAAAAAAGTAGGCCAAGAGAAACTGACATATGCGAAATTTTGGGTTCCACTTACCTGACATCCTAGCTCCAAGGTACTTATGCTGATTTGAAAGAAACCCATCAAATGAATCAATTCTTATTATAATATTAATGGCTTAAAAATAAGTTTTCCTCTTTCACGCATTTAGTAAACATTTGACAAGGAGCAGTAATGCCCAAAGGAATCTTATTTTTAAAAATAAGTATGGCATATGATTTCTCCATAGTAGAGTTAATAACTAAAAAATTTAAGAACCATCACATCACATCTTTAGTGATTCTGTGCAAGTAGGACTGTGTTATCAAGTTAGTTTTTACACTTCTAGCTTAATTTACTCCCATGAGCAGAGCTTACTGAGGTTTTTTTTTTTGTAAATATCTGTTCATAAATCTAGGGATCTCTGATAAGAAAGTATTTTCTAAAAGGTAGCTTTAATTTGACATAGGCTTTCTTTGGTAGCAGAATTTGACTACTTGGATTTCATCCTAAATTTATGAGTTTAAAAGCACTTTAAATATTTTTCTTTCTAGTTGTTGTTGTTTTTGTTGTTATTTTTTGCCTTGAGATTTTGCCTTGTTTTTGTGTGCGAACCAAGTGACGAACTTGGTTGAAATTAACATATTCTGAATTCAACCCAAATAAACATTTACTAAAGCTATTTCTATATTAGCATAGTCAGACATATTAAGGTCTTGGAAGGATATTTTTTACTTAGTGATGTTATTTTCACTAAAAAAGTTGTCATTAAACCACAATATCTTTAAAAAAAATAAGATTATTTCAGTAATTTCTAAAAGATTTGTAACAACAAGCTGACATAGTATATTATCGTATCAATTAAAGAAAATACATATTCGTTAAGGTTTTGAAAAAATATCTGTTTCAAATGTTAGGTTTAGCATAGTGTGTTAACATAATTTTTTTCTTTTAAGAGCAGTTTAGAAAATGCTCCCTTGGGACTTGTGTTATAAAATTTATAAGGGAAATTATTTTATTTCTTTTATAACCACAAACCTTTTCTAAAATTCTGTCATAATAACTTTCTACTAAAGTTTGCTCTTTTTGAATAAAATTGGGTGTAACATAACTGGTCACTTCTTTATGAGACTCTCTTCAGGACTTTCTGGTGTAAAAATTTCCCTTAAAATATATTCCTTTGTAGCTGTCCTTTTTTTCCTAGAAACATTTTTTTTTTTTATCAACTTGATGTTAATATTTACTATCTTACAATAAGGTTTTGCTAATTCAATTTGACCAACATTTATTTAAGACTGTGTGGAAGTATCGTACTCAGTCCAGCATTGGATACGCAGCTGGAAGACATGTGGCTCCAGCCCTGTGAACATGTCCTCTGTCCAGGGATTATAGTTACCTGAGACTTCAGAAGCTGTACAACTAGGGAATCAGAAAATAGCCCCATGTGGCTAGTAGCTACCATATTAGACAGTGCAGGTATAGACAGTGTAGTATAAGTATTTGTAGTAGCAGCTGTGGTAATAGTAGCTAAAACATTTTCAGTGTTCACTAAACATTCTCTATAGATTTAGTACTCACAATAACTGTATGAGGTTTTAACGATTATCTCCATTTTAGAAGCCCAGAAATATCAAATGAGTTACCTAAAGTCATATGAGTATTCAGTGGCAGAGTTTATATCTAGAAATCTGGCTTTAAATTTTTGCTTTAAACTATAGGCAGACCTTGCTGTGCATGATTTTGATATGCATGAATTTCAGTTTTACCACAGTTTAGTTAAATATACCTGTTCCCTAGCAACACAGTTTAGATTTCAGTTACCACGGTATATTTGATATAGTTGCATAAAATACAAACTTGGTTGCTAGCTCTTGTCCATAGATCAGTCACTCTGTAAATAACAGATGTGCAAGTGATCAGTGACCAACTATGCCTCTTCCGAGTCTGTTAGTGACCGGTCACTGCACATGTGTTATCACTTCACCCGCAGAGAGCCTAGTGGCTAGTTGTGTGGCCTTATCCCCCAGAGATAAATTCAAATGACATTTAATAGAAATGGATAATTAAAAGAGGGGATTGGCCCACAAAGATGAAAGTGCATCAAGAAACAAAGTGATAACAGTGTAAGTGAACTCAAATCTAACATGGCCAGAGTTACAGAAGTAGTTCATAGTGGGAATGCGGACACTGCCGCTGTTCGAGAGACTCAAGCTGTGCAGATAGAGGAACTCAGTGAAGGTGAATTTATTGATGGAAATGAGGAAAATGTGAAGAAAAAGATGAAGATGTTTTACAGAAAGCAGTGCCTAGGGGAACACTCACAGATAATCCATGACATTAAAAGTACAAAGGATAATAAATTTAGAAATGAGTATAATTTGTCAAAGCACATAAAAGATGCTTGATACATAGTATAACTTTTACGATGAAAAAAGAAGGCAAGCAATCTTGGCAATTTTTTTACAACTTGCATTTTCAGTGTTTCTAATGTTTTAAATTTTAATGTACTAAATAAATAATACTTTTATTGCCTTTTATATTCTTATTTATTTATAACCAACAGTGAGTTTTTAGTGTTTCAACAAACAATTTTAAAAGTTACAGAATGGAAAATACAGACAAATAAGCAGGAGATTAAATTGTGGTGCAATAATACTCTGCTGGTTCTAATCCTATGATATTCTGGAGCCTGCACAAGAGGCACCTAATTGAAAGGTGGAGTGGAGAGAATATCAAAGGAGGGAACATGAGTCTTAAAAGAGGAATGGGAAGTAGTCAGGGAAGAAGAGGTTCGTGGGTGGGCAGCTAAGTAGATATGGGTTGTCCCATGCAGAGCAAGCAGGATGAAGAGGAAGGCACCAACTTCAGAAAGGAGATGGGCAGCATTCCAAGAACCAGGATCCAGCAGGACTGGTGTGCAGAAATGAGAGGTGAGGGTGCCAGGTAGACAGCGATCTGCTCATGACAAGCTTTCTGTGTAGTGCTTTGGAATGTCTTTATCCTGAAGATTGAGCCAGTGAAAGATTTTAAATAGGGGAATGATATTAACTTTTTAAAGAACATTCTGCCATTTGTATAGAGAATGGATTAGAAGGGAGCTAGACTGAGACAAGAAGGGAAACCAGGTAGTTTACAATTATGATGTTAAGAGTAAAGTGCCAAGGACTTTTAACCAAAACAAAGGTGATGAAGGTAGAGTGGATGGTGATGAGAGATGTTAAGGAGATGAGAAAGGCAGTATTTGGTCACTGATTGATGTGAAAAGAAGAAAAAGGAAGTAGTCAATAATGACCTCCAGGTTTCTGGCCTCAAATAGAGGAAGAAAGAACAGGTTTGGGGCATGAGGAGAAGAGCAGAGAGGGAAAAAATTCAGTTTGATTTATAACATGTTGAGTTTGAGATTGCTGAAGGTCGTACCCATAAATATCTTTTTTGTTCTCAGTACTTCTTACCTGTGTTACAATGAACACATTAAATAACCTCTCTCTGTTTTAGTTGCCTGCACTATAAAATGCGGATAAAAATCATGCCTGTCTTATGGGATATAAGCAAGTTTAAGTGATTTAACATATATACACATTTTTAGAAGGAGAATTTAGAATAATTAATATAAAGTTCTTAGACTAGCACTTAGCATAGAGTAAGTACTCAATATTATATGTCTAGTATGTCTTTATGTCACCCACAAAGGTTTCTTAAAACTTTTTTTAAGTTATGAGGGACCTATAGGTGCTAAAATCTTTTTCTCCCTCATGTCATCTTCATTCTTTTCATTCCACTTCCTCAGTTCTTCCCATAGAATCTGAAAGTTGATGTCCATTCAGGAATCTTTTCTTCTCCATGATGAAGCCTGACCAGCTATCTGCTTAGACTCAGGGTCCTGTTCCTGTACCCCAAACCCCTTAAAACTGCTGTGCTCCTTCCTGGTTATTGCCCTCCTCAGCTCTGCTGTCAGAGTTCATTCAAAGGGAAATTCTCAGGGTTCCTCTCAGGGACTAAGTTGGTCCCATAGGATAATGCTGGGATGTCTCAAGAAATGCTCTCATAGTATTCCCTTAAAACAGCGAGGGATTATTGAATTGTCTCCCTCAGGAAAACAGGAATTTATCTTTGGGATGGCTCAGAATAAAGGACTTCTTTGTGATTGGTAAATTCATTTAAAAAAATTATTGTATGTTCAGTGAAGATATATATGTAAAGATTAGTCTTAAGGTAACAGACATATTTTTTATTTTTATTTTTATGTTTTGATTTTTTTTTTTAATAGTTGTAGCTTGAGATATAGATTTGGGAATTATCAGCATAGGGATGGTAGTTGAATGAACAGGATTGAATGATTTCACATGAGAACTATGTGTAAAATTAAAGAAGAAAGCCAAGGACTTGAAACACTAAGGAATATGAGAGTCAAATTTGTAAAAAAGGAACTTACTTTTACTCAGTGGTATGATAGTAATGTTTAACAACTGGCAAAAAGGAAAAAGAAAGAAAAAGACAGCTAACCCTAGTATTAGTATTTCTAGTGTGTAAATTCTCCTATCGTTGGTTTCAGGCTCCCAACCTGACATTACTGAATGGAAGTGGAGAAGAGATGAGAACAGTTGGCTCTTGTGAGCAGTATGAGCCGACTTCTGCTCTTTTCTTATCTCTGAGATTCTGTTCTGTGTACTTTATGTGGTGCTGTGTAATTCCAGTATCAGGCACGGCTCTGTAAACAAGCATTCGACCATTTGTAATGATACTATTCATGAAATATCATTATGTTATTGATCTCAGCCTATCCATTGATTTTCTGGAATCTGTTAAGAGAAACTGAGACATACAATAGGTTGTTAGCTGTCTTTGTGACTCTGGTTTACTATGTATTTAAGTATAAATTTTAAAGTTACCTTAAATTTTCAGGCACTTTAGTGTTTCCTAATCTCTTTTAACTTGCTTTTTCCTGGGATAAATTGTGTCGTGCATATGTGTATGGGGGGAGTGGAGCACAGTGCCCACACAGTGTACCAGTTTACATCAAATAGAGAACACAGGTTGAAAGTCACTTATCAGTGCCATGAAAAGAACCAATAAGGTCACTTTGAAATAAGAGAAAGCATATTTACTTTAAACAAACACACTTAAAATTATAAGACAGCATTAGAATTACATGACTAGTTTTTCTAGATGACAGGAGTTCCTAGTACAATTAATTTTTTTTTTTCACTGTTAAGGATATAAGACGAATGAGAAGTATTGGTTTGATTGGTTAGTGTGCATGTGCAGTGCTTCAGTGACTTTTTTCCCCATCTTCTTTTTTTCAGCTTTATTGAGATAAAATTGACAGATAACATTGTGTAGAGTTAAAGCATACATGTTGTTTTGATACACTAACGTATTGCAGTGCAATTATCATCTTGGCTTTAGCTATCACCTCTGTCACTTCACATAATTCCATTTCTTTTTCGTGGTGAGAACATTTGAGATTTACTCTTAGTGTTTTCAGGTATCTGATACAGTATTGTTCCCCCACTCCCTACCCTCCAACCCCTGGTAACCACCATTCTACTCTCTATTTCTATGAATTTGCCTTTTCTAGAGCCTACATATAGGTGATACCATGCAGTATTTGTCTTTCTGTACATATGACTGACTTCACTTAGCATAATGTTCTCAAGGTCTATCCATGTTGTCCCGTCTTACACTGAGGAAAGTTTTACTGCTCAGTCAGCCCTATTATAGTGGTGACAGCCACAGTGCCATTATAGCTGCATTGCTGTTAGTGCTTGAGTTTCATATGTAACTGAGACGATGATAGTCACTGTCCAGTGAGCTAGTGTTGAGAGAGTCTCCTGGTGAGGAGAAAGGACCAATTTTCAGATCTAGACTTGCTCAGAGCTGGTAGTTATAAGATCAAGATTCGTTCTGCAACCTATAAGACCAAAAGCATGTGGTTCAGTTAGATTTGTTCTGTGATTACACCTTAGATGTTCAAACCTCTGCCAGCTGCATTAAAATTGGATTGTTCCCGGTGTGAGAAGGTAGAGTGAGGATGTGGATGGATTGGTGCACAGGAGGATTGTTCTAGTAGGGTATTTGACAGATGTCTGACTGATGGCTTACTTATGGTGACCTTTGTGTGTGAGCAACGCTGCTGAGTTTAGTAGTTTCATTTTCTTTCTTTTTTTAAGAAATTAATTTATTGAGTAACATTGATTAATAACATTATATAAATTTCAGGTGTACAACTTTATAATACAACATTGTGTGCTCCTCACCCAGTTTCATTTTCTTATTAGTAGCCCTAGAGAATAAAGACACAAAATGCATTTTGTTAACTTCTGGTAATTTTTATCTGATGGCACAAATCTTGGTTTCACTGCCCTCATGTATTTTATTACTGGATATAATTGTTCAGTAACTAAAGAGTTATGAATTACCAAAATTCTATTTTGTGAATTCAATAAAATCCACAACAGAATAATTTATGGACAAGTTATGTAAATTATGATTATATTTTCTCTGCACAAATTAAAATTTTCTATATACATTTTTGTATAAATAAAATTATAATTTTATAGTTTATAATTTCTGCCTACAAATTTTTCTCTATAAAGTGTTTATATTTTATTTAATTATGTATGGATTTTCTACCTTACTTGTTTTCATACTTTTTAGAGGCGCTAAATTGTTGGTTGGTATTTTTTATTATCTTTAAAAGAAGATGAGAAAAATCTTATTTTGAACTCATAATTTTTGCCCCAAGTCTTTTCATTGTATATTAAAAAAAGTGCTTGGGGATTTAACTTCCACAGCTCACACATAAGTAATTAACCTTTTAAAATATTTAATCTCATTCCCATATATATTCATTTATGAAGCTTCAGTTCATAAAGTTTCTATTTTTATATGATAATTTTCTTTGCAGAAAAAAAGTTTTCACCCTAATCATATTTTAAATATTCATTTAGCCATTATTATGTGGTTTGGTAGCAGGAAGAGAATATTTTTTTTTTTCTCATCTTATAGTGGAAATTTAATAGTCAGCATTAAATAGAAAGTGGTGAAAGTAGCGAGCTTGACAAAACAAAATTTTTACATCAGGCTTTTAAAATTTCAGCAGAATTTAAGCATTATTTAGATAAAACAATTATGTTACAAAGACGACTTTTAACAAGATCAGGCCACCCACATTGTGGACTAGAGAATATGGCATGCAAGCCACCCAGTGAGACTGAGGTAATTTTTTCATCTTTGCTTAAAGTATAGTCACTAGACCAGATAATGTAGAAACTTTTTATGAGCAGTGATCAAACAGCTGAAAACAATTTATTCTTTTTCTCCTCTTGTGGCTAATTAAAAATAATTCACAAGTTGAAAAGGTTTAACTATTTTAACACAGTAAATTTCGCTTTAGATAAAGCAACTTTCATTATAGTGATTCCTATAATTTGAAGTCTTTAAGGTTAAAAAATTACATATACACACACATATCTATATCTATATCAATCTATCTATCTATCTGTCTATATATATATAAAACATGTCCAGTTTGTGTATAATATTATAATAGCCAATTTAAGAAAGATTCATTAATGGTGATACTGTTAGAATTTGTTATTTTAATGCTCATGTAAATTTTGTGCCTGCTATGTAAAGAGATAATTTTATCAAAGAATAAGATTGGTTCTAAAATATTTCTTTTGAACAACTTTTCTAAAAAATATTTTCCTTGTTTTGTTTGTTACCATATATGGAGATATTGAATCCAGGGAATTTAGTGTATGTGCATATGTGTATATGTGTGTATTTTAACACATTGTCTGAATTAATGAATTAACCTAAGGGTCCCTAATTGCCATAAAATTTAGAAGAGTAGCTAAAGTAAATGTAGGTTCACATTAGAAATTTATGTGGCCCTGGTAAATATGGTTATTTTAATTGGATATCATTCTTAACATAAGAGAAGATTTAGCAAACCTTGAAAGATCTCCCATATAGCTAACTTTTGAAACTGTTTATTGAGTTTTAATGTAAAGCTATAATAGCAGTCTAACATTTTGTTTCTTTTGTCCAGTTACACATTTTCTAAATAAAATCAATGTTTATCTAAGTTAATTTTTTTTCCTTTTAAAATAGGAGCAAGTAATACTGCGGACACATTATTTCAAGAAGTATTAGGTCGAAAGGACAAGGCAGATTCCACTAGAAATGCACTCAATGTGCTCCAGCGATTTAAGTTTCTTTTCAATCTTCCTCTAAATATTGAAAGGAATATTCAAAAGGTAACGTACATATTTATATACCTATGGTTATAGATGTCATAAATTTTAAAGAGTTGTGAACATATTTTTTATCTTAACCAAATGTCTTCACTATGCTTTACTGATAGTCTCCAAAATGTTTCTTTATTTTAAAGGGTGATTATGATGTGGTCATTAATGATTATGAAAAGGCCAAGTCACTTTTTGGGAAAACGGAGGTGCGAGTTTTCAAGAAATGTAAGATTTGTTTATTGTTTGTAGATCATCTACTTTTCTTTTACAGGAGGAATGTGGAATGTATTCTATAAAGAATGTACATGTGTTTTCGTTATCTTTATATGGAACTTTTTTTAAAATTTAGAACAATTACCTCAAAAATAACATTATGGCTTTTCCTACTAAGATGTAGTGAAAATGAGTAACCACAACTGTAGGATAGGTTAATCTTGGACATTCTTTGCCACTTGTAACCATGATGTTATTAAAAAATCTTTTTTATTGGAAAGAATCAGTTATAAAGATTTTATAGAGACGAAAACCTACATTTGAATCTTTCCTCTTCAGAAAGATCAATATATTTATGAATTAAACTAAACAACTTTTGAAATGATCTCTAATGGCAGATTTACAGAAAATAAGAAAAGCCTAAAATGTCCTATGGTGATGCTTTATCAACTAGAAGAAATATCACAAGGCTTTATTAAATTTGTGAATCTCAAATCCATAAGTATTCAGAAACTGAATTTTTTTACTGTAAATTTTTTATTGTAAATTTTTTTATCGTAAATTTACATTCAGTGAAATACACAGTCAAATGCACATACCCATGTAACTCACACCCTAGACAGAATATTTTCATCTCCCCAGAAAGTTCTGTTGAGCCTCTTTTCAGTAAACCCCTATAACCCCAAAGGCAGCCACTGTTTTTTCTTTCCATAATTTGATTTTAAATTTCCATTCTGTAAATCTTGTATGTTCTTTCCTTTTTTAAAAAAATAGATTATGCTGAAGTAGAAACACGGATTGAAGCTTTAAGAGAATTACTTCTGGATAAATTGCTTGAGACACCATCGACGTTACATGACCAAAAACGTTATATAAGGTAAACCTTATGTAAGAATTTTCACAAATCGCATATATCTGTACAGTGCTGGATACTTCATCGGACTCTTAAAGCTAATTTGGGGAAAATTAGGCAATTGATGAAATGGTGAAAGGGAAGACACTTAGTATATAATGTAGGACACCAAAATTCTTTTGTATTTTAATGCATTTGCAAATACTTGCTCTGTAAAGGCAAGAAAATTTTGCCAGTTTGGGGTAAGGAAAAGTAGCCTTATTGCTTAGTCACCTCTTCCTCCTGCTCAACAAGGGCTTACCTAACTGGATGGTAAGGGTAATGCACCTTGTGGATACCCACAAGCTACAGAGCAGGTGTTCCCTGTATGGTTTAGAGTACAGTACTGTCACACACTGTGTAGGAAATTCTTCATGCCACAGGAGTGGGCTGTGGCTCAATAGTAGATAAAATTCTGAAAGATTTTAGTCTTGAAAAGAAAGTTAGAAATGTAAAAAAAAAAAAAAATAACAGTAATAATGAAAGTAATATATCACAGAATATGATGAAAAGGCCTTAGAGGGGAGTAGTATAGGATAATGGAACCAGTTATAGGGAACCAGTTATTCACTTTGGGTGACTGGTTTAAGTTTTCTTTTTAAGTTTATTCATCTGTGAAATGAATGGACATATTAACACAATCTACATCTTAGGATAATTGCAAAGATAATTAAGGATACTTTTAAGAATTTAATATAGCACCAGGCACATCATTAGTTGATAAATTACATAAATATACATAGTGTTACATACATATAGTGTTTATATCAGGATTTGGAGACAAAACATATAAATTATAAGCTTTTTGTATCTATGATTTAAAAATATTAACTTTATTTTCTGCTGGCATATTTTGAATGTGACCTTTATTCTCAGAATAGGCTGTTATTCAAACTTAATACCTTCCCACTTTAATTACAGAAGTTTATTGAATATTTCATAGTTATATAAAATGATAACTACATATATTTATGCATTTGGTTGTCATTACTATGTGACCATTGAAAATCATTTCTAGGTATGGAAAGAGGTTCTGACCTGAAAGCTGCTGTGTTTGTACTTGTGGAGGAGACAAGGCTCCATATTCAAACCCATATTCCTAGTAATGCAAGAGCACAGTAGGAGCATAAGCCATTGTCATCGTAGCACATTCATGTTGCTGAACAGGAAAGGAAGAGGAGGCTTTAGCAGTGGAGTAGAGAGCACTAAAATCAACTCGTGCCACTACTGAGCTTTTGTATTGCACCCGGACACCCATGCTAGATGCACTTTGTATATTATTTCAAATCCTCCAAGCCACCACACAGGGGCATTTGTACTGTTATACAGGTGAGGAGCCTGAGCCTCAGATTTTATTGCCTGTGCAGTGCACACAGCTAGAAGTAGTACTCCCATTTGTTGGCTCTCAAAGCCTATATTTGCTTTTCTCTAAGCAGCCTTCAAAATGAAGAATGTATTTTGGGATTTTTCTGGCTTGTAGAATTGTAGAAACTTAAAGTTGGAAATAAACTTTACGTTATCCAACTGCTTTTTTTTTTTTTTAATGTAAAAAGAAGTAGTGTTCCGGGAATGTTAATCATCTGGTCCAGGATCCAGTTGGTCAGTGTCATATCTGTGTTCTGCTGATTGTGCTTTGTATTTATTTTCTTGTTGACATCTATTAAATTTGCTGATAATATGTTAAATCTTATTGAGTGTATGATTTCTTTATGTAGTGAATTACCATTGATTATAGATAACTATGTAATTCTTATGACTAACCTACTAGATATCGTTTTAAAGATGATGGGTGTTAAAAAAAAGATTCTTTTAAATGATGTATTGAAATGCTTTTCTCCCTATTATTTTAAAGGAAAAAGAATTTTGATAAATATGTCCAGTAGTTAATTTTTAATCATTTTATTTTTGATGCTTTGAGAAGACACTGAGCAATTCTATTATCCTTTGTAAATTAAGTTTTTAGTTATTAATCAATAGGAAAAATAACATCACAACCAGGTTAGATAGCTGTTGGATTTTGGAATCTATGATGATAGGTACTGTGAGCACCGCATGGGGACAGAGACAGCTTTATCATCAACAGAAATACATCTCTAATACATCTCTAGTTCTCTTACATAATTGAAGTTATACATGATATAAGAGAAAATCAGATTACTACTGTATTATATTTTGTTCTCTATTTTATCTAATTAAAAACTTTCTGATTATTTTTACTCATTATTCTGTCTTGATCCATGTAGCTTTAGTGAGAAGCAAAGTTTGATATATTCCTTCTGTGTCAGTGTGATCTTATCCCTGGTAATTATTAAAAATTGTGTCATAATATAGCTAAAAACTGTAATTCTTAAATTTTAAAATATTGAGCCTATGCTCATTATCAAATATTTTAAATTTTCCCCTAAAGTTTTTTAAAAAGTATTCTTTAATGAGCAATTTTAAAAGAAATGGCAATAGCATGTATCATATTCTAACAAATATCTGCAAAATGAAACTAGTACTTATTTTTAAGCTACTTACTGAAAGAAAAGAAAAAAGCTACTGGATTAAGTCATGTAACCAAGGCCAAGCCTAGCACAGGTTGTATTTTTGAGTTGAAACACTGAAATTTCTGAGAGAACATATTTATCCTTTATACAATTTTTAATGTAATACTCATTAATAAGATAATAGGAAGAGAATTATTATTAAAATTTGGAAGAACCTAGTAACCATACTAAAGAGACTTACAATTTTAAAAGTTACTAAGCAAAAAATGCTTATTGCTGTACTGCTCGAGAAAAAGCCTTTATAATGGATCATTTACATTTTTATTCATTATTTAAAAACTAAAAGGAAGCAGCTTTCCTGAAAGGATATTCCTATATATTACAACTAATATAAAATCTGAGGATGTTATATGAGTGAAAGTGATAGGAGAAAGTACTAAAGAAGTATTTGGAGGCAAAATAAACCTACCTAAAGGGAATGCTAAAACAAATTCTCCCCACCAAGAAAGAATAAAATGACATGTTTTCTGGAGAAATGACACAACATACTAATTGTCATGTTTATATACCAGTCAATTAAAGAGGAAAGCCTTGTGAGAGAGGAAGAATCAGACTGAGTTTTGAAAGCTTTGAAATGAATTATTTATGCCGAGCTAAATGTTATTTGTTAGATTATAGTTTTTTTCTTGGGATGCTGTTAATTGAATTGCCACTTTCTCAATACAGACACAACCTATTTGTAGCCTGTACATAGTCACGGGGAGGAGGCAAAGGGCCAGCTCTCAGGGTCAGCCCTGTGCAGTGTGAGCCAGGCTGCTGAAGGGCCTTTTTTCAGGTTAATCAAATACTCAGTTCTCCTCAGAAACCAGGCCATCTCCGTTAGCCTGTGACGATCAGGGTCACGGTGAATAGTTTCTAAATGTGATGTCAGATTTCTTCTCAATGTTTTATTTATTGCTAACTTATCACAAAATATTTCTCCTCCTATTAGTTAGTTGCTAATTGGGATGCCTATGAGTAAGGAAATACTCAGTGATGTAGAAACATGGGAGAAAAGCATAAAGTGATTCTCTAAGTGATTAAGATTTGGTTACAGTTGTAACCATTAATTACAATTTATCATTGAACAAAATTCTTTAACTGTAAGACAGCTTATGGTTTAAAAATAATTTTAAGACAATAAATTCAGCTTTTGGAGTTGTTTTAATTTGATTTGTTATATTTATATATTTTGTGAGGGCTGACTGCCAAATCTTGAATAGTTGACAGAAATAAATCTATTTCAGTTGTCTATCTGGGTTTGGATATTTTATATACAAAGATGACTAAATATTTTAAGAACTATATTAAAACTGTGTATAATGCCCATCTCTATATTATATGTTCTAGAAAAATATTTTCTCAGTCATGAATTTGAGTTTAGACTTAGGGGTAAGTGCTTGTATTACCAAATCTCTTCATGTGATAAAATGGTCTTGAGTTTCAGTTGCCTCTTGTTTTGATTATGTAGAAAACAGTATCACACTGCCATCTACTGGCTGTATTTCAGACCAAAAAGGAATAAAAAACAATTGAAAAGGAATAAAAAAAATCAAAAAATTACTCACTAGATATCCTCTGCTGGCTCCCATCTGTGTTTTCTATAATGACAGAACTAAGTAGAAACACTCTGTGAACTAAATGTAAATACATATAAAGATAAGTTCTCATTGAGTACATAGGATCGTTAGTTGTCTTCGTGTTCTTTGTTGTCATTTTATAAAGTCCTAATTTTTTTTTAAATACAGCTTTATTGTTATTTGTTAAGTGCATGAAAACAGGTTTGAATGTATTTTATTTAGAACTAATTATTAGTGACTCATTGACAGCTGCTTTGCCAATTGATAAAAATTTAGGTTTTATTTTAAAAAAGTGATAATTTCGAAATATGCTAGCTTTCCTTTTGTCTTTATTTTTTTCCCGTATAGAGGAAACCTATTGGTCAGCTTTGGCCTTGCTTTTTCAGGTACCTGTCTGATCTTCATTCACCAGGTGACCCTGCTTGGCAGTGTATTGGAGCTCAACACAGGTGGATCCTTCAGCTCATGCACAGCTGCAAAGAGGGCTATGTTCAAGACTTGAAAGGCAAGGCCACTTTTCTTCCAGCGCATTATGCCATTTCTTATTGTCACATTGTGGAAATGCTTAATGATTAAAGGAATAATTAGTCAATTTTCTTGATATCTGTTATCTAGGGCATTTTTGTTTGTTTGCTTTTTGGCCTCTGGTAAGTATTATACCTGAATAACAGAACAGGGAAGAGTGAAAACTCTTTAAATATGCCTATTACTGTGGTTGACTGGCAGTATTAACAAAGGTTTGGTTTAGAAAACAGTTAAACTTTTGTGGGAAACAGCATAATATTAGAACTGATATTAGTCCTTGATAAATGCTAATAGTCCACTTACTATATTTTTCAAATATATGCTGAGCACTGCTATGTACCAGGCACTATGCCATGTACAGAGATACTGTGGTGAATAAAAGAGGCATGGTCCCACAAGGAATTAACATGTAACTAACCAAAAACAAAGTTGTGGCAAGTGATATAAAGAAAAATAATGGTATTCTAAGGGAGAAGAACTGAGGAGAATACTTTAGATGGCCAGTTTGGGAAGATGTCTCAAAGAATGTTCCATGTTAGCTAGGAACTGAAAGGATGTGAAGTGGTCTGCTCAGCCCACTCCGTCCTGAAAAAAGGAACAATCTTAGCAAGGTCCCTGAGGTAAGTTTGAAGGAAGAAGTCACAGCTGCATTCACATGCAGTTCTGTCAACCCACAAACACTGAATGTCCTGAATGCCTGCTATGTGCCAGCCACTGTTAGGTGCTAAGAAAACAGTGGTCAGTGTGGGAGACAAGAGCCTGGCTCTCATGAGGCTCACAAAATAGTGGGGGAGATGGACAAGGAAAGTGACTAGTAGAATACAGTATGCTACTTTTTAAGCCTGAGAGGTTCCAGATGCCATAGTAGCAGTTAGGAACAAACAGCATTTGATCCAGAATTTTGAGGTCACAGAAATGACATTCCAAGATTTGAAAAAATGACACATGTTTTGCAGTCTGTAGAGTATCTGTACTGGCTGGTTAAAATAGAAGTGGGGAAGGGAAAAGAGATAAAAACTATTCCAGGAAGAGAAAGTAGAATGTATACTGGGTTTTAAGCAAGAGAAGTTCACTGAATTCAAGGTGGCTAGAGTTAGGAGGCACTGGGTCCTGGATGGACTTTGTTAGCTACCTCATGGGGTTTGGACTTTATCCAGAAGGCATCAGGGGAGCCATTAAGGGTTAGAAGCAAGGGAAAGACCTGATGAAATTTATGTTTTAAAAGACAACTCTTGCTTCCATGTGGCGAATGAATGAGAAGATGCAAAACTGGATCATTGAAGCTGGTTAGAAGGCTGCTATGATGATTCAGGCATCTCGCCTGCCATGAAGGTGGTGGATGTGAAGAAGGGGGTGGATGGATTCGAGAGGTGTTCAGAATCTGACATCTGACCTCTGCAGCTAGTTAGGATGATGGCGCCACTGAGTTAGGGAACATAGAGGAGGAAAACAATTTTTTCCTTTTTGTTTGGAAAGGTTAATTTGGAGTTGTCTTACATGCAAGTGGAGATATCCAGTAGATAGTTAGATTTAAAGAGAGAGAGATTTGAAAGTTGTCTGCATATAGGTGGTCCCTGGGAGTTGATGCTTTCACCCAAAAAGATGAGAAAAAGAAGAAAACTTAAGACACGGTCTTGGGGAGCTGTATTTACTGGGCTAGTAGAAGAGAAGTCAGCAAGAGACAAAGAAGGGATGGTCATGGTGCTAGGAGGGAAACAGGAGGGTATAATGTTATAAAAGCAAAGAGGAGAAGAATAATCAAGAGTTTTAAAAGATGAATAAGGTATAGAGATGTCGTTTAGGTTTAGCACTGAGGCTTTTGTTAGTGACCTTGGCAAATGCAGTTGCAAGTGGCCCGAGATGCCAAATCGATTGCATAAAATAAGACATACTGATACTTATTAAGGTGTCCGGGAGTAAGTGAAATAACATGAGAACAGTCCTGGAACAGAAGGAAATATAATGAAGAGATCACATCATTTATTACAGCATAGTTTTGTTCTGAATTAGTTGGTGTAGATTTGAGTACTTTCTAGCTGTGATTCTTTTTTTTTCTAGTCTTGATTTTTGGAAAACCCAAATATCTCTTTTTTGATGCCACATCAAAATTCCTATTAATATCATTAATTATTTTATAGTTTTAGCAAGTGAAAATAATATCAAATTATATAGATAGTCTGTAGTCTCTGAGGGTATTTTTAGAGGGCATTGCATATTTATTTATTGAATCCGCTCTGTTAGGCAAGACTCTAAACGTTGAGTGCCCATCAGAATCCCCTTGGTATTTTTAAAGACTATCAATTACTGTCCTCTACCTCATTTATATCAATTATATTAGAACCTCTAGCAGTGGAGTCCAGGCATCAGAATTTTTTAGTGCTCTCAGATGACTTAGGTACAGCCAAGGTTGATAATCAGTGCCCTAGATTCTGTGCTAGGGACTGGAACTGCAGTGGTGAGCAAGACTGACACGATCTCTGGCCTCTTGGACCTTGTAGTCTAGTGGGAGAGAAATATTTTTAAAAATCACGTATTTATTCCATAAATGTAATTGTGAAAAGTGTTATGAAATGGGGAATATAGACTATTACTCCAGTCTAGTAAGGAGGAGATAAATCCAAGGAAATTTTATTGAGGAGGTGATATTTCTGTTGAAACTAAATGACGGATATCAATTATCCAGATAAAAGAGACATGTCCGAATACCTAGTAGGTTTTCAACAAATGCCACCTCATTCCTCACTCCACTAAATACAGTGATAATATTCTCCCGATACAAACAGGATATATGGTTTGGTAAAGGATTTTCCTCAAGCTTATAAGAAACAATCTGACTATATAATTTGGTTATGAGAATATTTGAGTTTCTAGAATGTGCATATAATACGAGGGCAACATATAGACTATTTCAAATTGGAAATTTTATGTATCTTATTGTCACATCCGTACCTGAAATATCTGATAACCAATATTACATTGCCAAAGCAATGTAATTACCTGATGGATTCCTTCAGGTAAATGTATCTACATATGTATTGCTATATATATTCATCCAGAACTGCTTAAAATCAGTGTTTCTGGAAAAAAAAAAATGATGATAGCTTATGTGTAACTGGAGCCCTACCTTTTTTATTCACTCTGACCAAGCTTGTTGTAAAACTTGGTTGTACGTAATTAAAAGAATGATGAGTGATGAGCTTTAACTAAAGTTATTTTCATAAGTCGATTAGGAAGTATAAACATAATGCTATACAGCCCTTTGAATTTCCTCTGCAAATTTCATGACAATATAATGCAAATTTCCTAAATTCATTAGTCACGTATTTATAGGTTATATTTTAATTTTCCTTTGACAGTCAGAAGAACATGCTTAACTGTGTCCTTTTTTGTTGTTAGCAAATACTACTAATGTAAACAACATGGATGGTATCCTAACATAATTGGAAGATAGATTTGTTTGAGTTCACATCAGAAGGAGTTTTTATTTTATTTTGGAGAAGTCCAAACATACTTAAAAGCAGAAAGGGTAATGTAATAATCTCTCATGTTGCAACAGTTATTAACTCATAGCCAATCTTATTTTATCTCTGCCCTCACCCTTGCCTGTTTCTTCCCCTCCAACCCTGAATTATTTTCAAAGCAGATCACATCATTTCACCCATAATTATTTCAGTATATAATTTTCAAAGGTAAAGATGGTTTGTAGAAACTTTAACCAAGACACCATTATCATTACCTAAAATATTATCAATATAAATTTATTAATATTATCAATTATCAAATTTATTAACAATACTCAAGTTAATTTCAAATTCAGAAGCAGTTTAATATCTCCAGGATATAAGTACATTAATATCGTGACTTTTTAACTGATACTCTGTGCAAAGACAAATGATAAAAATTGCATAGGTATAACAGAACATGTGTTTCCTGGAATGGAAAACTTAACCATTATTAAAACATGGTCCACTTGGCCACTTACATACTTTTCTGGTTGTTGTCATAAATGCATGTATGTGTCATTGGACACATATTAGCTATTTAATATGTACTTATCTATATAGCTAATGTAATTATATATAGTATAGGAATGTGTATGTATGTATACAGATATATACATATGTAAAATATTTGCCTTATAATTTGCTGGGAATAAGCACAATTTTTATTTTATGTATTTACAACTAGTTGTTCATGATGGATTCTTAATTAATATTTATGAGTATCCTAATTATATGTGATCTAAATGTAATATGGAAGAAAGACTCCTAAATATCATTTGGGCTTTATGCTGGACATCCTCTCATAATTGACATTTTAGATGTGGAAGAAATCTGGGAAATTATCCGTTTCCAATAGATGCTCAATAGAAGACTTTAGATCTATATTGCATGTGAGGAAAGTATCTCAGAGAAGCAAGGTATCAACTGAGCTTCTCTATGTCCTGAATAAGTGGCAAAGCTAGTGAGTGGTTCATATTTCTCTGCCTACCTTCTCAGGATCAGTGAGGTAGGACAGCAAGTTCCACAAGACCTCTATTTTTTTTTTGGAATAAATATTTTTATCAAACAGGATTTTTGACCTTGATGAACATGATAATGACAATGCCTACATTTCATCTAGCACTTTGTTATAAAGCTTTATTGTTTTTATTCAGATATTTTCGGGACCCTATTTTTAAAATGAAGGATAGTTGCATTTTAAATCTAAAGAATGAGTGGTAGGTTTTTGTATTATAATATCTGTACTTGGACTTTTTTTTTCGATTATAGCAGACATATAATATTATATTAGTTTCAGGTGTATAACATAGTGATTGGACATTTATATAATTTATGAAGTGTTTCCACAATTACTCTAGTACCCACCTGGCACCATATGTATTTATTACAATATTCCTTATGCTATACTTTACTTCCCCAAGACTATTTTGTAACTACTAATTTGTGCTTCTTAATTCTTTTCCATTTTTCACACCCTCCCAACCCTCCTCCCATCTGGCAGCCATCAAAATGTTCTCTGTATCTCTGAGTTTGTTTTCTTCATTCATTTATTTTGTTCTTTAGATTCCATATGCAAGTAAAGTCATAATGGAATTTGTCTTTATCTAATTTACATCTCTCAGCACAGTACCCTCTAGATCTATTCATATATTTGTGAATGGCAAGATTTTGTTCTTTTTTTATAGCTGAGTAATATTCCATTGTGTACATCTACCACCTCTTCTTCATCCTTTCATTCATTGTTGACACCCAGATTGCTTTCATATCCTGGCTATTGTAAATAATGCTGCAGTGAACTTATGGATGCACATGTCCCTTTGAAGTAGTGTTTTGTAGTTCTTCAGGATAAATACCCAGCAGTGGGATTACTGGATCCTTCTTTGTCTCTTGATAGCACCTTTATTTTAAAGTCTATTTTGTCTGGTATAAGTTTTGAAATGCAGTTTTTTTTTTCTTCCATTTCCATCTTCATGAAGTATCTTCTTCCATCTCTTAAGTTTCAGTCTGTTTGTGTCTTTTGATCTGAAGTGAGTCACTTGTAGGCAGCATATATAAGGATCCTGTTTTCTTATGTAGTCAGCTACCCTATCTTTATTAGAGCATCAATTACATGTCTATTAACAATTACTTTGAATGTAAATGGATTAATTGCCATTTTATTCATATTTTTTATCTTTTTCTTTTTTCTTCTTAATGAATTTCTTTCAACATTTTCTGTAATACCGGCTTGGTGGTAATGAACTCCTTTAGCTTTTTCTTATCTGGGAAGCTCTTTATCTGTCCTTTAGTTCTAAATGATAGTTTTGCTGGGTAGAGTAATCTCTGTTGTAGGTCCTTACTTTTCATCACTTTGAATATTTCATACCAGTCTCTTCTGGCCTGCAAAGTTTCTGTTGAGAAATCACTTGACAATGTTAAGGGAGCTCCCTTGTGGGTAACTAATTGCTTTTCTCTTGCCACTTTTAAGATTCTCTCTTTACTGTTAACCTCTGGCATTTTAATTATGATGTGTCTTGGTGTGGGCCTCTTTGGGTTCATCTTGTTTGAGACTCTGCACTTCCTGGGCTTGTATGTCTATTTCTTTCAGGTTAGGGAAATTTTCCATCATTATTTCTTCAAATAGGTTTTTGGTTCCTTGCTCTCTCTCTTTTCCTTCTGTTACCCCTATGATGTAAATGTTGGTATGCTTGATGATGTCCCAGAGGCCCCTTAAACTGTCCTCATTTTTTGGATTCTTTTTTCTTGTTACTGTTCTGATTGTTTTCTGCTACCTTGTCTTCTAAATTGCTGATTTGATCCTCTGCTTCTTCTAATCTGTAGTTTATTCCTTCTAATGTGTTCATCATTTCAGTTATTGTAGTCTTCATTTCTGACTAGTTCTTCTTTATGTTTTCTGTCTATATTTTTATGTTTTCTATCTCTTTGTTAAAGTTCTCACTAAATTCATCTACTCTTCCCCTAAGTTCATTGAGCATCCTTATAACCAGTGCTTTGAACTCTGCATCTGGTCGATTGCTTGTCTCTATTGTTGAGTTCTTTTTCTGGAGTTTTTTTCTGCTCTTTCACTTAGGATACGTTTTTCTTCCCTTCCTGGCTGCTTCCCTGTGTTTCCCAGTCTTAGTAGAGTGGTCTTACGTAGTAGGTGTCCAATGGGACCTAGTAGTGCAGTCTCCCTTGTCACCTGAGCTGGGTGCTGCAGGTGTGTCTCTTGAGTGGGTTGTATGTGGCCTTCCTGTTATAGGAGCCTTGGTTTGCATGTCAGTGGGAGGATTGACCCGCAGGCTGATTCATTGTGAGGACTGACCGGCGAATATGGGGAAGGAGCTGTTGTGCAGAGGCTGACTGTACGGAGCAGGACTGGCTTTAGCAGAGCTCTGGTACCTGCCTAGTCCGCCCTTTGGGTATGTCGTCCTAGGATGTGGCCCTGGGTGGTGCTCCAGCTAGGTCTGAATCTAGCACTGGGCATGTAGGCCCTGGGGCTTCCTGGGAGGGCCCCCATCACAAGCCAAGTTCAGCTGCAGCCTGTGCCCTGCTTGTGACCACCTGACATGAGCCCCTAAGCAATCCTCAGATGGCTGCCACCCATGCTGGACTTGGAGGTGCTTTGAGAGGCCAAACTGTGAACTGAAGCTGGCCAGCCTCCACTAGTGTCAGGCTTGCGGCTGCTTAGCAAGACATATAGGGCATGCAGAGGCCAGATGCTGCCTGTTTGGATTTTATGAACCTTTGAGAGATTTTAGGAAAGTCCACAGCATGAAACAAGACAGGCCATTTGCATGGAAGAACCACTGGAAGCATCTTGAGTAGGCCTGCAAGTTGGGTGGTGTGGTAGGTATTTCAGTGATAACCAGGATGGGGTGACCGATGTTAGCCAGGTTGATGGAGACTTGGATATGACACCCACCTGAGTGCACACTCAATGCTGGGAGGACTCAACCAAGAAACATTGCCTTCTGCCAGCACTTCTGCCTGGGAGAAAGCTGCCCTTCCAGCCTTCACCCTGAAGCCAGATAATCCATTTCTTCCCAGTATGTCCCTGGCACCTTTCAAGCTGCTGCCCAGTGCTGGAGCTCAGAGCAAATGTGTCCATAAGCGAATAAGTCCATTTGTTGGCCCTTTAAGAGGAACTCCAGCAGCCCTCCATCTCACTCAGCCATAATCTCTGATTGGTTTTCACAGCCAGAAGTTGTGGGGACTTCTCTTCCCAGCAGTGGAACCCTGGACTCTAGGGATCCTGGTGCGGGGCTGGAATTTCTCACTCTTCTAGGGGCCCTCCGCAGCTGAGATATCCTTCCCAATTTTCAATTGCCTAATGTGAATGTGGGACCAGCCTGTTCTATGTCTTTGCCCCTCCTACCTGTCTTGTGGTAGCTTCTTCTATATGTCTTTAGTTGTAAGACTTCGATTCAGCTAGATTTCAGATGATTTTCAATGATGATTGTTCTTTAATTGTAATTTTGACATGGTCGTGAAAGGAGACAAACACAGTGTTTTCCTACTCTGCCATCGTTACTGGAAATCTGTACTTGGACTTTACCATTGGAGAAGTGAAATGGTTGTAATTACTTAAGTAAACCCAGAGATATAACAGTGGTTAAGAGTTGAGACAGTCTCGTGAAATAAAATACAAAATTTAAATAGACTGTAAATATTTCTGACAGAAAAATGTTTCTTACGTATTTTTAAGTCAGGCCGATATTTATGCAGACATTTAATTAACATACAATTTTTTTTTTTTTTTTGTCTTAAAGTCTTTACATGGTAGTTTTGGGAGAAAATGTTAATTCTATTTAATGTTGTGGACTTCAGAGAAAATTTCTTGAGCAAAGATGTTGATAGATTTTAGATTTTCAGAGACAGCAATCCTGTATAACAAAGCTACCTTTTCCAAGACAGATTTTTTTTTGTGTATGAAGTATTTGTCAGAAGAGGTAGGTCATAAGGTTGATATTTTTTATGAGCATGGCAGTAGATATTTCTCTGGATTCTAATTTTTATAGTAATAATACATACCCCCCCCCACACACACACATACACATACACACACATACACACACATACACACATATACTGAACCAAGTGGATGGCATCTTCCATATTAAAAACACTAGGACATAAGAATAGGAGATTACCATTGTATCTTAAACACACTTTGCCATTTATCCTCATATATTCATTTAAAGATTAACATTTTAAAAACTCATCTTTAAAGCTTAAATACTAATAAAAGAGTTTGATTTTTTTCCCAGCCTGAACCAGTTAACCATTTACTTCTGTTCCTCTATAGTCAGAGTAGTCCTGTGTTCTGAATTGTTACATATGAGAAACTTTTACCATCTTATAAGAAATGTCATTTGTCTCTTAAAATTCCAGTGAACTGGATCCAAAATTAGACTAAGTCTTCATGTTTCTTGCCAGTAAAAGCCTTTGGTTAACCCCCTACTGATATCCTCAAACAGGACTTTTAAAGTTAGCCTTCAAAGGTATTTTTTTCTTTGTTCTAAAAATGTGTTTAGGTCTTAAAATATATGTTGGCTATATTTAATAATTTGAGGGAAAAGGCATCAGCCTGCTCACAGAGTAATTATTCCCTTCTTTCAGATACATGCTTAATTAGAACTTCCCAAAAACACATATTAGAATAGGGGCACATTAAGGGATATTTAGAATAGGAGCAATAAGTTAAGTAATCAAGATTCTTTAAAATAGTCACACAACAGAAGGAAATATATGTGGCTCAGATTCTCTCTGAAAACTTAGATATATGTCATACCTGAAAGTTTTATTCTGAATCAGTTAGTTATTGAAGAAAAATAATAATATTTTAGAGGCTGTGCTTAGTATCTACTCTATTATTTCAAACATTTGAGTAGATTATTAGATTAATTACTTGCTGCAATAAAATGTTTATCCAGTGATCTTAAAATATAAAAAAACTATACATATTTCCAACTCAAAAGTCGTAAAATACATGCATAAATTATATTTTGCAATTGTATCTTAAACACACTTTGCCATTTATCCTCATATATTCATTTAAAGATTAACATTTTAAAAACTCATCTTTAAAGCTTAAATACTAATAAAAGAGTTTGATTTTTTCCCCAGCCTGAACCAGTTAACACAATTTTGAGTTTACACAATACAGCTAAACTATATTTTTCTTGATATTTCTTGACCTTTGTATACATAACTCATAATTTTTTTAATTAGTGGGGTTAATAAATATAATTCTGATATTTCCATAATGTGAGGTTAGGCAGACTTCCTGTACACTAGATTAAATTTTAACTTCCATTAGAAAACTGACAATGATTGATCAAATTTTCTATAGGACTAGAAAAATATGTCCATGGTTAAAAAGATAGTAAAAATGTGTTGTTATACACATATTAAATATTTTAATAAAATTATCATTTTCATTTTAAAGTTGTTATAATGAGGCTGTACATTAGCAAGGTTTTTTAATGAAGTTTATTTTCTGGAGATTAAAAATAATTTCTTTCTTGAATGTTTATCATAACAGTCTGAACCCAGAATAATAGAAGTTGACTTAAAAGAAAAAAAGGAAATGCACAACTTCAGCAAGTACTGATATGAGAAATTATTTTGATTTTTGCTGTTTCCCTATAAGTAATTCCTTTTTGATGTAGATTACGCAGCCCCAGCTTTATCTGCACACTTGTTCTTTTGCATATTGTGACTACAGAGTATTTTTAAATTGGCTTTGGAAGATGAAGTGCATCTAAAGGCTTCTAGTGAGACTTTATTTGCTTTGAGATTTATAAGCTATAAGGTATATAGAAGAAGGTAGATTCAGGAGAGAAGTAGAAGAAAAGTACCAATTTATGATTGCAAAAATATCAAAGTGGTGGTCTGATTTTCTTTTCCCTTTCTTTGTCTTTTCAGCAAGAGAAAAAATCCCTGGTGATATTCAGTGTGCCATGAATTAGATTTACAATTAATTGTATACCGTTAGACTTTCTAATGCATACTATTAGAAATTGTCACTGTTGTTTATAAATAGAATAAGTTTATATAAGCAGTTAATTACCTGAATGCAGATTAGCCGGCTTTTACATAATGATTGTAGATTTTTTAAATTTAATTTGAAAAGAATTTTAGCTTCCAAATTAACATTAAGGCTGGTAATTAATATTGGTAATTTAAGTAGTTTTTTAAAAAGTCAGTAATTTAAGAGTTGAGAATTTGATTTACGTTTTGAATAGCATAGTGTTCATTTGTAGATCCTGCGTAGTAAAATAACAGCTGTTGAATATCGTAGGAAAGAGTTGGATTTAAGTTCTCTTTCCTTGTTTCTTCTATTTTATACTAGATTCTCATCACGTTACATTGAATGAACTATCTTTGTTAGATCAGACAGGCCAACAAGACTTATGTCAAAAGGACCTTTTCAACTTATCTTAGCAGCTGGTTCTTTTCTACTGTCTTGGCTCACTGTATATCTGGAAGAAGACTTCTTGCAGCTGGTAGCCATTTCAAGTCTAAACCATGTCCCCTATCCTTAAGAGAAAAAATATTTTTGACAGTAAACATTAGGCACACATCAAATGCTAGCATAAGTGGGTAATTTAAATATTCACATTACGAATATTTTAATTCTGCATTGTCATTTTTATAATAATGCTATTATATATTCTAAGCATGTCTTTACTTAAATCTATATATCTATATATATGTATAATTTCAAGAAAAGTATAGTACTTTAATAAAAACAAATAATTTTGTTTTATTCACCTATCCAGCTTTTTATACCTATATAGTTTGCCTATATAGTCACTGTTAGTTAATAAATGCTTCTTCAAAGTTCACACCTGTAGTTTTGCTTTTAAAATAGTATTCCTTTCTTTAACTATTGTTTTCAATGATGTTAAAATACATATCAGAATTGTTGGCTGGAACCTGATACCCTAAAAAGTGAAGTGAGGTATGTTAAATATGTCTCTTTTTGTTTAATTTAGATTAAATAATCCCCTTTAAATTGAGAAAATGCTCCTATAGAAACTTTAAATATGTATATATAGGAGCATAAGATCAAAAAGAACATTTTTATCTGTTGGCAGAGGTCTAGTTTGTGAGGAATTAGTAATTCTGCCTTGATATAGCTGCCCTTGCCCATCCCCTGCCCCCCCACCCCCCATCCCCCGCCAGCATCGGCAGTGAAATTCTTCTGTGTGTTGTGCTTGAAAGGAATCCCATCCTGCTTGTGTCTGTGGAGGCTCCTGGCCCCGTGCGTTTGGTCAACAAGCAGCAGTGGGTGGTCGTACTGTGCCTGGGACAAGGGCCTGCTGTGCTCAGGATAATGTGTTCAAAGGTGTTTAAGGGCAGTAAGGAAGTCAGCTACCCTTCTGAGAGTCAGAGAGCTATAGAACAGTATTCTTCACTCTATTGTAGACTGTGAGAAAACTTGCTGCAAGAGGCTTGAAGGATGAGAAAATATAGTGAACTTACCTGGCTACATGTTCGCAGGCTTTGCTGAAGAAAAGTCTCTTCTGCCCTTTATGTTATATAAGGTCTTTTAAGCAAATATTGACATATTCGCATTTAAAATAGGAAAAACTTGTACATCATGAGTTGAAGGATTTGACTGATATGTGATTAAGGTTTCCTAGAAGACTTATAGAATACTAGGTATAATAATTATTTTCTATAGTCTTCTTAAAGATACTATCAGTTTTTTGTAGGAATCAATATTTTAATGTAAGTTTTTGAGCTTTGCAGAAGGTCTTTCCAGATCTGTAGGTTAGCATAAAACTTTAGTAGAAATCTCGCAGCTGTTGGGAAAAAAAATAGCAAATGTTTCAGCTTGTTAATAACTAATCATGAAAACCAAATAATTTTGATCTTATAAGCATTTATTTGAGTGTATTTATTGGTTACTCTGTTAAATGTCATTAAAATATCCAAGCTGTAGGGTGCATAATAAAAAATACTCTGTAATTCTGATGTTTTCACTGTTTCTTTTTTTTTTATTGCCTTTAATATTTTCTTGATGTCCTTTTAAGGATTAGTTTTCACATTGCTCCTCTGTGTAGAGGCAGACTTTTTATACAGTTAGATAATACCATTAATCAGTGTCCTAAATGGTAGAAATAGTGAGCAAAATAAGTCTATTTTCCATTTTGTTCTCAGGGGTGATTTAAAGTTTCAGATTTAAACTTTATGTACTAGTATCAGAATTTTATAACTGAAAAAGTCTTTAAAAATTGCATGATTTCAAGCCCTGATTTTTGTAGGTGATAAAGCATAGACCTTTTATGACTTCTCAAACTAGATGCAAAACCTCATACCAATTGCATAGTTCATGAGACTCTTGGGTAGTATTAAACCCTGCCCCAGTTTCAAATATGGAGAACAATTTGTTAGTCTTAGCACAAATGAAGGTGGAAAGGATATAATCCTGTTTGATAAAAGGCTTTATAAAGTTTTTTCCATCTAGAGAATAATCATAGAAACAATTCATTTCTGGAGAAAATTTACTGTCAAAAAGCCAATGACTTCTCATTTTAATGCAGTATTAAGTTTGAAAAAGAATTGTCAAGTGCAGTTTTATAAAAACTTTAGTCTGTGTCACCTGCATAATGTCCCATTGGAAGCTGACATTCTAATGAAAAAACAGAAGTGTACGTGCAGTTGAATACTGTCCATAGCTGGATATTAAGGGGCAGATAATTTAGGTTTTCAGAGAAAATATACTAAGTAATATCATTTTCAGTTGCATGTGGTCTTCACATAAATCAATGCATGATATTATAAAACTTCATAATTATTCATATTCTCATTTATAACCATGTTTTGTATAATGTATGTGTATCTCTTAAACACATCAAGAGATATTGCTATCATATTGTGAGATAAAAGAAGAGAAAATAAACTGATTTCTTGTAAGATACTTTAAAACCTTTTGCTGATTTTGCTACAGAAATTGTTTTTCCTGTTTTTTCATCTTTTCGGGAGGTTCTTTTTAGTAATGCTTTGTTATCAAAACCACTTCATATTTCTAGTAATTTTGTAAGGTAGAAATACCAAGTCACGTAATTTATGTTTAAAAGGAGTCATAGAATCCTCAAGTTTTTAAGATAGATAGATAGATAGATAGATAATAATTTCTGACAACTGAGATTTAAAATGTTTTCATTTTAAATCCTCCTAATTCACTGTAAGATAACTTATCGTAAGACCTTTTTTTTTTTTTTAACAGAGAAAAAGAGTAGAATGGGAAAGAGAGAAACATTTCTGAGTTAATTTAGTTTTCTGGGCTTGTGCATTTTTGTGCAGTGCTGAAGCGCTATCTTCTGGTCACTCAGGAAAAATACATTTTGCAGATTTGTTTCGAATGCTAGTTAGTCCTGAGGGTGTATATGCTGTTCTAGCTTCCTGCTGCTGTAGCGAACTTGCTGGTAATTTGACATTACCAATTAAGAAATGAGTTCATGTTAAACTTTCTTTTCCTAATGTCATAGAACATGACACTAGGGTTTCTAATAGAAGAAAAGCATATTCTTAATACAGTTTATTTTATTAAAGAGAAAAGTAATTCAATCTTTTAACAGTTTTCAAATTCAAGATTTACTTAAACTACATAAATGTCTTAATCTTAAACCATTTAAATTAAAGTTATTAATGTACTAGTTATATGGAAAAACTTTTTCTGAGGAATTACTTAAACAATAGTAGTTGAATTTTTTGTAGGAATGGTATGTAGTGTGTTTCTAGGAAACTAGGAAGTCTTTTCCTTTTTAGTCAAAAATTTATAGTTCTGAAACCTTTAAGAGTAACATGTAACATTTTAAATTAAAGCATTCTCTTCTTCCACCTTTTTATATAAATTATACATTTTATATAAATTATACATTTTATATAAATTACACATTTTTATATAAATTTTTTAAGTGTTACTAAGTTCAATCCCATTTATACATACTTTTAAGGTGTGTCAGAAACTTGGTATTTTGATATTAATTTCCTAAATTCTACAATTAATAGCAATGCTGACTATATAAACTTTAACGAAAATGTCGTAAATCAGTAAAGCTTCCACATGACTTCCTCTTTAATGTAGAAAAAATCAAGTATGAAAAAGTATTATTTCTTCATTATATTCTTTTACTCTGTTTTCTTAAAGTATTGAATTATATGAGTCTTCTCATAGATATGTTTTCTAAAGTAGAAATGCATGCAAATAAAGCATTTAGCACAGTAGTTGAAACACAGTTAAGTGTTCAGTGAGATTGTGTCCCACTAAAAAAATATGTTTAAATGATTTAATTTCTATTTCTGTAAAACCTAGCTGGTAGAATTTGTGAGGATATGGGGAGATATCTCATATTGTATCATGTTAAGTGTCTCATGGTAGGAAGAGCCTCCATAGCTCTTTTTACTGTATTTTTAAATTTATTTGTTGCTTTATTTCTGCCTCCATCACCAGAATGTAAACACCTTGAGAACAAGGACTTATCTTTCATTCATTCACCTCATCCCCAGGGCCGGTATAGTTCCTGGCACATAGGAGATGTTCAGTAAATACTTGTTCAGTATTAGTGAATAGCTAACATTATCAGTAGCATAAAATTATTATTTTATAAATGTGTTTTATCTTTTCTACCTAATAACGAATCTATAAGCTTTTACAGTTCTTTTAACTTGTAAAATAAGGAATAGAGTTTTTATTGAATAATTTGATATCAGTCACTCAGTATATATTGAGGGAGTTATTTGCAGAATGTCTAATGACTATGGACAGAGATATGTTATTTAATCTTTATCCTTAAGAAGATAGTATTCTGATTCAGAGATGGGTAATACTTTATGGGGTAGCTATAATTCAAGTTGTATTTTAAGGAGGAGAGTTTAAGTTGATGTAGAGGAGGAATGAGTAAGGCCATTTTGGCAGAGAGGATAGGAAATAAGGCAGAGAAATGTAAGATGCATTTTCATACAGAGAAAATGCATCTTAAATTTCTAGGATCCAAACTAGTTGGCTGGCATCAGGAGTAGATATAAAGAAGCAAATCCCACAACACAAAGAAAGAAAGAAATGGGATTTGGGGATTTAAATTTTAAGGGAAAAGTCAAAGATTTGTACTATAACTCCTCTCTATTAAAAGAGTCAGAACTCTACAACTTCCTTTTCAAGTGCCAATTTGTTTTTTAAAAAATGATTTCTCATACTTTTTTTTTTTTTTCCTGGAACAGCCCCCTCCCTAGTTTTGCTGAACATACAGTCTAAAATGATGCATAAGTTTTACTCCACAATTTGTTATCTCTCTATATTAAGCCAGAGTAATGGATTGAATCCTCCAAATCTGTCATAGTGGGAATGACTTTTAAAAGTTATTTAGGGAAATTTGAAAGAATGGAACAAAAAACTCAAGAAATAACTCAGAGAAGCAGTCCATTCGGTAAACTAAGTATGCACATGTAGAACCTAAGAGAATGTCACCTTTCTCTTCCAGATATTCCAGGACTCCACAATACCATGCTGGATCTGGATAATGATGTACGTCCCTTAGTGTTGGGCCATCTTAGTCAGACAGCATCACTGAAGAGGGGCAGCAGCTTTCAGTCTGGTCGAGATGACAGTAAGTATACTTCTCCCACTTTGTCTTTGAAATTTATACTTATATAATTTCAAACATTTTTCTCTTGGGGAAGTCCATTAGTTGTGTTACTACTGCTAAATATTATTGACCATTATCTCTTCTACTTCTCAAGTAATTAAATGTAAAGTATTTAATTTTTTTAAATTATTAAAAATGTGATTAAATATGAATAAATAAATGTAAATAATTACAAGTAATTAAGTATAAATAATTAAAATGCATTTTACATTATACGTTAAATATAGGCCATTTGATTTTTTTAGTAAGTTATTGGCCACAGTCAATGTTTATTCCACATATTTAAACTCTAGTTTTTTCTGTGGTTTAATTTTTAAAAATATGCCACAGAAAAAATTCTGTGAGAACATCTTTAAGATGAAATTGGCAACAAAAGTAATTTCTGTAATCAGTACAGAGAAAGACACCTTTTCAATGAATTTTAAAATTTGGTTTGGAATGGATTACTTGGTAACTAAATTATTTGCTAGTCTTTTTTCATGAGATAAAGCATCTCAAATTCTAACTATGTTATATATCTTAACTTTCTAAAGCTGTTATTTATTTATTGTTTTATTTACCTATATGAGATATAAAATATATTGGTTATAATGCATTCGTGTGTCAATAGGATGCTGTTAGTCACTGGTTATTTATAACTTCAACAATAGAAATAAGAATCCAAATAAATAGACTATAAAAGCACTTTACATTAAATTCAAATACCTCTAAAATTTATTTGGAAGTATTTTATGTTATTCTTATAAATGTTAGAGTAAGGAATTTTTTTTTCAAGTTTTTGTTAATAAATATGAATGAATGTTCATCATAAGAACGCCTTGAAATTAGATGATTCATTTGTACCAAATGCAAGGCTTCCATGACTCTTGATATTCCTTCATTTTGTCCTGTTGCCATTCACCCAGCCAGCCAAACACTAGTATAAACAATGGAAGAACAGAAATGTTTGCTTCTGCATACTGTGGTACAGCGTAGCCCTCTAAGCATATATACCCAGGGTCTGACCCTGGAGTGTAGTCTACCAGAGTTTTTAAAAAATATTTTCTTCCTTTAATTAGTAGGATAAATATATCAGGTCTAAAAACCCTCCACATAACTCCTTCCGTCTTCTTATGTAATTCACTGTCACCGGTTATGGGCATGTTAATAGAGTAAAATAAATTAGAATTTATACTTGAGGCTGACTATAATGAATTATATCACCTTGAACAGTTCAGATTTAGACTACCTAGGTTTTGTCAAGCTTCTTGGATCTATTTTATCAAATTCTTGAAATTTTCATCAAATTTGAAAAATTATTTGGCCACAATTTTCTCAAATATTTTCTATTTTCTGGCACTACAGTTACGTGTATGTTAGGCTAATAGGCTCTTTCCCCAACTCCCCAATTTTTCTGCTTTGTGCTTCCTTATGGAGTCAATTGTTATGGCTTCAACTTCTCTGATCTTTTATCTGCAATGTCTAACCTAAATATTTTAGATAGTGTATTTTTCGTCGCTAGAAGTTCCGTTTTGGTTATGGTTCACATTTCCCTGCCTTTTGGTATGGCTAATTGTTTTTATGTTTTCTCAGCCACTGTGAATATCCAGTATTGTGTCTGGGTTTTGTTGTTTTGTTTTTAAGAGTACTAGACTTCGTTTTATCAGTTACTTATCAAGAAATTTGATCCATTCAAGGCCTACTGTTAAGTTTGCTAGTGCAGGTCTAGAGTTGCCTTCATCCTAAGGATACTTCAGCCCTACTACCTAGGCATGACCTGTTGGGTCTCTACTGAATGGCCCAGGTAATTGATGAGGACTATGTTCTCAGGTTGTTAAGAACTAGAAAGTCTCCCTGCTCTTTCTGACCTCCAGAAATCCTTGACCTTACACCACATATGCATGACATACTACTCAGTAAAGGCTTAAAAAGACTTTTATGAAGATTTTAATGTAGCTCCTCCCTCTTTTCTAGAATTCTTCCATGCATTTTCCAGTTACTTCTACCTCTTTAAAATCCAACTCAGAAAGGCCACTGAGCTTTATTTATGTTTCTCCTCCCTTTGCTTCTGTTGTCTAGAAATTGTCTGCAGGCAGAAAACCAAGGCAACTGTGGATTCACCACTCATTTCCCTTTCCTGTTGTTCAATGTCTGGTAACAGTTGTTTATTTATATATCTCCCAGTTTTCTAGTTGTTTTTGACTGTAGGTTAAATCTGATTCTTACTCCAACATGGCTAGAAGCATAATATAATCCAAATTTATTTTCCCTAAAATTGTTACTCGAAATTGGAACATTATGAAAGATTGCTTATGGTAAAATAATAGGCATTATTAAAGTAGAAGAAACTGAATTTTTATATATAATCAAAGCAAAATTTATGGGCCCACATACTTCTAATTTCTATCAGAAAAAAAATTGTACATTCCTGCCATTTCCCTCTTACGTTTTTTTCATCAGTCTTAGGAAATAACTCTTGAATTTCTTCTGTTAGTGATATAGTGTATGGGAATTAACCAGGACATGTTTGATTCAGTAAGAAAATCCAAAATTGTTTTTTAATTATAATGATCAGAATTTAGGTGAAGTAGACTTAAAAAGAATGAGGGGAAAGGATTCTTATTACATACATACATAAATCGTATAAAGAATCTGCTAGTAATCAAAAGATCAAATGAAACACAAGACTAAGAATTGTTCAACTTTTGTGGAAGCATGGGGTAGTGAGAGATGTCTCCAGATCTCTCCCCTTGAAACAGCAATAAGCTGAACACCTAAAACTCAACAAAAAACACCTAAACTGCACACCAGCACGTCTGAGCGTGGGGTCTGCACATAAGAGCTACCACAGGTCAGAACCCCGGGTGTCGGGTGGTAGACTGGGAGAAATAAAGAAGCTGCCTCACAGCTGCCCGAGCTCCCTGCAGTATGGGGAGGGGTGAAGGTGCGGGAACATCCCTTAACAGCCCTGCCTGGGACTGCTGTAAGCTCTTTGCGCTGGGCGGAAAACAGAGAAACAGGACAGGACCGCAGAGAAACAATAGTTGATTTTTAATGGCCCCAGTTGCAAAAGCGAGGCTGAGCTGCAGCCCCCAAACCCCAACCCAGAGAGCCCCTCCCCCATACACTCCGAAACTAATCACCATGGAACCCCAGGGGAATCTGAGCAAACGCTGCCGAGACTTTTGCTAAAACTGACAGGCACTGAAACTGAGGGTAGCTAGTGTGATTAAATATCTATAAGAAAATGTTTAAGAAAGGTATTTTAAGGCTTTAAATAAAGCAGGGATCCAAGAGGCTTAGACACCACCTACTGGAAACCAAAGGAAAAGCCTTCTTTGCAACAGGCTAAAGAGAGACCTTTATATAATAAACCTTTCTGGAAAAACAGCAGAATACACTTCTATTAATGCTCAGGTGGAGAAATACTCCATTAAACACCATGAGCAACCAAGGTGACAAGGCATCTCTAAAGAAAGAGAAAAATCTCCAGAAAATAAGCTTACAGACATAGAAATATACAACTTAAATGACAGAGACTTCAAGATGGTACTTCTCAAGGAAACTCAAGGAGTTCTGAAACGAGTCATATCAACAATTTCAGGAATTAAAAATATAGATTAGCAGAGCAAGGAGATTGAAACTCTCAAAAAACCAGAATAGATCTTCTGGAGATAAAAAACAAACTGCAAGAGTTGAAAAATGAAATAGCAAGCTTGGGAAATAGAGTCGTCCAAATGGAGGAACAGATCAGTGATATCGAAGACAGAAATCTAGAAGTAAAAAGAAGAGAGAAATTGAAGAATGAAAAATAATTAAAGAGAAATTAAACTAGCTGATTCCATTAGGAGAGGAAACATAAGAATAATGGGCATTATCGAAGGCGAAGAAAAGGAGCAGGAACTAGAAAGCACTTTCAGACAAATAGTGAATGAGAATTTCCCAAATCTAATGAATTCAAGAAGTCAACAGAACACCCAATTATCTCAACTCAAAAAGGCCTTCACCTAGATATATTGTATTAAAGTTATCAAAAATCAACAACAAAGATAGAATTCTCAAGGCAGCCAGGGAGGAAAAAAAATGATAACTTATTAAAAGTAAACCCATTAGATTATCCTCATACTTCTTAGCACAAATGTTACAAGCAAGAAAGGAATAGAATCAAATATTTAAACTACTGAGTAAAAGGAACTACCAGCCTAGAATAATGTATCCAACTTAGTTCTCCTTTAGATATGAAGGAGAAATTAAGGCTTATTCCAGACATACAAAAACTCAGGGAATTCTCCACAATGAGGCCTGCACTACAGGAAATACTGAAAGGGGTCAGTTTCCCTAAAACAAAATGACAAAAAATAAAAAACTTAATAAGGACTAAAGTGACTATCATGCAAATAGAAGCAGAGGAGTGCAACCCTTACAAAGAACATTATAAACTTAAATAATAAGAAAATTGTTATAACAAGATAATAATGAACATTCAGCATACATAGGAACAAATAGAGATAACAAAGACTGAAAAGGAGAGGATTAAAAGATCCAAATCTGTAAAGGGGAATGGAAATAAGGCACACACAGAAGAAAATAGATGACTATATTTATATAACTGTCCTTTTCATATTCATAATGGTAACCACATGCCAAAGATTTCAGAACTGAAGTATATATCATAAAACAAGAACCAGAGGCAAAACCCACAAACTAACCTGAATAAATAAAACAGAAACACAAGGGCAAAGAAGCAATGGAAACACCGAACTGCCAGAAAGCAAAAAAAATGTCTATAAGAAGAATTCTTATTTCAAAAATCACCGTAAACGTAAATGGATTGAACTCACCAAAAAAAAAAGGCACAGAGATGCAGAATGCATCAAAAAACAAAACCCAGAGATCAAAAAACAAAACCCTGAGATCAAAAAACAAAACCCTGAGATGTGTCAGGAGACACATCTCAGCTACAAAGACAAATATAGACTCAAAGTGAAAGGGTGGAAAATGATATTTCAAGCAAATGGCATTCAGAGAAAGGTGAGAGTAAAGGTATTAATATTGGATGAAATAGACTTCATAATAAAAATGGTAAAGAAAGATACTGAGGGGCACTTCGTAATGATAAATGGAATCATGCACCAAGAAGACATAACACTTATTAATATCTATGTTCCCAGTCAAGGAGCACCAAGATGCATAAAGCAATTACTAACAGAACTAAAGGGAGAAACAGACCAAAGCACTATCTTAGTAGGGGACCTAAATATCCCACTGTCGGATATGGACAGATCATCCAAGCAGAAAATCAATAAGGAAATAAAATCCTTAAATGACACATTAGACCAACTAGACATAATTGACATTTACAGAGCCTTTCATCCTAAAACAGCTGCTTATACATTCTTTTCTAGTGCACATGGAACATTCTCAAGAATCAACCACATACTGGGACACAGAGATAGCTTCAACAAATAAAAGACGTTTGAAATTATACCAACCATATTCTCTAATCATACTGCTTTAAAACTAGAGATCAACTGCAAAAAGAAATCAGGAAGAACCACAAATACATGGAGATTAAACAACACGCTACTGAAGAATAACTGGGTCAGAAAAGATATCAAAAGAGAGATCAAGAGATACATAGAAACAAATGACAATAATAGTACAACATATCAAAATTTTAGGACACAGCAAAAGCGATCATATGAGGAAAGCTCATATAATAACAGGCCTATCTTCAAAAACAAAAATGAGCCCTAACAAACAACCTAATACTTCATCTTTAAAAACTGGAAAAGAAAGAACAAATGAAGCCTAAAGTCAGCAGAAGGAAAGAAATAATCAAAATTAGAGCAGAAATAAATGCAATTGAAAACAACAACAACAACAACAAAACAATAGAAAAAATAAATGCAACAAAGAGCTAGTTCTTTGAGAAGGTTAATAAAATTGACAAACCCCTGGCTAGACTCACCAAAAAAAAAAAAAGACACAAATCAACAAAATCAAGGATGAAAGAAGGGAAATTATGACTGACATCACAGAAATACAAAGGATCATACAAGAATACAATGAAAAGGTATATCACACCAAATTTAATAACCTAGAAGAAATGGACCACTAGTTAGAAAAATACAACCTTCCTAGACTGAATCAAGAAGAACTGGAAAATCTAAATAAACCAATCAGCAGTATGGAAATTGAAACAATCATCAAAAATCTACCAAAAAGTAAAAGTCCAGGACCAGATGGCTTCACCAGTGAATTCTACCAAACATTCAAAGAAGACGTAATACCTATTCTCCTCAAACTCTTCCAAATAATCAAAGAGGAGGCAATACTCCCCAACCCATTTTATGAGGCCAGTATCACTCTGATACCAACACCTGGTAAAGATAACACAAAGAAAGAAAACTACAGACCAATATCTCTCATGAACACAGATGCAAAAATCCTAAATAAGATACTAGTGAACCGAATACAGCAACATATTAAAAAGATTATACAACATGATCAAGTTGGCTTCATCCCAGGGGCACAGGGATAGTTGGTTCATCATACACAAATTAATTAATGCGATATACCACATAAACAAATTAAAGAATAAGAATGATATGATCATATCAATAGATGCAGAAAAAGCCTTCAACAAGATACGGCACCCATTTATTAACAAAATCAGTATAGAAGGAAAATACCTTAACATAATAAAGGCCATCTATGACAAGCCAACATTATACTTAATGGTGAAAAACTAAAAACCTTCCCTTTAAGATCAGGAACAAGCCAAGGCTGTCCACTATCGCCACTGTTATTCAACGTAATATTGGAGGTCCTAGTGACTGCAATTAGATATGAGAAAGATATAAAATGCATCCAAATAGGATACGAAGAAGTCGAACTGTCACTATTTGTGGATGACATGATTCTCTATATAGAAAACCTTAAAGACTCCACAAAAACACTACTAGAAACAATAAGCAAATACAGTAAGGTTTCTGGACACGAAAATCAATGTTCAAATATCCACAGCTTTCCTATACTCTAATAATGAAGTGTCAGAAAAAGAAGTGGAAAAAATAATTCCTTTTGCAATTGCAACAAAAAGAATGAAATGCCTAAGAATAAATTTATAGAAACAAGTGAAGGACCTATATAATGAAAACTATAAGACCCTATTAACAGAAATCGAAGAAGACACAAAGAAATGGAAAGATATTTCGTGTTCTCGGTTTGAAAGAATCAACATAGGTAAAATGACCTTATTACCTAAAGCATTATAAAAATTTAATGCAATCCTCATCAAAATCTCATTGGCAATTTTTAAAGAAATAGAACAAAAAATCATCAGACTTATATGGAAGCACAAAGCCATCCTGAGAATAAAAAACGAGGCTGGAGGCATCATTCTGCCTGACTTCAAATTATACTACAAAGCGACAGTAATCAAAACGGCATGGTATTGGCAGCAAAACAGACCCACAGACCAGTGGAACAGAATCAAGAATCCAGAAGTAAACCCATATTTATCTGGGCAAATACTTTTCGACAAAGAAGCCAAAAACATACATTGGAGAAAGGAAAGCCTCTTCAATAAATGATGCTGGGAAAACTGGAAAGCCACCTGCAAAAGAATGAAATTAGACTGTTGTCTATTACCACATACCAAAATTAACTCAAAATGGATTAAGGACCTAAATATGAGACCTGAAACAATAAAATGCATAGAAGATAAAATAGGAACTAATAAACGCAAGGACCTTGGATTTAAGAGGATTTTATGAATTTGACCTCAAAAGCAAGGGAAGTAAAAGCTAAAATAAATAAATGGGACTAAACTAAAATGTTTCTGCTCAGCAAAAGAAATCGTCAACAAGGTAAAGAGAGAACCATCTGAATGGGAAAATATATTTGCCAGCAACACCTCCGATAAAGACCTAAATCCAAAATATACAACCATATTCTCTGATACATACAACTCATACATCTCAATAATAACAACAACAACAAAAACAAATGACCACGTCAAAAAATGGGCAGAGAACCTGAACAGACACTGCTCCCTAGAGGACATACAAATGGCTAACATATGAAAAGATGCTCAACATCGCTAGGTATTAGGGAAATGCAGATCAAAACCACAATGAGATACCATCTCACACCTGTAAGAATAGCTATAATCAACAGGACAAGTAATAACAAATGTTAGAGAAAATGTGGAGAAGAAGAAACCCTCATGCACTGCTGGTGGGACTGCAAATTGGTACAGCCACTGTGGAAAACAGTATGGAGGTTCCTCAAAAAACTCAGAATTTATTTACCATATGATCTAGCAATCCCTCTTAGGAATTTACCCCAAAGACTTGAAAACCCATATCCAAAAAGATATTTGCACACTGATGTTCATAGCAGCATTATTCACAGTGGCCAGGACATGGAAGCAACCGAAGTATCCTACGACAGATGATTGGCTAAAGAAGCTGTGGTACATATATACAATGGAATATCACTCAGCCATAAGGAGAGATGAAATACTGCCATTTGCGACAACATGGATGGACTTTGAGATAATCATGCTAAGCGAAATAAGCCAGACAGAAAAAGTTGAAAATCACATATCACTTATATGTGGGATATAAACCTAAAAGCAACAAATGAGCAGGACAAACAAACAGAGATTTATGGACATGGACTATAGACTAGTGGTTACCAGAGGACTATAGAGTAGTGGTTATTAGTAGGGTCAGGGAGAAGAGGGGAGGTAGATGTGTAAAGTGGATCAAATATAGGGGTTAAGTGGAGGGTGAAGTGGGTAAAGGGGATCAAATATATGGTAGCTGAAGAAAACTGGACTTTGGGTCATAAACACACAATAGAATATACAGATGTCAAATGACAGTGCACACCTGAAAATTATATAATTGTATTAACCAATGTTACCCCAATAAACTTAAAAAAGAAAAAAAGAACAAAGACTAAGAATTGTTCTCTGTCACTAGGCAAAATGCTAGAGGAATCCACCTGTTTTCCAAGAACCTTGATGATTGAGTGCTAACACATTAAGTAGTTGCAGAACTTCCAACTCAATATGATTATCTGGCAGTACTATTTAGTAGCTATTTTAATACTTCATATTAAGATGAATTCAGATAAAATAATTTTACCAATTAATCTGCTAAACAAAGATTCAGCTGAAGGAATCTTTTTGGAAGCTTTTGGAATTCGTTTATGTTTTTACTTATAATTGCCCAAATACTTTTCCTATCGTAAAATCATTTCAGTTTGAATAGTTATGTAATTGATGAATTGAACAAGAGAGTAGTTGTTTACTTTCTGTTCATTTACTTTGTGGCTTTCAAAAAGAATTTTTCTTTTAAATTGGTGAAAAGGCAATGTTACTTATTTTTGTATGGGATGGACAGACTGATCTTTGAGATAAAGTGTCTTGTGTGTGTGTGTGTGTGTGTGTGTGTGTGTGTGTCTATATATGTGTGTGTCTATATATATGTGTGTGTGTGTGTGTGTGTATATATATATACACATATATATGTGTGTATATATATACATATATATGTGTGTGTGTGTGTATATACACACATACACACATATATATGTATATATACACACACATATATATGTGTACACATACATATATATGTGTGTGTGTGTATATACACACATACACACACACACACACACACACATATATATATGTGTGTATATATATGTACACACACACACATATATGTAGAAAATCAGGATGTGTGGTAAGCCAGGCTAGACTACACAGAGCTTGTCCAGTTTCAGAGCCAATGAGGACTTGGGTTCAGCTTAGGTTTTTTTCACTTTAATTTCCCAGTGAAGACAAGCCCTGCAAAGAACATGTGAGATAAAGATACCAGATGAGTTTGTCACAACAGGGATAATGGTCACTATAGCAGCATGGAGGCGCTCAGATCATTTGAAACATTAATTTGGGGGAATAAACCCTGTAAGAGTCTACTTGATACAATGCTTCAGTTTTTAGATTCTCTTGTCTGATTTTTTACCTTGTCATTGACCCAAAATATACCACGGCCTGTAGTATGTAAGCTGTGTAGCATGCTGCCTGACATTTGGAAAGCAGTTAGTGTTTATTTGTATTTGGTTAATCTGTTTCAGTTCTGTCTTCAGATGAAATATACCTTTTGTCTCATTAGGCTCATGTAATATTACCAGTAGGACTCCTTTCATTGGCTGGCTATTCAGTTGTAGGCTCTGTGAAGGCAGAGATCTGCCCTGTTCAGTATTTATGGTGTGCATGATAGACAGACTTTGGAGTGCAGCCACAGAATTAGCACACAGTGGACATTCAATAAATACTGGATGAATTAATCAGTACAAATTACAGTGTGTCCCTACATAAAGAACCATGCCTTTCCCATATATGACAACTGAATTTAAAGTTTTTGCCACAACTCATAACATAGACAAAGAATAATAAAGAAAGAGGTTCTGTAGGTCATAAAAAGGAAGTTTGAATGGCTCCGAAGCATATGAAGAGGTACTCAACCTCACTCACAATAAAAATGAAAAAGGCATTGTAACACTACAGTGTTACACTAGTTTGGCAACACCCCCACCCATGTTTACTGTTTGGGGTTTTATGTGTTCTCTTTGTTCATTGCTGAGGTTACAAGGAAGCTGCAACTTTCAAGTGTTGCCTGTGGATGTGTAAATAATCTCTGTAGAGGTCAATTTAATAATACATATCAAAATTACAATTCCATGTACTATTGGACCCAGCAATTCCTGTTCTGAGAATTTATTCTGTACTTAATCAGTTGGTCCCGACTTAATGTTGGTTCAACTTATCAATTTTTCAACTTTATGATGGCATGAGAGCGATACATACATTCAGTAGAAACCATACTTCGAATTTTGAATTTTGATTTTTTTCCCTGGGCTTGAGATATGCATTATGATACTGTCTTGTGATTCTGGGCAGCAGCAGTGAGCCGCAGCTCTCAGTCAGCCAGGCAGTCTTGAGGGTAAACAGCCAGTACTCTGCAGTGTACTATGTTGCCAGTGTTTTTTGAATATTGGCTTCTGTGCATGGTTAAGATAGGCTAGGCTAAGCTAAGCTGTAATGTTTGGTAGCTAGGTATATTAAATGCATTTTTGACTTACAGTATTTTCAACTTATAATGGGTTTATTGGGACCTAAGCCCATGTAAGTTGTGGAGCATCTGTACTTGCACATATACTTAAATGCTGAGGTACAGGTTATTATTTGAAGCATTAATGTTAACTACAAAAGCTTTGAAACAGTCTTGTCCATTAGAAAGGGACTTATTAAATTATCATAATTCCAAAATGTGAAATACTATGTGACTGGGGGAAGACAAAGAGGAATCGTTTATATATGAATATGGAAGAACTCCAGGATTTGTTGTTAAATGAAAAAAAAAAAAAAAGTAAGTGTCAAAAGAGTGTATTTAGTATGCTTTCATTTATGTAAAAGAACATTTGGGTGAGGGGTGAACACATATTTCTGTTTGCTTGTACATATAAAAGATATTTCAGAAAAAAATCCAAGAAACTAGTAACAGTGGTTTCTTAAGGCAGGAGTTTTGAGCTGGGCAATGGGGGATGAGGGTGGAAGGTGGACTTTTCACTGTATACCTTTTAAGTTCTTTTCTGATCATATATTGTCAAAATTATTAAACATTTTAACATAAATAAAATACCCCTTCCTCCTGCTAGAATTACAACTGTATTAACAATAAAACTTTCTGCCGGGGAGTATTTCAAAAGGGAGCTAGTAGTTGTTGGTGAAGGAATTAATGAAAATCACCCTTCCTGACCTGTCTTTGAATAGAAGTTAGAAGTTGACCCCAAAAGTGCTTCTCATCATTGCTGTGAAATTAGACAGTGGGGATGCCTCTTCTCTGCACCTGTTGGAGGTTCTGAAGCAAAACAGGAAGGCCAGGAAGCAGGCCATGGAGGGAAGAGGAAACAGTATAGAGTGCAGTAAAGAAAGACAAGAGATTGGAAAAGTGATTAATGTTTACTGAATTACTGCATTTGTTTTTATTCCCACACTTATTCTTCCCATAAGAAATCTTTAAGACCTTATTTCCCACTTACTACAATAACTACATTAAATTATATTTAACCCAAGAGGCTTTAATATTTTTATTTTTCTTAAATTTCTTTGTTATAGGAAGAGTTCTTCATTACATAATTGTGCTTAAATATGTTCCTTTGTGATAATTTGACTTCTTACTGAATTTTCACCACATAGGGTGTATAGTGGTATTTCTGAGAAGTTGATATTAGCCTCAGACTTATCAGCCATGGAGCAGCCCTGTCTTTGCAGTACTTTGTTGTTTTGAGGCATGACTTTTTGAAGAGAAATATAACATCCTGAAGACAACAAGGTTGAAAAGCCAAAGCATCCACCTCTGTGAAGCCCTCCCTACTTCTGCTGCTGTGCCCTCTGGACTTGCCTGCCTCTCCCCTGCCTGACATCCCCCTTTGAGAAAAGCAGGGACCTCTGGTGAGAGTGTTTTCTCTGGTGAGAGTGTTTTCTCCGTGCCAGCAGGTTTTGGTAGTGTGATATGAAAAAGGAAATATTGCTCTATCAGCAAATTAAAACTACGCAGCCAGAGTGGCGCATATTTTTCGATGGGGGAGCAGCAATATGTTGAGACAGATTTTTATTCTTGATTCAAAAGTATTTTCAGAATATTTTATTCTTTTCTCTCCTTAGCATGGAGATACAAAACTCCCCACCGGGTGGCATTTGTTGAAAAATTGACCAAGCTTGTTTTAAGTCAGCTGCCTAACTTCTGGAAACTCTGGATTTCATATGTGAATGGAAGCCTTTTCAGTGAGGTATGGATACAAATTTGACTACAATGTAGCTAAGTCATTGTAAATTTCTGGTCTTGAAAATTTTAGATTCTGAAGTGACTTTTTAAAACTCTTAGAGGCCCAACACCTATTAAGTGTTGACATATATTTTAAGATTAGTTAAAAATGCTGCAAAGCCCTAATATTTAACAGCTGTATGACCTTAAACAAGTTAATTGTTCTGGGACTCAGTTTCCTCAACTGTAAATAGAAAATAGTAAAGGCATCTATCTCAAAAGGTGATTGTGAGGATTAAATGAGTTCGTCAATTAAAGAAAAAAAGAAAACTCAAAATATTTGCAAGGATTCTGAATTGAGTATACTGCCAGTCATGCCAAAATATGCATGAAATTATTGTGCTATGTAGACTATGAACAAATAATAAAACAAGGTTGAAATATTTGCAGTGTGCACACAGGTCCTAAATAATTCATATAATTATGGAATTTTCTAGTTGGAAAGAATTTAAAGATTCTGTTACCTAACCCCCATATGATCGGTCTACAGAAATTGTTACAAGCCTTCATATTTTCCCAAGTCACACATTTTACCTGGTATCTTAATTATATCATAATTGGTACATAGAAATTATGAACATAAAATAATGACTCACTTATATGGATAACATGTGGAACTTAGATTCATCACTCTCTGGTCTCACTTCAAGTTCCCCATAAAAGGCTCCTCGGTCCTAGAGTATAGATACTAATGTAGCTGCTAGGGAGGCCCCACTTGTAACATGGAGAAGGCAGCTCTGGTTTCATGTCTCTACAGAGAACTATTTTCAGTCCTGAGAGAGCTGGAGAGGTAGGGATCTTTCTGAGTGTTAAAGCTGTTTCATGCTGCTTTTGCATTTGCCAACACAAAGAGGAGTAGAAAAAGGCTGAACAATTTTTGCTTTTTTAAACCAAGGCGCACCTTTGAGATTCAAGACCTGTCTTCCTTGGCAGAAAGTAGTTGGATGTCTTGGTATTCCAGGGATCCATCCAGTCTTATTTGACTAGGGACACACATTTAGGTTACACTTTAAAAAAGAGAGTTGTTCTCTGGAGTTGTTTTGTTTTGTGTTTTCACTGTATATTTAATTTTTATTTGTCCACTATCTCTTTTAAACCTAGTAGATCCCTAGATCCTTCTTTATATGAATGGTTAGTTATCTAAAACACAAAATTTACTTAGTGCATGAAAAAACAAAAATGATAATACATGAAAAAACAACTTCCTTAATGCAGGAAAAAAGTCTCTTAAGCATGAATTATCCCTGTAATTTTTATTCCTTTAATTTTAGCAGTGTATCAGTTACTGTACTTTATAAGTGAACATTTAAATATTATAGCAATAAATAATGTACATCACAACTTTCTTATGTTCTTGTATCACTTGTTCATACAAAAACTGTTGAAAAGTTAACTATACAGAGAAAGTCAGTCTGCTATAAAATAATTGTAGAGTTTGGATGGCCTTCATAAATACAAAGTTGCTTATTGCTGGCTGAGGAAGAAAATGTTTTAATTTCAGTTTTTCAGGTGTTCTGAAAATTTTTTCTCAACATCTACTTTCAAGAATTTCCCCATCAGTTCACATTTTTATTCACTTCAGCTGGATGAGAGTTGTGTGGCTGTTGTGCTAAGAACAGGTTTGGGTTTCTTGCCCTCTCCCAGTGTGGGGGACAGCTGCAACACTCATATGGTGCCATAGCTGCTGCTGCTTATCTGTTCCATCTCTAAATCAGATTGCTCATATGAGGACTGGAAAGGTAGATGCTTCCATATCAGTGCCTTGGACAAATAGTGTTCAGATTTTTTCTTACAGAACACTAGTGTTGAATTATTTATCACTTACCCAATATTTATCACTTACTACCTGTGACCTTAGGCAACTGTGTGCCCACTTCCATATGGCTGGTTTAAATTAAAATTAAATGAGTTAACAGAAATGAAGTGTTTATAACAATGTCTGACAGATGAATAAGAATTTGCTCTTATTTGGAATAAATATTCATTCCAGTATTTAAAATCTCATTGACCTAGTACATAATGTGTGTTCATGAACGAAGTTTAATAGCATTAAAAAATACAGGATTGATTAACTACTAGAGTAGTGTTGAATAATGTCGAGATGGATTAACTCATAAAGGATCATTCCCTTAGGAAATGGATATTAAACCTAGTTATTTGTTTCCAGCCAAGTGTTTTTTTCTTTCCATTTGTATTGGTTCCTATAGGTGGCCCACCACACATAGTCAGTAGTTGCCTTATCTTGGGTCCTTTTAGAGTTTTTTAAGTTCCTAAGAGTTTTCTGTTTGGAATATTTTGATGAAATGAGAGTACGTTTTCCTTTCTTATAGGTTATACCTAGTTATAGTATAAAAGTAAATAAAATATTTGGTTACAGATGAAAAATAAATTAGCTACTTTTGAACTCATGAACATTAGTACTGAAAAAATAGTTTTAATTAGTTGTACTGAGTTGGATATGTCTATGGCATGTCTACTTGTTTATATTTATAAACTTTTCTGAAACATTTATAATAGTAATTATTAATTAAATATAATTTACTCTACAGATTTGGGCATGTTTTTAAACTATTTGCCCTCTGTTGAAAGCTAAAAAGATACCAAAGGGCAGTAGAAGAGAAAGGAGTAGTTAGGAAGATTTCTGGGCTTTTGGTAGCTGTTATTTAATCTCATACAAGAAACCTCTATTTTTAAATACAGTTTACTTGAAATTTCTTGTTTATCTTGTTACAGAACTATTTTTTTTAAGAGCCCACCCGTTAAAGATTTGGATGGAGTTTCCAACAGTTTAAAAGAGCGTCAGTTCTTCAAACCAGTCAAGTCCATGTGAAGTAACACATGTGAATCAAAACAGTGAAATCTAGCCGTTGGTCTCACCACAAAGTAGTTTTGGTCTGTGTGTGCAGGAAAGAGTTAAGGTTTTTAGTTAACGAAATGGTTAATAGTAGGTTAAGATCTCACCTTTAGATATATTTTAAACACAGTGGTGCATTTTGGGGTCAAAATTTTTAAAATATCCAAATAATTTTTGAATATTAGGAATCAGCATTTAAAGAAGTTGTATAAATCATAGTGCATAAATTAAAATGCACTTTATGTTCCAAAATTAGATTTAAATAAATAGAGCAAACCTTACATAATTTAATATGTTGGAATTGTTCAATTCTTCATCATATTAAAACAATAAGTAGGTATTTTTTAATTAACAGTTGCAAGAGGTGTGCCTTACAACTAATTTCCCTACTTTCTCCACTTTTCATATATTTGAAGATAAGTCCTTGAAGTTTACAAAATTATTCTGTTCAGTAGTTGTTATCATGCATTCATTAGCACCTGTTTGGTGGGCAAAATTGTTGTGGCAAATGTAGCCATAACTTTGACATGGTGTTTTTTAAGAATAGATTTTCACTTTTTTCTTTGATTTGAAAATATATCACAGGCAAAGGACTATGAAATAATCTTCCCGTTGAACAAGCTCACTAAGTAAAAAGTTCAGTATTAGGTACTGTGGCAGATACAACTAGAAAAGACACCATCTGACAATCAAGATACTTATAGTTTTATACTGGTATGACCTTTCATTGGGATAAATTATACCTTCCTTTCAGAATCCCATTCCTTCCTCCACAGCACACTAAACCAGGTATGTATGAGTCAGGGTTCAAAGAAACAACCAACAGGATGTTGCTTCTGTTTCTCACCGTATATACAAAGAGAAAGAGATTTACTATAAGGAATTGGCTCACACAGTTATGGAAGTTAACAAGTCCTAAGATCTGTAATCAGCAAGCTGGAGACTCGAAGTACCAATCTGTAGTTCCAATCTGAAGGCCAGCAGGCTTAAGACCCAGGAAGTGCCAGTGTTTCAGTTCCGTTCTGAAGGCTGGAAAAGACCAGTGTCGCAGCTCTCGTAGTCAAGCAGTAGGAAGTCCCCCTTACTCCGAGGAGGGTTGGCCTTTTTGTTCTATTTAGGCCTTCCACTGATTGGATGGCACCCACCCACACTGAGGAAGGCAAGTTGCTTCCCTCAGCCTACTAATTCAGATGTTAATCTCATTCAGAGACACCCTCACAGACACACCCAGAGTAATGTTTAACCACATTTTTGGGCACCCCATGGCCCAGTCACATTGACACATTAACCATCACAAAGTCTTTAATATAGATTTCCGAGTACAGGATGCCAATGTTGTTCTGTACCTCCCGACAGTGCAGTAGGTGCTGGGCTCCTTAGCAACATCTGAATTCATCACCTACAGCAGTCCTCCCAAACCCTAACATACACACAAAATTCTTAAACCTCTGCTTATCACTTCTGTTGACATCTTAAATCTCCAGGAGAAGCATTTGAGCCTGTTGGACTTTTCAGGCGCATATCACAGGGTTATGCCCCGCAGATCTCCTTTAAAGAGCATCTGCCATGTGTCTGGAGACTCAGTACTTCAAGTTTCTTAAAGAAACTCTTTAGATTAACCTAATAGTATTCAGAGCCGTCATGCTTTCTGATATGTATTACAACAGGTTCTGATGAACCCTAACCCTTGGCGGTCCCTCATTCACCAAACATTTATTGAATGCTCTGAATATGAATAGCCTCTATATACCAAGTACTGATACACACACACATACATGTATACACACATAATATACACACATAAATTTTAAAATATATACAGTATAAGTAAAATAATGACCAAGATATACATGACCTCTCCCCTCTGAGAGAGACAGAACCAAAATAAATTTTTAGAAAAATTATCCTAAATTTTGCTAATAACTATAAAAGAATCAAAAGATAAAGAAAAAATTAGACTAAGAATATCAATAGTGGATGAAGATCTCAAAATGGAGTAGTGGAAGAAGGTCTCAATATGGAGATGATGTTGAAACCGAAACTCTAAGCGTGAGAAGGAAACAGCCACACAAAGGATCAGAGGCAGAGAGAAACCTAGGAAAGGCACTTGGCATATTTGAAAAACAGAATGTCACAGCATCCAGAGTATACTGAGCAGTGGTTGAGGTTATCAGGAGAAGCAAGAAATGAGGCTAGAGGAGCAGGCAGGGACCTTCACAGACCATGGTAAGGAATTTGTATTCTAAGTGCTGTGGGAACCCATGGAAGGACTGAGTGGTAGAGTAATCTGACCAGATTTTTGGTTTTAAAAAGAGCAGTCTGATTGCCTATTCAAGAATGAGTTGGCAGGGAACAAAAGTCAAAGTGGGGAAGCTCTTGAGGCTGTCCAGGCAGGAAATGGTGGTTGGATTAAGTTTTTGTCAGTAGAATTGGAGAGAAAATGATAGATTTCATTTGTATTTTGGAAGGCGTATTGACCAGACTTAACTTTTGGCTCACATGAGAATGACATGCGCAGGAATTCATATGTAGCTCCCAAATGGGCTCCCAAGTGAGTAGGTGTGCCATTTTCAAAGTCGGAAAAACTTGAGAAAGAACATACTTGGAGGAAAATATGTTGGATTTGAGAGTCCTGTGAGATGGTCAAGAAGAAACATCAAGTAGGCAATCTGAAATTCAAATCTTGGCCTCTGAGGAAAGATTTGGACTGGATATATAAATTTGGAAGTGTGATATTGTAATTATAATAAATATATATTTGGTCTTCCTCCCCATTTCTGGCAATGCACTCCTAAAACCTTTGGAATTTCCTAAGCTAGAAATGATAAAGGTGTCTTTTGTTATGTTAACGAGGTGACTTAGGTCTCCACTTTAGGATTCAGGGCTGGTTGCCAGGAGAACCAACTGTACAATTAGAGGATTGGAACTTACAGTCCAACCCCCAAACCTCCTAGGGAACTGGGGAGTTTAGTCACCAATGACTTAATTAGTCTTCCCTTTATGATAAAGCCTCCATAAAAATCCAAGAGGAACAGTTCATAGAGCTTGTAGGTTGGTGAACATTTGGAGATTCTGGGACAGCGGTGTGCTCATAGAGGGCTTGGAAGCTCCACATCCTTTCTCCATGCTCTGCCCTATGCATTGCTTCCTTTGACTGTTCCTGAGTGATATCCTTTTATAATAAACCAGTGATCTTGTAAGTATCATGTTTCTCTGAGTTCTTTGAGCCATTCTAGCAAATTAATTGAACCCAAGGAGGAGTTCATAGGAACCTCCAATCTTTAGTCAGTCAGTAAGAAGCACAGGTGACAACTTCAGATTGGCAACTGAAGTGTGTGAGGGTAGGGGTGTGGTTTAGTCTTGTAGGACTGAACCATTAACTGGAATCTGACTCCAGGTAGTGTCAGAATTGAGTTGAATTATAGGACACACTCCTAATGTCCAGAGAATTGTTTATCCATGTGGGGAAGCTATCCCCACCCCACTACAGACATATTGGAATTGGATAGAGAACCCAAATTGGAAGGCATTAGATAGAAATGATATTTGAAGCTATGAGAATAAATTAGTGAGAGAGTATAAAGAAAAAAGTCCCTAAGACCTGATAAACCACAACATTTAGAGAATGGCTATTTATCACCTCAGTAAGTAGGGGCCATGCATCTGCTTTTCTACACCTGTGCCACTGTATCACCAAGTATTATTTTGAATCAGAGCATCACACTTGACAGTAACAGAAAATAGGCTAACAGATATTCGGGGCCTTTTGGACTTACCTGAGTGGTCATGACTCAGATGGAAGTCATTCATTACATCTCTCATTTCTGAGACACACAGTGGAATCACTAGATTTAGTCACATCTGCCTCAGAAGCCTGTATCTAAGCCATCTACAGGGATCCATTATCCACTATATTTAGCCTAAGACTCTGTCATCATTTACCTGGATTAGTGCAGCATTCTTCTAGCTAGTTATGTTCCTAACACTAGCCCCTCTAGTCACTTTTCACTGTAACTTTAAGCACTTCAGTTACTTCTCATTTGTCTTGAAAATAAAGTGACAAAAACATCAGTTTCTGAGTTAAATACTCATGAAGAATTCTGAGTGTTATTTGCTACTGAACTTAGGAATTTGTTTATTGAACTATTATTGAGGTGAATTTCGGGTTTAGTTTTTTCAAGAACTAAACTTTCTTTCAAAGCAAAAGTACATTTCTATAAAGAAAAAATATTAAAAGCTGCACAGCTTAATAATTTTAAAATAATTTTAAAATAAGTGTAAATTAGAGCCTTGATGAGTTGTTTATCTGTGTGTATGTTGACCACTTTTTACCAGTATGTCTTACATTTTTGTTGAAAATATTCAGCAGTCATAACACTTCTTTTATGCACTCACATCAGTAATGTTCATCATTTAAACTAACTCTATACACTTTTTCCAGCTTATACATATGACATACTTATATTTTTAAATGAGCTTGAACTCAATATCATAATTATTTATAATGCATTTGTTATTAACGTGAACATTCTCTTGACATGTCTCTAACTAATAATACATGAATGCAGGAAGAACAATGATTTATATTTTTTTTACAATAAAATAACAGATATAATGCTTATATGTATAAATATTTGTCAGGGGAATGGAATAGATGTCCTAAGATTACTGAACATTAATTCAGAGTTTACTCTTTTATTTCCATACTATATTAGTGAGAAATGATGTTGAGAATGTTATCATGGGTATGATACTTTTAGGTTTAATCATATAAAATTGTTGATTAAAACAATATGTCATATTCTGCTACAAAAATAAAAATGTAGTTTCAGCTTAATACTTAGGTTCATTTATGGGAATTAGGTTTATTTGTGGGCATTGTACTTAATTATTTTAGGAAGATGAACTCTTGTTGGAGTAAGAAAGATTTTCTGATTAATCCTATGCATTCTTTTTAATGAAGTTATAACCATATTTCATGCTTTATATACAGCCTCTAAAGCATATCTTATTTTCATAATTATTTCTAAAGATAATTTTTTTTTAATTTTTAAGACTGCTGAGAAGTCAAGCCAGATTGAAAGATCAAAGAATGTAAGACAAAGACAAAATGATTTTAAGGTAAGTTAAGGATAGGTATGTAGATTTTTTTCACAGGGTACAATTTTCTCAGCCATAGTAGAAGACTTTATGTTCAAAATATTCATCATTGTTCAGGCAGAATCCTTTATTTGATTAATAAAGTTAGTGACTTTTAATGCACTTTGCTTGTTTATTATTGTCTAGAAAATGATTCAGGAAGTAATGCACTGTCTTGTGAAGCTGATCCGTGGAGCACTGCTCCCACTCAGCATCCCTGAGGGCGGGGTGAGGCAGTACGGAGGCTGGGAGGTGAAGTCTGAGCTTTCTGGACAGTGGCTCACTCATGTCATCCAGACCATAAGGTAAATACGGACACATTCTCCTCAACAGAGTAAACATTTTTTTGTCTTATAAAAAATAATATGGGATATAATTTTTAATACATTCTACAAAGAATTTTACTTTGTCCTTTTGCCTCCACTGTTTCCCATATATTATCTAGCAAGCTCTTAAACTCTCCTGGTGCTTATGTTTAATGAGAATGTCATATTGGACATGCATCTTTTATTGTTTAATGCAGTGTTACTGTTATATTCCCTGTTATAGTCTGTCTTTTGCCTTATTTTCAACATAATATTAAAGCTTATAAGCTCCATAATGAATCATTATAGAATAGCTAAAATGATGACAGGGATTGCTTTGGGATCTCTGCTCGCTTTTGTTTTGTTGTGCTTATTTTACAGGCTTACTTATGAATCATTGACTGCCCTAGAAATACCTAGTGACATGTTACAGACTATCCAGGATCTCATTTTGGATCTCCGAGTACATTGTGTGGTGGTCACATTGCAACACACAGCGGAGGGTATGTTAAGAAAAATTGATGACATTTACTAGACAATGATTATCTAAATATGCCACCTCTTCCCAGCTTCCAAATCCTTGAAAACAAAAATTACTCTTAAGGAAATTGAATATTTTAGATTACCTATATCTGCCCAATGCAATTCTTCAAAAGAAATTTTTTCAAAATTTGAGATGTCAGACCATGCAGAAACTAAAAGATGGATGTACTTAAAAAAATATTTAAGGCTATAAGAATGTCCTTATGGCAAATTGTATGCGGAAAAGTTAGAATATAAAAGATATAAAATATTATCTCAATTTTGAAAAAATATATATATGTGTATATTTAAAGTTCAATTAGAAATATCAATGTAAAAGCAGCAGAAAGACTTTAAAATGGTTCTCTAAGTAGTAAAAATTGAAGGTGATACTCATTTTCTTTATACTTTTAGAATTTGGGGGATTTTTACATATAATTATAAAAAAAAAAGGTTATCTTTATAAAGTACTCCTTTGGGTATTAAATATTTTCAAAAACAATCAAAGACATTGTTATAATTGACATAAGCCATTACCGTCTGTCACCAGGACATTTAAGTAGGAAATTCACATCTATATAGAAGTAGTGACTAATATATTCAAAATGGAAAGGGAATGGAATCCAGGTGAGAAACTGAGCAGTATCCTCTTATTTCTTCACCTACTCCCCTTAGGGATCTGAGATAGACTGCAATGCTAAAAGTTTAGACAGGTGACATTCCTTTAGCCAAGTAAGAATCGGACTGCCATTGCCAGGAATGTATAAGATTTTTAATTCTATTTTATAGAATCGAAATTGTTCATTAGAAATGTTATATAGTTTATTTTGTACATGTTTAATATTATAAAGAATGCTGAATAAGTAATAATAAAAGTTATTATTAAACCTAGCCTAGCATTCTCCAAATTGGACTATGCAGTAAAAAATTTTATTTACATTAATTTTTTATTAGAAAAATCTGGTGAACAGTATACATTTTAATCCTCAAGCCTACCAGAATTACATTCTATCCTACTTTTCCACCAATTTTACAAACCTATAAAAAACAAAAACTATAACTTTTATAGATTTTTATCTCTCTAAAGTTCATTGCGATAACTACAATAAAACGTCCTTGTGTGTTTGTTTTTCCTGTAGAAATAAAGAGATTAGCTGAAAAGGAAGACTGGATTGTTGATAACGAAGGACTGACTTCTCTAGTAAGTTTAAATTCTTTTAAATGATTAATCATTAGTGTATATTCAAACTAAATGATATATTAGTAAGGAGCATATGTTCTCTGTATTGTAACTCTAAATAGCTTCTGGAATAAGAAAAATAAACTTTTTTTTTTTTTTTTTTTTAGGCAAGGCAACCTTTGGTTGACTTCACAGATTGCAAGGCCATTGTCAGTTTACAATCCCTTATTTTTTAATTTTTTTGTTTTTATCGTTTACGCCTACAGCACCTGGTCTTCCTAGGTGGTCTCCCATCGAAATACTAACCAGATCTGATCCTGTTTAGCTACCAAGATCAGACAGGATCAGACTTTTTCAGGGCATGGCTGTAGACAAAAAATAAACTTAAGTTTTTCTTCTCAGAGTCATTTTTGCTGAACACTAACCACACATATTTAAAAATTAAAAAACAGGATTTCTTTTAAAATGATCTTTTTCATTCTATATCATTACTATTTTTATTTGCATTACATTTTTTTTTAATTGATTATTTTTAAGTTACACAGCAACTTGAATTCAGAAAAGCAGGGTGGGAAAAAAATGCTATTGCTAACTCCTAAGCCAAAACATAATAAACAACAGACCTCCCCAGATATGTACACAGGTCAAACAAGAAATTATAACCATGTATTTTTCATTCTAGAATAGTTATCTTTTCTGATGGGACTTTTAGGTTTTCAAAATACCTTTGAAAGTAGTCTTTATGATTTATTATGTTTTCACATCTATGTCATGGAGCAAATTATGAGGGGGCAACTAGCAATTTCTGCCTACTTAGTAGATAAGGAAACTAGGATAAAATGGTTTTAATTTGCCAATATTTATAAAATAGTGATTGAGTCAAGGTTTTTTCCTCCTATTATCACCATTTTTTCCACAAAATTTTCACAATGCCATTGACTGTGTTCCCTGTGCTCTATTGTATCCCCGTGACTTATTTATTTTGAGTCAGGTTGTTGAGAAGCAATAATCTCATGTAATATTTCTTCATTTCCTCGAATTTCTGTCCTTTTTATTGACTGTCTTTTAGAGTTGAGGAATTTTTGACAAGTTGAAAATTTTCCTTCTATTTCTCCAAAGTTCAAGGTCTTTCTAAAGTTAATAATAATATATACAAGTATACCTTACTTTATATGTAACATCATGGTTTAGAACAGCAATACTTCCAAATTTTTATAAACCAAATCATATTTGAAATTAAGGAATTTATTATTTTTAATAAATTCATTGTAACTATAAAGGTTTTATTTTTTTAGAAAAATATTTTTATTTATTTGGTTTATTCTATTTTTCATAATGATTTGTATTTGAATACAGACTATCCTATAACTAATTTTGTCATACTCAATATTTGGAGGTGGGGCTGACCTGCACCATCCAATCCAGTAGCAGTGTGAGATGTGGCTTGTATAAAATACATGAGATTCCAAAGACTCAGTACAAAAAGAAAGAATGTAAAATACCTCAGCTTTTTATATTGATTACATGTTGAAATAATATTTTGACACATTTCATTACGTAAATTATATTAAAATTATTTTTTTCCTTTTAGTTTTTTTAATGTGGTTACTGAAAAATCTAAAATTTTATATACAGCTTATGTTTGTGGCTCACATTATATTTCTGTTGGACAACAGTGGTATAGGGGATAATTTACTGCACTGGATTTAGAATCATAATCTGGTTCAGTATTTAGTTCTGCTGCATCATAGCCATACAAATCTTAAAGCCATGCAAACTTAACTTCTCTTCCCCTAGTTACAGCAGCAGAACACCTTTTCACAGTGTTGTTGGTTAAGATTAAATGGGATGCTGTGGATTAAGTGCCAAACTACAAAGCTTTGTAAACATATAAAGGAGTTTTATTTATTAAACTAATACCTGGAATGTTATACCTTAACTGTTTTTAAAGTTCTTTCATATAACCGTATCTCACTTATCACAGCAAGCCTGGAAAACATTGGACCAGAATATACTGAATAACTTGCCCCATATGAAGTAAGCCAGGGCAGATTAGACAGTGAGTCACCTTGGAGCTTGGTTTTTGATACGTGTTTCACATTGGTCTTGTGCAAATGAGAAAATTTATATGTTCAATTTGAGAAAATAGAGCCTCTGTTTTCAAAGATTTGTGTTAAACATTTTTAAAAATTGACATAAATTCAACAACACTTAGCAATAAAATTGGTATTGGCTTTAGGTCCTTCTTTAGGTTAGTGTTTCTTGCATACACAGTCAGCCCAGAATGTGCTTACATGATAGCTGCCACATCTGAGGTCTCATTGCATGCTTATGTGATACCTGCCACATCTGGGTCCCAGTGTGTGTTTACCTGAGAGCTGTCACAGCTAGGTCCCAGTGTGTGTATATGTAATAGCTGCCACATCTATGATTATTTGATTAGAGTAGATAAGCCTCTTTGAAAATGCTTCGAAATGGTTACTGTAAAAACTTGTTTGTAGTCAATTTGAAGTTTAACTATAGTAGTAAGAAACTGTAACCATAGAATAACTAATTTCATGTTTGACCTCACACACACAAGCCAGAAAACTAAACCCACCACACCTTGTGGATAAATGATCCACAGGAAATCACACTTCTAGTGTCAGCCAATTCGTCTTCTAGTCAGATGTTGAAGAAACATCATACATGATATACTTGATAAAGCTGAGCATTTTTTAGCTATTCAGCATGGACCTCACTTAAGAGATAAAGTGAATCAATGTTTGGAATAAAAGTCTAGGTTTCAGCTTTAAGTATTTTAACCTAAAATCTGTAAAACTCTTAAACTTTGAACGGTGACTTAAATTATATTCCTCTAATTTATATTTAGTTAACATTTCCATAGTACCAATCCCATTTGTTTAAAATGAGATTGTTTTATCTTTCCCTGTAACTGGCGTAGGAAAACATTCCTTATTAAGTTAAATAAATGAATGTTAAGCTTTGCCTCATTATGCTTATTCTTTCAGGGAGGTATTATCTATAATTTGAATTTCACTTTAGTGCTCTGAAATACCTCCTTTAAAAGCATCCTGTTCTCATGTTGAAAATATCTTCTGCCTTTTTAAAATTTCAATAATTCTGAGAATTTTCTTCTTTCAGAAGAACTGGAATGATTTGTGATAACTTCTAACAGTCAGCTAAATTGGTGATTCACTGACAATATGCAGAGATAGTAGATATTTAGACTGTCATTTACTCCCATCTTAACTGAAACTATTCATTGGCCCTCAGATATTCTCTATAAAAGAGAATACAAAAATAAGAAAAGTCTCTACAAAAGTAAAATTAGTTCAAATTTAAATACAAGAAATCTCAGTAACCACACATGAATATCAACATTTAACTTACCACAGTTGAATTTTGGATTTAATGCTCGCTATTATTATTATTATTATTATTTTAACATCTTAGATTTTCATACCTTTTGAGGAAGGTACATTGGATGGATAAGATCAGGTATCTAACAAACATTTTGGCTCTTTAAATACAGTTGTGGAGTATCTAGGAGATCGAGCTCATTCAGAATTTATCCTACAGTGTTTAAAATATAAACTCACTATATCTGCTTTTTATCATGTCATTTGCCTCTCAGAAGAGTAGAATTTTGAAGAAAAATTTTAGTTATACCTGACTTTTGTTTTTGTTGAATTAGATGTACTTTGGAATCTCAGGATTCACCCATTTTTAAATATCAAGTGCAAAACATGCCAGATCTCAATCTCAGTGACTAAGAGATTGTCAGTTTAATTGTATCTATTTCATTCTACAGATTTGGAAAATTGAGTGTTTGGCTATATTCACTTCTGTTAAATGTCTTACCCAATGCTTATTTTTGAATTTAAAGATATGCATTTTTTTTTTCCTTTAGCCATGTCAGTTTGAACAGTGCATTATACATTCTCTGCAATCACTTAAAGGAGTTCTAGACTGCAAGCCAGGAGAAGCCAGTGTAAGTTTTCTGTTACATTCAGCCTCTATTTCAGACTTTTCCAATGAAGCCTTAGGAGAATCACAATTGTAAATTTTTGAGTCATTTCAGCACAAGAGCTTTTTTTTCCCTGACTGCCTGCTTGTTTTATTTCATTTACATAGGCAACTGATTTCTTGGTTCCAAGAGAGGCTGATGAAAGCTAAAATGTGAATATAAATGTTGTAGGTAGACTACCTGCATTTTTGTATACAAAGAAAGCTGGTTTTGGTGTTGTCAAGCAGCTCTATATCAGTGTCTTCTTGGGGCAAAATTACTGTAGTTAGAAACATTGCCTATAGTCCAGCTCCTCATTCATTGCCCTTTTCAGAGTAAGGTTGCTCACACTGGAAGCAGTTTTCCATGTTAACTTTTTATATTGAACTTCATATACAAAAGTTTTGTTTTCTTAGCTGTCCAGAATTTTTCACCAAAATTCTTTCTTACAGGTCTTTCAACAACCTAAAACACAGGAAGAAGTTTGCCAACTGAGCATCAGTATCATGCAGGTAACAAGTAAAAAAAGCACTGATGTCTTGAGCCTGAAATAATGCAAATTATTTGTCAATCCCCTCTTATTTATAATATGTGTATAATATATTAAATATATATATTTAAAAAATATATACATTTTTAAAACTATATAATAGTAAGTAACAAAATAAGATTCAAGGGAAAATTAATTCCAGTTTGTTTTAGCAGTACCCCAGTTTTTCATTTATATTACACTCCCCTGTTTTGTGTTCTTGTGCTGCTTTATATATATTTCTGTTAGAGCATACATTAAATGACATGATAATTGTTTACATTGTGTCTAGAGTGTTAAGTTCTTTGGGACTAGTGCTTTGTGGGCACATAAAGTTGAGTGTGTGAATGAATGAGAGAAAAGAAAAGGTGTTTTTCATAAAATACATGCAGGAACTTAGTATTTGGATCAAAATATCGGTGCTTTTACTTTTCTGTCACTTATGCAATATGCATTGGTGGGATCTATAGTCTATCACCTATGGGAGATATATACATACATCATGCCTCTTATAGGATTTGTATTTCTCTTTTTTATTTACATAAAATTATTTTTAATGTCCAAATAGATTAGACTATAAGAGTTCCTGTTACTGAACCTTCTTATTTTTTTACTTAGATTTTTATATATTGTCTGGAACAGTTAAGCAGCAAGCCTGATGCAGATGTAGATACTACGCAGTAAGTAAAACTGAAATTAATCTCATTATCAATGAGATTAATATTCTGTTCCATTCTTTCATTTAGGAGGATTAAAAATACAGGCTAATGTTATATATTTGGTCTTATATACTACAACTTCCAATAAGAAAGATAGTTAAACATATTTTTCTATATTCGACCTATGTTTTTCCATCATTTCTTTATCATCCAAACTCATCTTAACATTATTAGAGACATGTCAAACAAACTGAACAGATGATTAGCTTACTAATTATCCAAATGAGTAAGTTTTATAAATAATAAAGTAGAAAATTAAAATATGTAACTCCTAGTCATTAACTTTTAAAATTCAGGTGTTAGAGAATTGCACTAATAGTCTTGTAAAAAATTAATTATGTTAGTAGGATTAAGTCGGGGTCAGGCTTAGTTATTTGAGCTGCAGAGGACAAATTTTGGTTCTTGATATTTATAAATCCATAATTCTTTTATAATGTCCTTGTATAGAATTTTTTTCAATATAGTTTTTCTGAATGATATTTGACACGTAACTCTGTGCACCTAAGATTCATCTGATAGAGATAATACTGAAATGCCTCTTAAGTCGATAATTGAAAATTTGAGAATTTTTTCATGTTTATCTATTTCACTAATTGGTTTTGCCTTTCAGTATATAAGACTATCACCTCTCTGAAATTTAAGAAATATCTAATTCTTCTAGTTTTTATTTCATTTGATTTTATACGTTTAACACATTAATTCACCAGGAAATTGTATTAAAAGTTTCCTGATATTATTGGTTAAATAAGTCCTTCTTCTTGTTTTATTACAATTTCTGTTTCATACATTACTGAATTCTAATACATAGTGTAACATATTTCTGAACTTTATATTCTGTTCCATTCTTTCATATATATTTCTATCAGTTCATGTTTTAATTATCATTAGCTTATTTTTTAATATTTTTCAGATTGGCATCTTTTTATTGCTCTTCTATTTTAAAATATTATTTGCTATTTTCATCTATAAGTCTTCCATAAGAATTCTAAAAAGAAAATAATTCTTTAAAGAGAAGAATTCCTGTCATATCTTTAATCAGTGGATTTATGGTATTTCCTCCTCCACAATTTTATATTTCTGGTCACTTTTGTTAACTCATTTCCTAACTCAACTCACTTGTAAATGGTTAACTATGAAAGTTAGCTTGAAAAAGCCATGTGGAGACTTTGATAATCAAAACATTTCAATTATGTGAGTCTATACCCTGGAAATTAAATTATTCGATATTTCCCCTCTTGATGATTTTTTTAAAATTTAATAAGTCAGGATTGGGAAGGCCAAAAAGCATAATTCTTATGGTCCATGTTAATAGATAGTTTATAGTGTCTGCTTTGAGCTATTAATTGTTAAATATTAGAAACATGATTTTTGACTAAAAGAGTTATTTCTTATTATAGTTGACATACAATATTATATTAGTTTCAGTTGTAGAACATAGTGATTCAACATTTATATGCTTTATGAAGTGATCACTACAATAAATCTAGTAATCATCTGTTTCATGCAAAGTTGTATTCTCTATGCGGTACATTACATCCGCATTATTTATTTTATAACTAGAAGTTTGTTTCTCTCAATCCTCTTCACCTTTCTCACCTCCCCTGCCACCCCTGCCACCAGCCATCAATTTATTCTCTGTATCTATGAGTCCTTTTCTGTTTTGTTTCTTTGTTTGTTCTTTTGATTTGTTTTTTCCATTCCACATGTAAGTGAAATCATGCAGTATTTGTCTTTCTCTGTCTAACTTATTTCACTTAGGATAGTACCTTCTAGGTCTATCCATGTTGTCACAAATGGCAAGCTTTCTTTTTTTTTTTTTTATTGCTGAGTAATATTTTGTTGTGTGTATGCATGTGTGTTTATACAAATACATAAAAAAATATACCATATCATCTTTATTCATTCATCTGTAGACACCTAGGTTGCTTCCATAACTTGGCTATCTTAAGTAATGCTGCAATGAAATAGGGGTACATATATCTTCTTGAATTAGTGTTTTGATTTTTTTTTTTTTTTTGATAACTACCCAGGACTGGAATTTTGGGTAGTATGGTAGTTCTGTTTTTAATATTTATTTAGAACCTCCATACTGTTTTTCGTAGTGGCAGTACCAGTTTGCAGTCCCACTCACAGTACACAAGAATTCCCTTTTCTCCACATCCTCATCAGCACTTGTTGTTTGTTGATTTTTTATTGATAGCCATTCTGACAGATGTGAGGTGATATCTCATTGTAGTTTTGATATGCATTTTTCTGATGATTAGTAGTGTTGAGCAGCTTTTCTTGGGTCTCTTGGCCGTCTGTATATCTTTTTTAGAAAAATATCTGTTCAGACTCTGCCTATCTTTTAATTAGATTATTTGGAGTTTTGGTGTTGAGTTATATGAGCTCTTTACATATTTTGAACATTAATCCTTGTCAGTTATATGATCTGCAAATATCTTCTCCTATTTAATAGGTTGCCTTTATTTAATGGTTTTCTTTGTTGTATAAAAGTTTTTTAGTTTGTGCTAGTCTTATTCGTTTAATTTTGCTTTTGTTGCCTGTGCCCCAGGAAATATATTTAAAAAAAAGAAAAAATACTGCTAAGAGCAGTGTCAGAAGTCTTCTGTTTTTTTATTCTAGGAGTTTTGTGGTTCAGATCTAATATGTAAGTCTTGAATCCATTTTGAGTTTATTTGTGTCTATAGTATCAGAATGTGATTTAGCTTAACTTTTTGCATGTATCTGTCTGGTTTTTCTATCACCATTTATTGAAGACACTGTCTTTCCCCATTGTTTATTTTTGCCTTTTTTTGTCATAGATTAATTGATCTTATAAGCATTGGTTAATTTATGGGGTTTTTTTTCTTTTCCATTATTCTGTCTTATTTTCTTCCAGTACCATATTGTTTGGATTATTGTAGTTTTGCAGGATAGTTTGAAATCTGGAAGCATGTTACCTCCAACTTTGTTCTTTCTCAAGATTGCTTGGGCTCTTAGGGGATTTTCATGGTTTCATATAAGTTTTAGAATCATTTGTTCTACTTCTGGTAAAAATGCCATTGGTATTTTAATAGAGATTGCATTGAATCTGTGGATTGGGTAGCATGGTTTTGGGTAGCATGAACATTTTAATGATATTAATTCTAATAATTTATGAGCACAGTATATCCTTGCATTTATTTGAGTTGTCTTCAGTTTCTATCATCAGTATCTTATAGTTTACACAGTACAGGTCTTTTGCCTTGTTGGTTAAATTTATCCTTAGGTATTCTATCCTTTTTGGTGCAATTGTTAATGGAATTGTGTTTTTAATTTTCTGATAGTTTATTATTTGTATATAGAAATGCTGCAGATTTCTGTATATTAATTTTGTATCCTATAGCTTTATAGAATTTATTTGTTCTAAATTTTTTTGGTGGAGGCTTAAGGTTTTCTGCATGTCATTTGCAAATACAGTTTTACTTCTTTCTAATCTGGATACCTATTTTTCTTTTTTTCCTTTTCTGATTGCTTTGGCTAGGACTTCCAATACTATGTTGAATAAGTGGTATAAGTGAACATCTTGTCTTGTTCCTCACCTAAGGGGAAAAGCTTTTAGGTTTTTCACTGTTGAGTGTTAATAAGCAGTTGGTTTGTCATATTATGGCCTTGACCATGTTGAGGTATATTTCCTCTATACCTACTTTGTTGAGAATTTCATCATTAATATTCATTTTGGGAGGAGTTTTTAACATACGTGAATGTTGAATTTTGTCAAATGCTTTTTCATTATCTATTGAGATAATCATATGATTTTTATCCTTCATTTTGTTAATGTGATGTATTACATTGATTAATTTGGAGTTATTGAGCCATCCTTGCATCCCTGGAATCATGGTGTATGATCTTTATAATGTATTGTTGAATTTGATTTGCTAATATTTTATTGAGAATATTTGCACCTGTGCTCATCAGAGATACTGGTCTCTATTTTTTTAATAGTATTTTTGTCTTCTTTTGGTATGAAGGTAATGCTGGCCTCATAAAATGAGTTTGAGAGTGATAGATATTAATTCTTCTTTAAATATTTGGTAGAATTCCCCTGTGAAGCTGTCTGTGGATAGTTTTTAAATTTAAATTATTGATTTGATTATTTTTATTGAATTTATTGGTTAATGAAATACATAAGGTTTCAAGTATACAATTCAATAATAATAATCGATTCAATTTTGTTACTAGTAATTGATCTGTTCAGATTTTCTGTTTCTTCTTGATTTGGTCTTGAAAGATTGTACGTTTCTAAGAATTTATCCATTTTCTTCTAGGTTGTCCCATTCATTGGCATGTATAGTATTCTCTTACATTCTTTGTTTTTCTGTGGTGCCAGTTGTAACTTCTTTTTCATTTCTGATTTTATTTATTTGGGCCCTTTTTTTCCTTGATGAGTCAAGCTAGAGGTTTATCAATATTATTTATCTTTTCAAAGAACTAGTGTTTAGTTTCATTGACCTTTCCTATTTTTTTTAGTCTCTTTTTCATTTATTTCCACTCTGATCTTTATTATTTCCTTCCTTCCACTTCCTTTTGGCTTTGTTTGTTCTTCTTTTTCTAGTGTCTTTAGGTGTAAGATTTGATTTTTTCTTGGCGATTTTTCTTGTTTCTTGAAGTAGATCTGTAGTGCTATACATTTTCTTCTTAGAACTGCTTTTACTGTGTCCCAAAGATTTTGGAATATAGTGTTAACATTTTTATTTATCTCAAGGTATACTTTTGTCTCTTTGATTTCTTTTTTAACATTGGTTGTTTAGTAGCAGGCAGTTTAGCCTCCATGTTTGTGTTGTTTTCATTTTTTTTCTAGTAATTGATATCTAGGTTTAGACTGTTGTGGTCTGAAAAGATGCTTGATATGATTTTAACCTTTTAATATTTATTAAGATTTGTTTCATGGCCTAACGTGATTTCTCTTGGAGAATGTTCATGTATGCTTGAAAAGAATGTGTATTCTGCTGTTTTGTATGGCATGTTTTGCTAATATCTATTAAGTTCATCTTATCTAATGTATCTTTTTTTTTTTTTATGGTGACATTGCTTAACAAAATCCAGTAAGTTTCAGTTATACAATTTAACAGTGAGGTATATATATATTGCATTGTGTGTTCACCGTCCATAGTTAGGTCTCTTTCAGTCACCATGTTCTATTGTATATTTTAAGGCCCACACTTCCTTGTTGATTTATGCCTTAATGATATATCTACTAATGTAAATGGGGTGTTAAAGTTTCCTATTATTATTTTAGACTGTCAGTCTCTTATTTTATGTATGTTAATATCTATATTTACTGTATGTCTTTAGGTGTTCTTGCATTGGATGCATACTTGTTTACAAGTGTTATATCTTCTTGTTGGATTGACCTCTTTATCATTATGTAATGCCCACTGATATAAGTATTGCTATCTCAACTTTCTTTTTGTTTTTATTTCCATGAAATATCTTTTTCCATCTCTTCATTTTCAGTCTGTGTTTTTGTGTTTTTTTAATCTGAAGTTAATCTGTTGTAGGCAGCATATATACGTGTCACTTGTTTTTTTATCCATTCAGCCACCCTATGTCTTTTGATTGGAGCATTTAGTCGTTTGCATTTAAGATAACTATTGATAGGTGTGTGCTTATTGTCATTTTAGTAATTGTTTTCAGGTTATTTTTAATGTTCTTCTCTCATCCTTTCTTCCTCTCTGGCTCTTTTTCCTTATGTATTGATGACTTTCTTTAGTTTATATTTGGATTTCTTTCTCTCTTTGTGTGTGCGTATCAATTATAGGTTTTTGGTTTGTGGTTACAATGAAATTCATATACCATGAACCGTGTAAATAACAGTCTGTATTAAGCTGATGGTTGCTTAAGTTTGAATATATTCCAAAAGTCCTACATTTTTACTTACCTCCTCCTGATGTTTTATGTATTTGATATCGTTTTACATCTTTGCGTGTGTATGTGTGTGTGTATCCCTTAACTACTTGCTATAGATATAGAGGATTATACTACTTTTGTCTTGAACCTTCATACTAGCTTTATAAATGCTTAATCTACTACTTTTACTAAATGTTTGCCTTTGTCAATGAGATATTTCTTTTCCTATATTTTCCTATTTTTAGTTGGCCTTTTCTTTTCTATTTTGAAGTTCCTTTTAACATTTCTTATACTGCTAGTTTAGTGGTGACGAACATCAAATCTGCTATTGATTCCCTCTAGTTTTCATTTTAGTTATTGTATTCTTAGTTCTGATTTTTTTAATATATATTTTCTCTTTGTTGAAGTTCTCACTGAGTTCATCTATTCTTCCAGGTTTCTTGAGCATTTATATAGCCATTAATTTGAGCTTTTTATTTGATAGGTTTCTTATTTCTCTTTCATTCAGTTCTTTTTCTGTGGTTTTGTTCATTTTTTTTTGTTTGTAACATATTCTTCTTTCTCCTCATTTTGCTTATCGCTCTGTGTTTGTTTCTCTTTATTTGCTACATCTATCAGTTTTGAAAGAGTGGCTTTATGTAAAAGGTGCCTTGTGGGGCCCAGTGGCACAGTCCCCTCTGGTCACCAGAGCTAGGTGCTCCAGGAATGTCACTGGTGTGGGTTGCATGCACCTTCTTATTACAGCTATGCTATAATTGCTGCTGGTGCTCCTATGTGTTGGGTCTCCCAAGGCCAACTGGCTATGAGGACTGGCTGCTACTGCTGAGATAATCTGGTGTGAGGGGGCTGATCTTCTAGAGTAGGAGCCACTGTGGAGGAGCTGCCTACTGGATGTGTTGATACTGGAGCTGCTTGAGAGGTGCTTTTGCTGATGGCTGAGTTTGCCCACCAGGTGTGTCAGTGGTGGAGCTGATTGGGCAAGGTTCCAGGGCTGGTTGAGGCATGTGCTGTAGTTGTGATGTCCTTCCTACCTATAATTCACCATACTGAGGGTGTGGGTCCTGACCATCTACCCACTAGGTGTGGTTTTTTCTTTAAATCCTGAGTTGTAGAAAAGTCTGTTCAGCTGGTCTTCAGGTCATTTTCAATGAGAATTGCTCTATATGTAATTGAAAGTTTTGGTGTGTCCATGGGAGGTACTGAGCTCAGGATCTACCTACTTCGCCATCTTGACTCCCCTACCACCCAGAGAACAGACCAAAAGATTTTAAAGTCAAATATACATAAGGTTCATTGCATCTTTTTATTGGTGTATAGTTTACATATAACGATATATTAGCATTTTTTTTTTATTTTAGTGCTTTAATTGTAACTGTTCTCTTCTATTTTCAGTCTTTCTGTTGATGTTTCTTCTCCTGATTTGTTTGGAAGTATCCATGAAGACTTCAATTTGACTTCTGTAAGTAAATGATAAATAATTAAATTAAGAATAAAGCATGTCATTTTAAAACTAATGATTTTAATAAATCTGTCTAAATTACCAACTATATTAGTGCTATAGCATTACTCGAAACTTTGAAGTCATGTTTTATTTTGTGAAAATTTTAATAAAAATATAATTTTGTATGTATTCTACATTTAAAATCTGTTTAGCTGGAACTGCACCTTAAGTAGTTTCATCTGCTCTCTGCATCATGCAAGTTCTTGGGTGTGAACTAGGTGTCCTAGTGGTCCCCTGGTGCTTGAAAGTTGGAGAGGAGGCAAAGGACAGGTGCCCGTTCCCCTCACGTTTCCTCTTTAAACAGAGAAGCTCTGCTTTTCTCTATATCTTATAGCATTTTATTTAAACACAAAGTTCCATGGTAAAAACAAAACCAAACTTTAAAATATATATATATATATGATTCATACTTTATCACATGTATAAATTCCGCTGTTGAAATCCAAACTCCAGCTTTCTTAAAAAAATCCTCTCTGGTTTGTCATTAGTTCGAAGGGGGGGTGGGTGGTGTGTGTGTGTGTGTGTGTGTGTGTGTGTGCGCGCGCGCGCGCGCGTATTTCTCAAGGAAAAAAAAATTCCTAAATTTCCTGCCTTATTTCATTTCCACAATTATTTCAATTCCTAAATAGAAGATTTGTTACATTGGGGAAAATGTAATTTAAGCAAAGTTTAAACAAAGTAACTTTTTAATAAAATCTATGCTAGGTTTAATTACTTCGATGGCTAGGTAGATAATGGTACCATTCACAGAGAGAATTCAGGAAGAAAAAGGGTTCTAAAAAAAGATATAAAATTTAGTTTAATCTTTGAACAAGTAACATTTAAGTAGAGATATCTAGCGTGGGATTGGATATACTTATCTGGACTCCAGGACATAAATCTAGGTTTGTGAGTCAGCAATATAAAGCCTGGGGGTGGATGAGAATACTGGAGAAAATACTGATAGAATGAGAGGAGAGCCAAATATATAAAAATAATATTGGGAGTACCAGTATTTGAGAGATGGCCAGAAGCAGAGAGCCTTGAAGGTTCCTCTAAAGGAATAACCAGAGAGAGAAGGAAATCCAGATAGAGCAATGTTCCTGAGACAGATGGAAAAAAAACATTTAAACAAAGTAATATTTAACAATATCACAGACTGATGGAGGATTAGATTGGGTCAGCTGAAAACTAGAGCCTCATGATCTTGATAGTTGTAAGGTCATATATGATTGTGAGAGAATCACATCACTGGACTGCTGAGGGGCCTTCTGCTTACACTGGGTCATGAGTGAATAGGAGCCGAGGAAGTTGATGTGGAAAGTTTAAACCATTCTTTCCACTGTGAACATAGAAAGAGGGCTAGAGTAGGACATGGACTGGAGGAAAGATCCTTCTAAATTGAAAAAGGCCTTGCCAGCCATCTGGCCAACTATGGTTTTTTTCTGTATTTTAGAACAAGCCTAATTTTACATGATAATCTTTTCAGTATTTGAAAACAGCTGCTGTGTGTACTTGGAATTTTCCCTTCTCCTAACACTCTAAATCATTTAGACATTCCCCAGCTGATGTGCTTGTGGTCACTATATATGGTAGTTCTCCTCAGAGTTTAATTCAGTCCTTCTTCAAAGGAGGCATAGAAAAAATGTGATCCTAACTACTGGGAAGCAACCAGAACTACACAGTAGGTTACATCTCTCTGTTGACTTACATTGAGCTTACTGCCAACTAGAACCCCAAGTTTCATACTTGCTTCTGCTACTCACAGGATCTTACTCTCCCATTTTACTCCAAAAATTATTCATTTGGTAACAAATTCATTTCCTAATTTTTCCCCCTTCTATGATATCTTGTTAAATTTGGCCCAAATTATTGAGATCTTAGGGTCTTGTTCTGTTATCTAGCAGTAGCAATTATGGTAGAAAGAAGTCTAGGTTTAGAATCAGAAGACACTGGTTTGCTTCCTAGTCTGCTTCTTCCTAACTGAATAACCTTGGGCATGTCACTGAGCGTGTCCAGTTTTCTCTGGGACAAAATTGAGATGATATTGCCTACACCTCAGAGATTTGGTAAGAAATAATTGAAATAATACATAAAGCCATAGTCCTTAATCTGCAAGTACTATCTTTAATAGATTGAGTTGTTATTTTCAAACATATATATTCATCTGAATTGTTAATAATCTTCTGATTATCATCCAAGCTTAAGAATTTGATTATTTGATTGTGTTGTTCAATTTTTCTTTCCACTTTTATTTCTTCTGGTTGGTTAGATTTGAGGAGGGAAAAAAGCGCTTACTAAAGGTTAAGAATTTAAGTCACTCAAATAGTTTTTCCATTTTAGGGGAAGAACCATACGGATTATAATGAGAAAAATCAACCAAAGAGAGTTAATTAATAGCGCACAGAAGATGCAGCAGGTAGACTCGTAGAGAAGGCTAATATTTGGAGGGAAGATTTTTGAAGAAAAAGGCGATTAGGGGTTGATTTTATAACTGAGAATCCAGTTGAGAATTTGGAAGAGTGCATCGTGTTTAGAGTGCCTGATGAGTCATTATGTTTATTTTACGTGCTTTACAAGGTCCACATAAGGGTAATACCAGGCTTGGGGCAAAAGGGAATATTGCCTCCCATCCCCAGCCTTTACCTGTACACCTCTTCACTGCTTTCCTTCTGATTTTTCACTTGCCATTTAATCACAAAATGTGGATAAGCAGTATATATCCCATAACCCTTTTTACCTTGTTTTGTACTTTATTTCCCATTCACAGATTAATTCAGGGCCATTAACAATGTTTCATTTGTTTGAAGGTACTGTAATAATTCCTTGGCATTTTAATTACATTTCTTGGGGAACAGAAAAGGTGTTGAATGAGCTACACTCTGCCTGAAATAAAGACAGGCACATTTTAAATAAAGAAATTGAGAAAGTTTTTAAAAATTTGATGAAGTTAAATGAAGTTATTTGAAGATATAATCTGTGCTTGGCAATTGAGTTCAAGGAGTATATATTCATCTGTGGTTTCTATACCTCAAAGACCCAGGAACCTATTTATTTCCATGTTTATTGTATTGACTTCAACTTAAGTTATTCTGATTGCATATGAATCAGTAAACAAAATATGGATGAAAAATTTTCCTGGAAAGTGGTTTTTGCCTTTGATTTTAGTCAAGGGATCTTAAACTAAGGCCTTAAATTAGTCACATTTGTTCCAGAGAATGCTCTTCACCTAAGGGAGCACTGGGATCATGCTCTCAGTGAGCCACAATAGCCGTGACAAAAATAGTACTTCTGAACTGTAAAAGATGTTTTATTCATCAGCATTGGGGCTGGTAATTTTGATAAGAAATTACTTTATGTAGCTAGAATCCTGAAGAGTATAGAATGTAGGCCTCTAGTCCTCTCTCTGACTGACACTGAGGGAGAGTCCCCTAGCCTCTGTGCCTTCTTTCCCTGTAAGAAGGAGACTATTCTACATTAAAAAAAAAAATCTGTGAAAGCTCAAGTTTTTTGAAGGAGCCCATCATATGGATTGTATTATAATTCTCTTATAAACTGTTTTCTAAGAGTTTCCACATTTTTGTTACTACTTAAAAATATTCATTTTTTAAAAGTTTTATTTTATTATTTATTAGTTGCAAGAATACAGTACGTTAGTTAGACATTTGTATAGTTTGTAAAACGATCCTCCTAATTGCTCTTTCTCTTTTCTGGGCTCTCAAAAATATTCATTTTGTAGCTTTTTTTGTGCACAAAATATTAAGTAGAATAACTAGTAAAGTAGTTATTCCTCTCTTGCATTAGAGCATTAGATTGACAGCTGATCCTATTATTTAACTGTGTTTCATCAATCTATGTCTCCATACACCTATTAAATTTCAAAGGGAACATTCTTTAACTTTTTATTGTATAATAACGAGCAATTAATAGAATTACAGAATTGTATTGTTTCTCTCTGTATTAATATTGAGAAAGAAGGACCAAGAAAAACAAAGTGTCAGCTATTGATATTAAACACCAAAATTATCATTAAAGTTAATAAGTGATAAATGTTATGTGTTAGACTCTCAATTTATTAATTGTATATGTAATTTTTAAAAAATTTGTTTCACTTTTAGGAACAGCAACTTTTGATAGTCCTAAGTAATTGCTGCTACCTAGAACGTCACACCTTCCTAAATATAGCAGAACATTTTGAAAAGCACAACTTCCAGGGAATAGAAAAAATAACACAGGTAAATTAATTATGTTAAATGGACAAGTTGGTTGTTTTATCAACTTAGTTTCCAGACTGTTTTCTAAGCATCCTCGTTCTTTTGCTTTCCTACACTTTTCCCTCTGCTTGCTCTCCCCACACCCATATTCCTTCCCCATCTTCACCCAACCCTATCTTTGAATGATTGCTGTCCTTCTCATAACTCACCTTGAATCATTAATTTAATACACTCATCTTTCCTCTAAAACAAAGCTTTCTCAAGGTTAGAGCTGATTTACTCCTCACCTAAGCTGTTCAAAAGTAAGAGAATAAAATAATGAGGGAAAGGCATTAAACCCAAATCTTTAAGAATCATCTCAAATTTGGCTCCTTTTAGATTAAAGTTTTTATTTATAGCCAACAGCAAACTCTGAGCCTGCAGAAAAACCTCTTCCTGCTTATTCACACTTCTTCCTCTCTCCCTTTCCGTAAGACTGCAGTGATCCTTTTGCTTTACTACTTAAGCAGGCACACAGGTGCTTGAGCACTTGTGTGTGTACACATACACACAACTGGCTTACAACAGACCTTGTACCAGAAAAATACAAGTGCATACTCTCCACTCTATAGTCCGTAGCAAGACTGAACAAAAATGAGTCCTGTATTAATGGAGTAAGTTTTTAAAAAAGTTATACTTTGTTGTGTATATTTGTTACACAACAGATTTGGACCAGAAAAGTACAAGTACATATTCTCCACTCTGTAGTCCGTAGCAAGACTGAACAAAAATGAATCCTGTATTAATGGAGTAGGTTTTTAAAAAAGTTATACTTTGTTGTGTATATTTTTTTAAGTAAGCAGAAAAGGAAAATGTGAAGTAACCTTGTTATTAGAGGTTGGTTGGTTCCTGAGCATGTTTATCAGATTTCTAAGTAAAACTAAGCTAGAACCACTTTTTAATGTCAGTACAGTTTTCTCAGCGCAAAGAGTAAGAAAGATAATCATCTTGTTAATCTTATAATCAAAATGTACTCTTGATAGATTGCATATTTTTTACAAATGATAGTTCTAGTTCATGAGCTAAATTGGGATTTTTTTTTTTCAAAGAATGAAAATATCAAAGTGGGTGGCTCTGTCTTGTTTTCCTGCCTTTTCGTAAAGATTAATCATCCTGATGAGAAATGTTGTGACTTAAGATTATAGGGCCAAAAGTCAAGTTTATTTCCAGAAATTTTTGTATTGTGAATTGCAAGGTACTCTCTTGCAGTAAGTAATGGGCACTTTGTTCTTATGCAACAACAATAATAATACCAGTATATTTATTGGAGAAACTTTTTATCATTTAAAAAATATATGAAATGATTAGGAATTGTATATAGCAGAGCAATAAGTTAGGTTTTCTTTAGGGTTTTACAAAATTTTAAGTAGGAACTATATATTGCTTCAGTTTATATTATTAAGAAGTAGAATAAAATTGATATATAAAGAGACTTAGGTATCCTTCTTAGTCTTTTTCCAGATCCTTTTGAGAACAAGCTAATATGAAGAATTTGGGAATGCAACTTAGACTAAATGGTAGGCTAGTTCTCACATTCAGAATTAGAATTTTTTTTCTGAATTTTTAAAAAAAATTTCAGTTTATAGTGGGCATACGATATATTAATTTCAGGGGTACAACCTAGTGATTAGACATTTATATAACTTACAAAGTGATAGCATCGATAAATCTAGTACCCATCAGGTACCGTATAGTTATTACATTATTATTAACTGCATTCCTTATGCTATACTTTAAATCTCCACAACTCTTTTGTAATTACCAATTTATACTTAAGCCCTTCCCCTTTTTCACCGACCCCGCAACTCCACTCCCATCTTGCAGCCATCAAAATGATCTCTGTATCTGTGAGTTTGTTTCTGATTTATTTTTTTATTTTGTTCTTTATTTTCCACATATAAATGAAATTGTATGGCTTTTGTCTTTATCTGACTTACTCCACTAATAACAATACTCTCTAGTCTAGGTCCATCTATGTTGTTACAGATGGCAAGATTTCATTATTTTTTATGGTTGAGTAATACTCCATTGCATATATGTACCAGCTCTTCTTTATCCATTCATCCATTGATTGACACTCAGGTATACTCAATATCTTGACTATTGTACATAATGCTATACCTTAAAAATAGTGTTTTAAATTTCTTCAGATAAAATACCCAGAAGTGGGATTACTGGTCCTTCTTTGTCTCTTGTCACAGCCTTTATTTTAAAGTCTATTTTTTCTGGCATAAGTATTGCTAACCCAGCTTTTTTGTTTGTTTGTTTCATTTTCATGAAACACTTTTTTCCATCCCTTTAATTTCAGTCTGTGTGTGCCTTGCAATCTCTTGTAGGCAGCTTATATAAGGGTCCTGTTTTCTTATCTATTCAGCTACCCTGTCTTTATTGGAGCACCTAATCCATTTAAATTCAAAATAATTGTTGATAGGTATATAGTTATTGCCATTTTATTATTCATACTTATAATTTTTTTTTTCTTTTTTCTTCTTTTCAAAGAACTTCCTCCAGCATTTCCTGTCATATTGACTTGATAATGAACTCCTTTAGCTTTTTCTTGTCTGGGAAGCTCCTTATCTGTCCTTTGGTTCTAAATGATAGCTTTGCTGAGTGGTTGTACCTCCTTACTTTTCATCACTTTGAATATTTCATGCCAGTTCCTTCTGGCCTGCAAAGTTTCTATTGAGAAATCAGCTGACAGTGTCAAGGGAGCTCCCTTGTAGGTAACTAATTGATTTTCTCTCGCTGCTTTTAAGATTCTCTCTTTCTCTTTAACCTTTGGCATTTTAATTATGATATATGTTGATGTGGGCTTCTTTGGGTTCATCTTGTTTGGGACTTTCTTTGCTTTCCTTCACTAGGTTCAGAAAGTTTTCTATATTTCTTCAAATAGATTTCTTTTTTTTTTTTTTTTGATTCCTCACTCTCTCTCTTATCCTTCTGGTACCCCTCTGATGTGAATGTTGTCCCAGAAACCCCTTAAACACTCCTTTTTTTTTTATTATTTTTTTTTATTTTCTTGTTTCTTTTCTGATTGGGTGATTTTTTTTGCTATCTTATCTTCTAAATCTCTGATTCAATCCTTTGCTTTATCTACTTTATGTTGATTCCTCCTAAGGTATTCTTCATTTCTCACTGGTTCTTTTTTATGTTTTTTATCTGCATTTTTATGTTCTCTGTTTCTTTGTTAAAGTTCTCATTAAGTTCATCTACTCTTCCCCTAAGTTCATTTAACATCCTTATAACCAGTGTTTTGAACTCTGTCTCTGGTAGATTGCTTGTCTCCATTTTGTTTAGTTCTTTTTCTGAAGCTATGTTTTGTTCTTTCATTTGGGACATGTTTCTTTGTCTTCTACTTTGGCTTCCTCCCTGTGTTTGTTTTTATACTAGGTCTCCTGGTCTTAATAATTGATAATGCAGTAGGTCCATTGAGATTCAGTGGGGCAGTCTCCCTGGTCACCAGACATGGGTGCTCAGGTGTGTCCTTTTTTTGGATTATGTGTACCCTCCTGTTGTAGTTGAGCCTTGGTTTCTGTTTGCATGTCAGTTGGAATGATTGACCCTTGGGCTTATCGAATGTGAGGACTGGCCAGTGACTAGTGGAGGAGCTATTGCACAGGGACTGACTCTTTGGAGCAGGATTCACTTTAGCAAGGCTCTGATGCCTTCTCAGTCTGCCCTTTTGGTGTGTCATGCTTAGATGTGGCCTTGAGTGGTGCTCCGGCTCAGACTAAAGCTGACCACTGGATGTGCAGGCCAGTGGTACTCCCTGCGGGGCTTGCTGCAGGCCAAGTTCACCTGCCACCAGTACCCAGTCTGGAGCCATTTCACATGAGCTACCAAGCAATCTGCAGATGACTGCCACACACACTCGGCTTGGATGTGCCTCAAGAGGCCAAGCCACGAACTTAGGCTGACTGTCACTACTGCTGGGCTTGGGACTGCTCAGCCAGAGATACCAATGATTATTTAAAGCTAGAATGAGTTCATATATATAATGTTATTTGATGCAGATAGTCCTAGAAAGTAATTAAAGAAGATATTAACTTTTTTTTTCATGCAAAAGGATGCTCAGAGAGGTTAATGATTCGCTCTATTTAAATAGCAGAGCAAACAGCACTCAACATTAATTTTTCTCATTCCAAATCCAGAATGTTTTCTGGCTCCGCACTATACATCTTAAAATAAAGAACAAAATTATTCCCATGAAAATATACCAAAGCAATAAGACATTTACAGTAGCTGTAATTATATAATTTCAAGGAATTTTTTAAACATATGTAAAATGCTATTTTAACCTGTCTTATTCTTTAAAAAGCAAATATCAAATTTAGAGTTTGTATAATTGCAGATTTTCAGTTGACTCGGGACTGTAGTCATTAAACAAGTCTGTCATTGAATTCTTGATTGAAGTTTTATTCCAACATGGGGGTTGTAAGGACAGCTTCTTTTTTTTTTTTTTTTTTTTACTATGTCTAGGGAAGATCTTTTACATACATCAATCAGTTTTAAAGATTTTTGAGTCACTTGAATCGTATGTACCATATTTTACACACTTGATTATTTTAGCTTAATTGTATAATACTTAAATTTTGTTTGAAACCCCTTGAATTCATAGATGTGAATGACTAGTTTTATGTCCTTTATATTTATTTTAGCTTCCCCATCTCTTCATAATGTAAATTAGGTAAATTATTTTTAGAGGCTCTTTTTAGAAAATAAATTAGTTGTAAATTAATCTGGGAGTTTAAGTTCTTATAGACAGGAATTATCAGTTGATCAGCTGTGTCTCTGCCTACTAAATACTTAATTTTTGGCCCTATTTAATTGCCTCAAGTTCCTTGTGTAAATGGAGAGGGTAAAAAGAAACACAAACATAAGGAGATAGTACAGCTATAAGAACTCAAGGACTTTATAACTTATAAAGTAAAATATTTTCTCTCATGTACAGAAGTTAATTCAGAAAAGCTTTCCCAAAGCAAGGAAGGAGATAAGCTTTCACATAGAAGGTGTTGTTTCAGAGATGAAAGAAAGAATTTGGGGAGGTGGAGGAATTAAATGTGTAAAAACCATTGGTTCACTGGTTGGATAGGATGCGGGATTGCTAAATCAAAAACCTTTCACCTGTGGGGTTCCATAGTGTAGTAATTAGCATGTCTGCTTTACTCACAGAAGGTCCTTGGTTCGTGCCCTAGGTGGAGCCATGGACCATGCGCCAGGGGCCCCAGGCCCTGGGTGTGCACCATGAGTGCATGGGAGGAGTGGCCCCACCTTCAGAGATCCAGCTCTTAAGGGGAGACAGCAACAACCATAGGTCAGGGGTGGAAGTGGGAGGGAGGGAATCAAAGTGGGGGGAAACATTTCACCTGAGCAGATAAAATTCTACCACTATTATAGTTGTCTTTAACTATATTTTTACTATTTTTGTTCTCTGGGCTTGTGCTTTGTTTCCTCTTCATACTCTAAACAGTTTTCTTAGGAGATCTTATCTACTCCCGCTGCTTCATTTATTGATGCCCATGATTTCCAAAATGTTTATCTTTAACCTACATGTTATTCCTAGGACTTAGTTCTGTTTCTTACCAGACATCTTCACTAGAAGTTTCCACTGGGATCAGATCAACATTCTCAAACCAAAATAATCTTCCTTCCTCTTTCAAATCAGCTTCTTTTTATGCATTTTCTGTCTTAGTCAATAGTCATTGAATCAGCAAGCCAGGAACCTGGTAATTGTTCTTGACTCCATTCCTCATGAGAGTTTATGCTGAGTCTTCTCATTTCAACCCCTTAACCATCTTCTGAATTTGTCATCTTCTGAATTTGCAGTTCTTGTCCACACTGTCCTTTTTCACCACTGTGCAATTGCAAGAACCTCCCTCCTAAATTCTTTGTTTAATGTCTAAATTCTTTCACTCTCCAACTCATCTGCGGTGTTTCAAGGATGAGCTTTCAGAAATACAGATCTGATTATATTGTTCCTTCTCTTTCCCATATTTTAGTACTCTGCATTGCTGAAGAGTAAAACCTAAGTTCCTTAAGCTGATGTATGAACAGTGTTTTATTCTTTTTTCATGGCATTCAACTCTCTTACTCCAGTTACCTGTCATCTAGCCACTCATCTTTCCTTGAACATTTCATGTAATTTGTCTACTCATTCATTCATTCATTCTACATCAGCTTACCAGGCTCTATTTTAAGAACATTTACCATAGCTTGTGTTATACTGTCTGTCTGGAATGGCTTTTCCTCAGCCTCAACTTGACACAATCTCGATCATCTTTCAAATCCCATCTCAGATACAGATGTCTCATCTTGTAGAAAGCCTTTTATAGCCTCTCCTTATATATCATCCCACAGTACAAATTGGAATCAAATCCTCCTCTTCTTAACACGCTTGGTTCATAATGTTGGAATAGCATTTTAACACATTATATTATGATTAGTTTAATATTGGTATATTTTTAGATTATAAGTTTTCAAATATTTTTTATTTAAATACTTTATCCCTACAAAAGATCTTATTTCATAATGTTGGAATAGCATTTTAACACATTATATTATGATTAGTTTAATATTGGTATATTTTTAGATTATAAGTTTTCAAATATTTTTTAATTAAATACTTTATCCCTACAAAAGATCTTATATAGCTGTAAGATATAAGAATAATAAAATGAACAAATGTGCACCCACCAATAAGCTGAAGAACCCTTCATGCCCTGCACATTTGCATCACCCTTTCCCTGTAGAGTCACTTCTGCATTCTATGGTTTCTAAACAATGAATTGTTTAATATTACCTACTTTTGACTTTTAAATAGCATAAATGGCATTATATGGTATGAATTTTTCTATACTTGCTTTTTCCATTTAATATTGTTTTTGACATTTATACATTTTGCTATACATAGGTTATGCTAATTTGTAAAATGACTTAGAGTGTCTCCCTTTTTTATTCCTCTGAAAGAGTTTGTATAAGATTGGAATTATTTGAATATTTAGAACTCTGGTAAAATCTTCTAAGACTGGTATTTTCATCGTGAAATGATTTTTAATGACTGTCTTAATTTCTTTAATGTTCAAAGAAATATCAGGTTTTCTGTTTCTTTTGGTTAGTTGTGGTCATTTGTATTTTCTTGGCATAATATTTTTATAATAGTTTCATATTATTTCAATCTCAACTACATCAGAGGTTATGACCCCTTCTTGTACTTAAGATTGAATACTGAATTTTTTTAGTCTTTTTTTCTCAATCAGTCTTGCCAGAGCCTTTTTAAGAACCATTTTTTGGTTTTGCCCTCTCTTTTATTCTTTCTTTCTGTTGTAATAAGTTGGACACTTAGCTTAATTGTTTTATTTAGTAGCTCATTGATTCCAAATCTTTCTGCCTTTTTAATTTGAACGTTTGAAACTATGAATTTCCCTCTCTCTAAAGCTGTGTCCTACATACTAACATGTTATTTTAGTTTTCAGTTTTGTATTTTCTAATTTTAATTTTGTGTTTTTCTTTGACACACAAGATATATAGAAGTGAGATTTTAAATTTCCAAATTGTGGGAGCAGTTCTTTACATATTGGGAGTTAGTTTTCTTTGTTAAAGATTTCTAATTTAATTGCGCTGAGGTCAGAGAATATTATGTTTTCACTTGCTTGAAACTTGCTTTGCAGGATATATGGTGAGTTTTCTTAAATATTTTACCTTGCTTGAAAAGATTTATGTACAACAGTTTTGAATACCACGTTCCATATGTGTGTATTAGATGAAGTTTGTGAATTATGTTGTTGAATCTCCTGTATTTATTCCTTTTGTTTGTTTATATTAGTCTTTAAAAATGTCGATTACAGAAAGAGATATATGAAAGTCTTTCTTTGGCTACTTTTTAGATATTTTCTTTGTCTCTGATATTCTCTAGTCCACTATGTAGTCTCTTGGTATGATTTTATTATGCCTTTTTTTCCCGACTGATATCTTTAATCAATTTTGGAAAATTATCAGTTTTTACCTCTTTGAATATTTATTCTTCTCTATTCACTCTTTTTATCTCCTTCAGCATCTGCTATTGAATATACAGTAGATCCTCTTAATCTATTCTTCATGTCTGTTGCATTTTTCTTTCATCTTTGTTCCCTCATCTTTAATTCTCTGACATGATTAGGAATACTCTCTTCAGCTCTCTCTTCTAATTCACTGTTTCTACAGTTGTGTCTAATTTTGCTGAAATTTGCTATCTATTGATATTTCATTTTAGTTGTTTTTCATTTTCAGAAACTCATTTTGGCTTTTCTTTTACTAAGTAAGGGAAAAATGATTAACTTACTCTGGAATAGTATGATTTCAAACAGTATTGTAGGAGATAGTGGCAGTATAGCTTTTTCCAATGTCCCTCAATGTGTAGGTGGCCAAATCAAATACAGTCTATATCAAATAAAAGACTATCCCTTCCTCCCTTCCTTAATAGAAGATTAGAGCAATCAAGTGAAGCCTGATGAATGGGATGTGAGGTAGTTAGCTTGATTTTAAAAAATTCTCAGAAAATAAAAGCTTTGGGAATGATAAAGATTAGTAGTAAGTCATCGGGTTAGAATCACAGTGGAAGGTGAAGGGGGTGAGGAATGATGGTGCTCACTGACAAGTCCTAGAAATATCATCTGTTCTTCTCTTTCAGGGTGACATACATTCTGTTTTATATACGGTTTTCTTTTTTTGTTTGTTTGTTTAATTGTACCACCAATCTACTAGAGATTAAGAATTTAGTTTTTAAAATTATTTACCTGGCATTTATTTTGCCCAGATTTGGTAAATTATAGTTCAGCAACATAAAGGAACGTCAGTTTGCCATTTGTCCAGTCATCCATTTATAAAGAATTAAAAATATATATTAATTCGACTGAACCAAGTAATCCAAATTCACTTGGATAGAAGTTCTGATTAGAGTTTGATGAGTTTATTTCTATAGAGATGGCACAGTTAAATGTACTCTTTTCTATCATCTTTGAAATGACAGGTTTCATTTTCCAGTTTTTCCTTTCTCAGAAACATGCTTTTTAAAAAGCATTTTTACCAAAAAGTTTTTAAAATAATAAAGTAGAAAATTTAAATTGGAAACATTAAAATAAATCAAAATAATGATTTTACTTTTTTAACCATTTTAAATGGGTTGAAGGCAACTGAATAGAAATTGAAGAAATGTGACATCTGCTTAGCAGGTGTTCATTGGTCAGGATCTGTCCATGATGAAGAGTTGCTATAATACAGGTCAGGCCATATGATATAAGAATATCTTTTGATATACATATTGCTGCTAAAGAAGCTATAATGGTAGAATATTATATTTGCTCCTACATCCAATATGCTGCCTCCTGTTCTGTATTTCTGTAAGTTATAACCAACTGTTTGGAGTACTTTAAAAGGTGCTGCCCAGTTGTAAAGTGTAGGAATTTATTGAGTACAGCTGTTTCTGAGTACATAGTTATTGGATTAGCAATCTTCCCCTTTTTTCCCTTAGATAGGTGCCCTGTTGTGGTTAGAGATACCTTACCTAAAAGGATAGTGTGCCCTGTGCCCTCAGGCATCACCTTCTCTTTGAAGCCTTTTTCGGTTCCCTTCCTAGTGTCCCTTAAGCACTCCCTGTCTGCTTCCTTAACAGCCATATTTTTTAACATATAGTCTTATAAATGTTTCTTTTTTTGTTATTGTTTCTATTAGACTGTGATTTCCTTTACAGGATTTTTTCCCATTTAACTTTCATTCATCATTATCAGGTAGCGCTATAATGATGGATGGACTTTATTCTTGCATTTTGAGTCATGTTAAGCAAACTTAGTTAATATCTATGTTCATAGCTGGTGCGAACAGGGCATTAGTGAAAATAGGACAGTTGAAATTATAATAACTGCTGCTAGCATTTATTATGTACTTTAAATATGCTGTACAAGTTTCATAAATTATCTTTTTAAATTCTCACAACAAAATTTGTGAGGTGAGTACTTTACCTTAATCCTGCTTTGTCACAAATTAATACTGCCACTCCATTCTCTTTTTGTTTCATTTGCCTAGTATCTACTCATCCATTTATTTTAAAAATTGAGGTATAATTTACATACAGTAAAACACACAAGTCTTAAGTGTACAGTATCCACCACCCATAAATTTTCTCTCATCCCCATTCTAGTCTACATGCACCCCTCTCACCACTATTCTGATTTCTATCAGAATGTATTATATTACCTGTTCTTGAACTAAATGTAAATTGGAACCATGCAGTTTGTAGCCTTTTGTGTCTAGCTGCTTTTGCTCCAACTTAATAATTTTTGAGAGTCATTGAAATTGTGTGCCCATCAGTAATTTATTTTCTTTTATTGCTAAGTTTGGTTAACCAAAATTTGTTTAATCATTCTTATGGTACTGGCCATTGGGTTGTTCCAGTTGTAGGTTTTTATGAATGTAGTTGTTGTAAAAGTCTTTTTCTGGACATTTGTTCTATTTTATTATTAATTCGTTGTTAATCTCTTAACTGTACAGGGTTTGGTTTCTGCAGTTTTAGTCCTCTACTGAGGGTCTTGAAATGTATTCCCCTCGAAAAAGGGGAACTACTATATATTCCTAGACGTGGAATTGCTGGTCATGGAATAGGTTTATTAGAAACATTGAATAGTTTTCCAAAGTGGGTGTCTAATTTTATACTCAGCCAACTATGTATGAGTATTCTAGTTGTTCCACATCTTTGCTGACACCTCATATTATCATTTTTATTTTAACCAGTCTCACTGCTTTCATTGACTTTTCCTTGATAAATAATGATGTTAAGCATATTATACATTCAGATATTCATATTTAGCTAGCTTTTTTTCTGAAACGCTTGTTCAATTCATGTACTCATTTTTTAATTGGGTCGTTCACCTTTCTATGAGTGATTTTTAGAAATCTGGGTATAAATTCTTTGTGTGTGTGTGTGTGTGTGTGTGTGTGTGTGTATTCCAGTTCCTGGCTGCTATTCTGTTTTTATAATGGTGTACTTGGGGTAGAAATTTTTAATTTTGGTGCAGTCTAGTTTACCAATTTTTAAAATGTTTAATGCCTTTCATATCTTGTCAAAATTTTTACCTGCTTCAGTGTCCTGAATATTTTTTCTCAGGGGCTTTGTAGTTTTAGCTGTTATATTCAGGTCTGTGATCTTTCATTAAGTATTACATTGCGTTCATTATTGTGTTATTATTATTATTACACATATATTATAGATTTTTAGTATGTCTTGAAACCTTGGTTCTTTCTTTTCTGATATTTTATTTTTTCTTTCCATATTGCATGGACTTGGACCTCTGTTACAATCTTGAAACATATGTGGTATGAGGGGACATTTATCAAGTCCTTTTTTTTTTTATCTATTGAAATAATACCACTTCTGTATAATATATTCTTTTTATTTATAGATTCGATTTGCTGATAGGATTTTTATGTCTTTTTTCATTTGGGCTGTTGGTCTGTAATTTTCTTTGCTTGCAATATCCTTGTCAGTTTTGATATCACAGTTTTGCTGGTCTCACCAAACAAAATAGGAAATATTCTCAGGCTCTAGTCTATTATAAAGTTTGTGTGTGATCTAATTTCTTCCTTAAATGCTTGGTAGATTAGTAGTGAAATCATCTGGGCCTGAAGTTTTCATCATGTGAAAGCATTTTAAATAATGGACTCTTGTGCCATTTCTAGAAAGGCGTGTTTCTTAGGAGTTTATTAATTTTCTCTATGTTGTCTGACATAAAACTATAATAACCCTTTCAAGAATCAACTTTTGAAATTGATGGCTTTCTCTAATATTAATCTTTTTAAATATTTAATTGATTTGTGCTTTATACTTACTCATTACTTCTTTCTTTGACTTTAATTTTCTCTTTCTAGCTATCTGAAGTAGAAGATTAAAACATTAATTTTAAGCCTCACTTCTTTTAAACCTTTTAATAGATGCATTTTTAGCTATAAAATCCACTGCTTTACCCCTGTTACACAGATTTTGATAATGTATTTTCATCGTCATTTTGGGTTCTTAATAGTATTTCCTTTATGGATGCCTCTTCTCTTTCAAGAATTAACATTTGTATTTTATAATCCCAAAGCATCTCTAATCATCTATTTAGGTTTATGTTTCTAAATATTTGAGAAGGAAAGTGATGACGGAGGATGGAAGGGAACTCAAAGTTCATTCCCCACTACTATTTTCCTAAATTGTTCATCCTCCTCAATCTCATCTATTTGCTTTTAGGTTAGAGTCCTTTCTCAAGTACGTGGATGATATATATACTCTTTGAATCCTTGCATATCCAAAAATATGTTTCTTGAATTTTGTTAGTGAATGATACCTTGGCTAAATATAGGATTCTTGGGTTGCATTTCTTTTATTCCTCTAGATATTATTCTGGTAATTTCAAGTTCTGATGTTGCATATGAGAAATCTAATATCAGACTGATTCTTTCTCCTTTATAGGTAAAATATTTTTTTGAGAATTTTTAAAAATTTTTTATTAAGTTGATTGGGGTAACATTGGTTAATACAATTATATAATTTTCAGGTGTACATTATCATTTGACATCTGTATATTCTATTGTGTGTTTAGCACCCAAAGTCCAGTTTCCTTCAGCTACAATATATTTTACCCCCTTTACCCCATCTACCTCCCCGCTCCTCCCCCACCTCACTAGTAACAACTAGTCTATAGTCCTCTGGTAACCACTAGTCTATAGTCTATGTCCATGAGTCTCTGTTTCTTCTGCTCATTTGTTGCTTTTAGATTTGTATCCCACATATAAGTGATATTATGGCTTATTTCGCTTAGCATGATTATCTCGAGGTCCATCCATATTGTTGCAAATGGCAGTATTTCATCTCTTCTTATGGCTGAGTGATATTCCATTGTATATATGTACCACAGCTTCTTTAGCCAAACATCTGTCATAGGACACTTTGCTTGCTTCCATGTCCTGGCCACTGTGAATAATGCTGCTATGAACATTGGTGTGCAAATATCTTTTTGGATATGGGTTTTCAAGTCTTTGGGATAAATTCCCAAGAGGGATTGCTGGATCATATGGTAGATCAATTCTTAGTTTTTGAGGAAGCTCCATACTATTTTCCACGGTGGCTGTACCAATTTGCAGTCTCAACAGCGGTGTATGAGGGTTCCTTTTTCTCCACATCTTCTCCAACATTTGTTATCACTTGTCCTGTTGATTATAGCTATTCTTACAGGTGTGAGATGGTATTTCATTATGATTTTGATTTGCATTTTCCTAATATCTAGTGATGTTGAACACCTTTTCATATAGTTGTTGGCCATTTGTATGTCCTTTAGAGAGCAATGTCTGTTCAGTTCCTCTGCCCATGTTTTGATTGGATCATTTGTTTTTTTGTTGTTGTTATTGAGTTGTATGAGTTCTTGGTATATTTTGGATTTAGACCTTTATCGGAGGTGTTGCTTGCAAATATATTTTCCCATTCAGATGGTTCTCTCTTTACCTTGTTGATGAATTATTTTGCTGAGCAGAAACGTTTTAGTTTGATGTAGTCCCATTCATTTATTTTAACTTTTATTTCCCTTGCTTTTGAGGTCAAATTCATAAAATCCTCTTAAATCTAAGGTCCTTAAGTTTAGTTCCTATGTTTTCTTTTATGCGTTTTATTGCGTCAGGTCTTATGTAAGTCCTTAATTCATTTTGAGTTAATTTTGGTGTGTGGTGATACACAACAGTCTAGTTTCATTCTTTTGCAGCTGGCTTTCCAGTTTTCCCAGCACAATTTATTGAAGAGGTTTTCCTTTCTCCTTTATATGTTTTTGGCTTCTTTGTCGAAAAGTATTTACCCATATAAATATAAGTTTACTTCTGGACTCTCAATTCTGTTCCACTGGTCCATGTGTCTGTTTTGCTAACAATACCATGCCGTTTTGATTACTGCTGCTTTGAAGTGTAATTTGAAGTTGGGCAGAGTGATGCCTCTAGCTCGTTCTTTTTTCTCAGAATGGCTTTGGCAATTCGACGTCTTTTGTGCTTCCATACAAATCTGATGAGTTTTCTATTTCTTTCAAAAATGCCTATAGGATTTTGATGGGGATTGCATTAAATCTGTATAATGCTTTAAGTAACATGGTCTTTTTAACTATGTGAATTCTACAAATCCAGGAATACAGAATATCTTTCCATTTCTTTGTGTCTTCTTCGATTTCTGTTAATAGGGTCTTATAGTTTTCATTATATAGGTCCTTCACTTGTTTCTATAAATTTATTCTTAGGCATTTCATTCTTTTTGTTGCAATTGCAAAAGGAATTATTTTTTCCACTTCTTTTTCTGACACTTCATTATTAGAGTATAGGAAAGCTGTGGATATTTGAACATTGATTTTCGTGTCCAGAAACTTTACTGTATTTGCTTATTGTTTCTAGTAGTGTTTTTGTGGAGTCTTTAAGGTTTTCTATATAGAGAATCATGTCATCCACAAATAGTGACAGTTCGACTTCTTCGTATCCTATTTGGATGCATTTTATATCTTTCTCATATCTAATTGCAGTCACTAGGACCTCCAATATTACGTTGAATAACAGTGGCGATAGTGGACAGCCTTGGCTTGTTCCTGATCTTAAAGGGAAGGTTTTTAGTTTTTCACCATTAAGTATAATGTTGGCTTGTCATAGATGGCCTTTATTATGTTAAGGTATTTTCCTTCTATACTGATTTTGTTAATAAATGGGTGCCGTATCTTGTTGAAGGCTTTTTCTGCATCTATTGATATGATCATATCATTCTTATTCTTTAATTTGTTTATGTGGTATATCGCATTAATTAATTTGTGTATGATGAACCAACTATCCCTGTGCCCCTGGGATGAAGCCAACTTGATCATGTTGTATAATCTTTTTAATATGTTGCTGTATTCGGTTCACTAGTATCTTATTTAGGATTTTTGCATCTGTGTTCATGAGAGATATTGGTCTGTAGTTTTCTTTCTTTGTGTTATCTTTACCAGGTGTTGGTATCAGAGTGATACTGGCCTCATAAAATGGGTTGGAGAGTATTGCCTCCTCTTCGATTATTTGGAAGAGTTTGAGGAGAATAGGTATTACGTCTTCTTTGAATGTTTGGTAGAATTCACTGGTGAAGCCATCTGGTCCTGGACTTTTACTTTTTGGTAGATTTTTGATGATTGTTTCAATTTCCATACTGCTGATTGGTTTATTTAGATTTTCCAGTTCTTCTTGATTCAGTCTAGGAAGGTTGTATTTTTCTAACTAGTGGTCCATTTCTTCTAGGTTATTAAATTTGGTGTGATATACCTTTTCATTGTATTCTTGTATGATCCTTTGTATTTCTGTGATGTCAGTCATAATTTCCCCTCTTTCATCCTTGATTTTGTTGATTTGTGTCCTTTTTTTTTTTTTTTTTAATGAGTCTAGCTAGGGGTTTGTCAATTTTATTAACCTTCTCAAAGAACCAGCTTTTTTGTTGCATTTCTTTTTGTTTGTTTGTTTGTTTGTTTTCAATTTCATTTAATTCTTCTTAATTTTGATATTTCTTTCCTTCTGCTGACTATAGGCTTCATTTGTTCTTCCTTTTCTGGTTTTTTAGGTTATTTATTTGGGCTCATTCTTGTTTTTGGAGATACGCCTATAATGATATGAACTTTCCTCTTATGACCACTTTTGCCATGTTCCAATATTTTTGATATGTGTACTATCATTGTCATTCATTTCTATGTATCTCTTGATTTCTCTTTTTATTTCTTCTCTGACCCAGTTATTCTTCAGTAGCATGCTATTTAATCTCCATGTATTTGTGGTTCTTCCTGCTTTCTTTCTGCAGTTGATCTCTAGTTTCAAAGCATTATGATCAGCGAATATGGTTAGTATTATTTCAGCCCTCTTATATTTGTTGAGGCTATCTCTATTTTGTTCATTTTGAATGTTTCAGTTTCTTTGCTCTGCTCTTCTAGGTGTTTTTTTCAATTCCTGATATTGATTATATGACTTGTGTTCGAATTCACTGAGTTTTTTTCAGAAGTACCATCCTGAATTCTCTGTCTTTGAAGTCACATATTTCTGTGTCTGTAAGCTTATTTTCTGGAGATTTTTCTTTTCTTTCTGCGATGCTTTGTCACCTTGGTTGTTCATGGTGTTTAATGTTCTATTTCTCTGCCTGGGCATTAATGAAAGTGTATTCTACTGTTTTTCCAGAAAGACTTATTATATAAAGGTCTCTATTTAGCCTGTTGCAAAGAAGGAGTTTTTCTTTTGGTTTCCTATAGGTGGCGTCTCAGCTTCTTGGATCCCTGCTTTATATAAAATCTTAATAACACTTTTTAAATTTTCTTGTAGATATTTAATCACGCTCGCTACCCTCAGTTTCAGTCCCTGTCAGTGTCAGCGACAGTCTCAGCAGCATTTGTTCAGATTCTCCTGGGCTCCGCGGTGATCTGTCTCTGAGGGTATGGGAGGAGGAGCCCTCTGTGTTAGGAGTTGGGGGCTGCGTCTCAGCCTTGGTTTTGTAACCATGGCCGGCAAAAATCAACTATTGTTCCTCTGCGGTCACGTCCTGCTTCTCTGCTTTCTGCCCTGATGACTGGACCCTGCAGTTTTCCCAGGCAGGGCTGTTCAGGGAACTCGCCACTCCTTCACCCCTCTCCCTCCTCCTGCAGTGAGCTCAGGCGGCTGCAGAAGGCAGTTTCTTTATTTCTCCCAGTCCACTGCCCGACAGTCAGGGTTCTGACCTGTGGTAACTCTTATGTGCAGATACCACGCTCAGATGCGCTGATGTGCAGGTTGGGTGTTTTTTGTTGAGTTTTAGGTGTTCAACTTATTGTTGTTTCAAAGGGAGAGATCTATGTTTTTGATAAATTATTTTTTTTATCTGGAACCTTAAATGATTCTCTCTTTTTATTATTTACAAAATGAGTACTTTAATAGTATTTACCTAAATGTGTACAACATTTCTTTAGTCTAACCTGGAACGCAGCAAGCCTATTCAAATTGCAAACTCAGTCTTTAGAACCAGTTAAATTTTTTTCTGTTGCTTGTTTAATTATTACCTGTTCTCTAACTACTCATATTTCTCTTCTCGATTTTTTTTTTGCATATTATAGCTTCTAGATCTGTCTCCTTAGTCTCTTATTTCATAATTTGTACCTCTTTACATTTTTACTTTGTGCTTTGAAGTACTTAATTGCACTTAATTTTAGTCTTTGTAGTGACCAGTAGTTTCTTCAATTAATTTACTCAGTTGTTAGCTTTGGAAATCATGTGTTTTATCTTCATGAAGTCTTGCTTTAGTACTTAAGTCTTCTTATAGGTTTTCATTATTTTTCTAAATTCAAGTTTTGTTGCTTTTCTCTTCCACAACTTAATTTCACTGTTTGACAGATATTCCTGTTTATAGCTGCTAAACTCTCTAGATGTATATTTATTTTTCAACATTAGCTTCTTGAAACTCAAGTCTGATGTTGGAGAGAAGCTTGTGTCCCATGGGTCAGTGTTGTAGAAGCAGATAGGTCACCAGTCCACTGCAGAGGAACCTGGACCCACAGACTCTTTACTTCTCAAACTTAGTACTCTATCCATCCTGTCTATAACTTCTTGTCCTCTTAGATGCCAGTGAGATCAGGCATAGACTTGTAGGACCGATGCCAACCTCCTCACCTTTTTTCTGCTCCCATTACCAGCAGGAACTCACAGTTCATCTGGGCTAAACTTTCTGTGAACATGACCTCTAGTCCATACGTAGGGATTAATTCTTATCCTATTAAATAGCCGTGCAAAGAGTGTTCTTTTTCCTGAAAATAAAGGAAATAAAAATCATGTTTTTTTTTTTTAATGTAGGAAAGTTGATAAGTGCTTTTAAAATATACTGAAGTATTTTAAAATTTACATTGTGTTACTTTTTCCTTCACCCTCAAATGGACAACTTATAATTACTCTTTATTATATGTTTATAGGTTAGCATGGCCTCATTGAAAGAATTAGACCAAAGACTCTTTGAAAATTACATTGAGATGAAAGCTGATCCCATCGTTGGCTCCTTAGAACCTGGAATTTATGCAGGCTATTTTGATTGGAAAGACTGCCTGCCTCCAACAGGTAAATGGTATCAAGTTATCAAAGTTCTCTAAAATTACTCTAATACATCTAGTGTAATAAACATAGATATGCTTTTATCAGTTAATAGATGCTTAAAATGCTTTTCTTTTTATTCACATTTTTCTTGTATTTACTAAGGGATTGGTTTGATTTTAACTTTTTATTAGCTTAAACCCATTTCTTGATAATTTGTAACTTAGTACACTTTTTAATTATTAATACTTAATTGCTTAATTATTTTTAAATTCCAGAGAATAATTAATACACTTTATAATATTTGATCATTTTTAGTAATGCATACTTGCTTCCCGTGATTTTTTTTTAATTACATTGATATAATAGACTTTTGACAGTTTTATGCAATGACTTTGTGACCGTCATGAAAAAATTAACTTAAAGTATCTGGTCATTCCTATGTAAGACGTAATTATTGATGCTGAAAAGGTGAAGAATAGAAGGAAAATGTGTAGGAATAAGATTAATATAGTAATATAGCAAAGAAAATTGAACTGTAGGAGAATGACTGACACAGTTCCAGTATTATCTTTGTGATATCAAATGACAGTCACTTAAATCACTTTTATCATATATATATTTAAAAATAACCATTGCTTGCTGAATTAAATAAACTTTTTGGTTGCGCAGACAGTTGTTTTTTTGTATGAAGTAGTGTGCGATATATAAAACCAAGTTACCTATTAACATTTTTATATAGAAGTAATCCTATATAGAAATGATCATGTTCCTATTATATAGAAATGATTATAGATTGTTTTTGGATATATGTGTAGATGCATCAGGGAATCGTTATCAGATTTGAGTTAATCTTCATTCTTTTAACTAAGTATATTAATCACCTTTTGTTTTTATCACGTAATGCTTTTATTAGATGATGATAAAACTGTTTACTTTTTAATGCCTTTGGTTTTTATTGTATAGTATTCACATTAGGTGGTAACAATATAATGATGCCAAAAGTCTAAACTAAAAACCAGAATAATTAAATTAATAATATTTTATATAACACAGGTATTTAATTTTCTGAAATCACAGTCATTAGAGTCATATGAAGTCTTTTGCCTACAGGTGGTCCTCATTGATCTTTTTTCCCCCCTAAACTTTATTACCTTTCTATACAAATACTCTACTGTTTCCAAACTGGATTATAGTTTATATCTCAAATATATTCTCTTAAAGTTTAAATCAGATCCTGGTAGTATCATGCTTAAAATCTTTGCAATACCTTCTCGTTATTCTTACAGTAAAATCTGCAAAGCAGTTTAGTGCTGGCCCCTGCCTGGTGCCATGGCACACCACCACCATCCACCACTGTTCCCATTGGCTCTATCCAGCTGTGCTTCAGCACATTGGGTTTTTTTTGTTGCCTAAACCTTCCAAATCCTTCTAACTCAGGGCCTCTTCAAAATTGTTTTTTCCTTTGCTTACACAATAATTCTTCCTTATCTTCATAGGACTTTTGACATTCAGGTCTCAACTTAAATATCACTACACCAGTCACCCAATCTGAAGAAATAACATGGCCAATGAAGAATATACATGGTACTTTAGATTTAACCTATGAAGCTACCTCATATTTTATTTGTAAAATAATTATTTCAAGGGAGAATGCCTACATGTGGTTCCTGCACTGGTCATTATTATACTGGTTGAGCTTATTAAAGCTAAATCGATAAGGTCATAGTTAGTGGGTTAATTATCACAAGGTTGTTGATAAAATTGACCTTCTGTGATAAGCATAGTTTATGACTTTAAGTGAACAAACATGACTTTCAACAAGAAATTATCATTCTTTTTCCCAAGATCATCAGTTAACAGCCTCTGGAACTTTTGATCTCTTATCTCTTTTCAAAACTCTTGAGCCCAGATGACTTTTGAAATTTCAGTATTTTGGGACTTTTCTTCTTTTTCATAGCCTTGTACTATAGCCTGGTATTTTCAGGACTGTCTCTATCATTGGTAGTCCTATCTCAAACTTCTTCTGAGTCATCACCTTCAGCATCTCTCTCTGTAGCCTAATCTCTGTACACTGAGCTTCAGATCTTTTTATCTACCTTCCTAGCAGATGCCTCTAACATCTGCTGGAACATTCCTGAGGCCACATCAGCTTAGCAAGTCCAAAAGCAAACTCATCATCTTCTCTTTCTCCCCAACTCCAAATCAGTTGTTTCTGCTGCTGTACCTCAACTCAATGTGAAGGGTGGAGATGTCAACCAGGATTCCTCGTACTCCTCTAGTTCCATCAGAGATCTAGTTACAAGTGCCACTTCCTTGTCTCCATTCCTATTCTGTTCCCTATCATTTTTCATTTTTTCTTACCAAGACATTCAAGTGTCTCCTTATAGTCCCAGCACTCAAGACTTGCCTGTTTCATATCTATGTCCGCCTCTTTGAGAAGCTCATCTTTCTAAAATATAAATTGGATCTGTCATTCCCCTGCTTAAAACCCGTCAGGATGACTCATTCTTCCTCAGCTAAAACCTAAACTTCTTAGACATTGCTCATGCTTATACTTGCTCATGACTGTCCTTTATTTCCCTCACTCACCTCCTCTCAACCTCTCATGCCTGCCTCTAGGCAGCAGGCAGTCAGAACCACTTCATTGTTGAAAGCCCATACCTGCTCCACTCTCGCTCTTTCCTTATACTTAGGTGCTTCTTCCTGGGGAGCTTTCCCTGCTCACCTCCCCATGTGCATCCAAGTTGGGTTAGTATTCCTTCATCTTTAGTGCCTCTGCAGTGGTTTTCTGTTCTTTGCATCACCCTTGCATGTAGGTACTATCATCATCTGCTTTCTGGTCTCTTCTGCTGTGCTGGGTCTTCCTGGCACAGGGGCTATCTTTTTCATGTCTGCACTCCCAGTGTTTAGCACAGTCTCAGCATAGATAAGATACTCTGTTTGTTTGTGGAGTGAATGAAGACAGATAGTTTACTAGTATGTGTTACATGCTATTGAGACTGCTCAGACACCTGGCGACCCTGTGAATGAGTGATGTCCATGATGTCCTCTCCTCAGCAGCCCTGCTCAGCTCCTACAGATGCATGTTTATGGCTTCTTTTATATTTGGTCTTCTCTTATATTTGGTCTTCCTCTTTTCCTGCTGGCTTCTATTTTTCCATCATTATTGTCTTTTCCAAAGAATCCTGCCTTCTCATGTGCCTGAAGTAGGACAGCTTCAGTTTTGTCATTTTTGTCTCTAGCAATGTTTCAGGCTTAATTTGTTCTAGGACCCACTTGCTCATCTTTCTGGCCATTCACAGTATCTGCAGAGCTCTCCTCCAATGCCATCTGTCATATGAATCAACTTTTTTCCTATCAGCCTTCTTCACTGTCCAATTTTCACATCCATAGATAGTAATTGGGAAACGAGGGTGTGAATGATCTTAGCCTTGGTCTCTAATGACACATATTTACTCTTGGTGATCTTTCCTAATTCTTCCATTGCTGACCTTCCAAGTCATAGCTTTCTTTTGATTATTTTTATTTATTAGTATACAGTCTTACTAAATGTGCAAGCCACTCTTCAGTTTATCTTCCAGTTTTGCAGTTGTTATTTTCAAATTTTTTTCAATAAGAAAGTAAATCATATTATGTCTAGTTTCCATTCTTATTCACTTTTTAATAAATAGTGTACAGTGGATATCCATATTTGTTGAATCGAATTACATTGAATTAAAATGATTATATTAGGACTCATTTTCTTGTTTTGGGAATTCCCATATGGTAGATTTGTACACACCTAAATTTTGAGCAATTGCATTTGAATTAAATTGTAAGTGTCATGTATACCCAGTACATCAGCAGTTGTATTTGGCATTGCCATGTAAAAAGTAACATATTGCTCAGGGATAGTTTAAATTATTTTAGCAAAATTAATATTTTCTTCAATTATTAGCATATATTGAACATAACTATTAGCACTGACATTATTCTTAAATTATTTGGTGTATCTTTTAAAGGTTATCAAATTACTTATGTTTCTGTGAGAACAGGAAAAATTGTGACACAGCTACTGAAAATTTTCTCTGTGTTTAATGGTTATTACAGCAAATAAGACTTGGTCACTAGGCTTCAGTCTTCATGAACAGTTGCTCATATCTGTCTCCATTTAAACTCTAGTTGTTACTGGGAAACACAATTTACTTGTGAATGATGAAGAGGAAGGCTCTCTTCTCTTTCTCCCACCATCCTTGACTTGCAACTTTCCCCAACAGTCAGGAATCTTTAATGCACACTGAAGACCGGCAACAGCAGTGACAGCATTCCTGGTGGGGTGGATGCAGGCTTACTTTCTTATCAGTTCATCTCTGTAAGGGGTGTCTTTGGGAAAAAGCAGTGCAGGAGATCTTTTCCTCCCTTAAGGGGCACAGTCAGGTCACAGTACTTCAGAGGCCATTACTACTGACTATTGTTACACCATGGTGGACCCTAGGACAAGGCCTCAGTGAGGATATCCTCATATTTCCTCAGCTATGAAATTGAACTAGTACAAGCCATTGATGTAAGTAATAATGGTTTGTTATCTCTGGATAATTTTTTTAAAACAAAATTAGTATTTTGCTATCAGTGTGACATCGAGTGATATGGCCTTTTACCTAGCTCTTTTTTTCTTTTTAAAGATAAACATCATTTAGGAGCAGATGGCACATGGCACTGCAATGTCAGCAGTACTCTTTCTCAGATTCCAAAAACGCTTAGTTATTGTCAGTATTCATTTCACTTTTATAAACTGTATTTAGTTCTCCTCTTCATGTATTTTTGACTTTGTGATCACTAACTGAACTTAGTCTTGCATAGTCATATAGTGATTTTTAGTTTGTTGAGAGTTGACTTGAGACCTCATGTAAAGTGAGCAGTTAAAATAGTTTGACTATTAATCTTCCCGAATAATTTCAATTAACAACTTTAGTATTATCTTTAAAGTTTTCATCTCCAAAAACTAAATTTTTTAAATCATATAGGTAACCGATTACTTATTGCTTAAGTTAGCAATAGTTTCTGATTATGTAGTAATTTTTTTTAAATCCAGTTGATTAATTTCATGATTCAAGAAGAGATCCCATTAAAGCCATAGCTATGCTTTTATAACCTGACAGTTGGATATTTAAATTGTTATCACCTCTCTATTTGTGTACATGTCAGGAAAGATTATTCTGGTTAGTTCTGAGTCACCAAACTGTTTGTTTTATTATCCAAAATTATTAAGAGCTCAGAATATTTGCATTTGTTAAATTTTAGCTAAATTAATGGTCTCCATTTACAAACTCACATGGATGTTTACATCTTTAAAACATTTGAAGAAAAATAATCCTTCAACTTTTCACTTAAATATTGGTTTTAACTTTTTTCTATCTAAAAAGCATACAAATTTATATATATATTCCTTAAAGAGATTTAATAAATGAATTTTAACCATTTTTATTTTTATGTAAGTAAAGTACTTTTCTGATTTTTAATTCAAAATGCTTTTATATTATAGTTACTAAAGTTATAAAGGGAAGGGAAGACATTTATATAATTCATAACGTGAATATTATAGTGCCTTCTAAAAATATAGTAGCATAAAGAGTTGATTGTTATATATATGATATATATAATCTGGAGCAGAATAATTTTTCATATATCAGTAATATGTCAGGTTATAGACTCCGTAGTAGTGCTCAGTTTCATCATTGAGCAAGAGTTATTAAGTGTACATTGTCAGTGCAGTGTGCTAGGCAGCATTAAAGGAAGTGGATGAAAGAGAAAATGTAAATCTAATAATGGCGACAAAGGCATTTGTACAGTTCTGCTTGTCTGTGCTTATTCTACTCAAGAGAATTTTAATTTTATATTAAGATCTCTACCTTTCAGAATCTTATCTTTCAGGCATTTTCATTGTCTGAATTCTGTAAGAGCCAATTCATAGTTACATTATCTCATGCATCTCATAACTTCAAGTAATTGAAAGTTCAGGTCAGTTTAGCATTTCTAGAGAATAAGAGAAATATTAGAAGAATGGGGATAAGGAAAATAGTATCTTTGATTTTCAGAAAATGGAAGACTACAGACCTCAAAGCTTGATGTTGCTCTTTGAGCAAATGGATCATGAAAATGTTTGTGGGCCTTTTAAAATAATAAATTATATATATTATCTGTATGTATGCATTTATGTTCACACATATTTGTTATATACACATATGCTTCTATACACACACATATACATTTGTTACTATGTATATACATAGTAATATAAGTTGTCATTTATTAAGTATATACTATGTGCCAGGCAGAGGACTTTACATAAATTATCTGGTTTAATCCTTAGCACCTCAAGAAGTAAGTGATATTTTTATTCTCATCTCATAGATGAAGCCATTTAGCACAGAAGAGGGTAAGTAAATTGCCCTAGATCGCATAGCTAAGAAGTGGTGGGGTTCAGAATTCAAATCCAGCAGCCCCTACTTCAGCACTATGTCGTAATGGTAGACAAAGAGCTAACAATTTCCATTAAAAATCTTTTAAGAAAAAGGTAGATAACCTGGTATAAGACAAAAATCTTGAAATTCACAAAAGAACTAAAATCACCAGTAAACATGAAAAGATATTAAAACTCATCAATACTCAAAGAATGAAAAATTAAAAATTGCATCAAGTTGTCATTTTTTAAAAATTCCAGTTGGCAAATGTTAAAAAGCATGATAATACCTGCTTTTTGGTAAAGGTACCAAGAAACGAACTAGCCTATCTTTCTAGAAGTGTAAATTGGCACAGCTGTACACACGTATGTATGTGTAGTGCATGCATATATATGTATGTATAATTTGCTTAGAAATTCTAAGAATTTACCTTAAGAAAAACATCATACAAAGAAAGAAATATGTACAGTGATGTTTATTGAAGCATTGTTTTATATAAACAAAATCTGAAAAACAACCTAAACACACATTAGTTAATGGATTAAGTTATGATATATCTAATTAATAAGATGCATCCATTACAATGGATGAGATGGACACACACTCCTTTTAAATGGATCAGATGGATACACATACACACAGATATTGTCCATATGACCTGTGAATTCTCACATGGTAGCTTTGTGCACTCCCTAAATTTCGAGCAGTTGCATTTGAATTAAAATGTAAGTATCATGTATACCCAACATGTCAGTTGTTCTATGTAGCATTGCCATGCAAAAAATAACATATTGTTCCGGGATAGTTTAAATTAATCTTGCTAATTAATTTGGTAGACAAATGCTTTCATTATCCTCTCATTTTTATTTTAAAGAGGATATATGATTTACAGTTTTTCATATACACATGTATCTTGACAAGGAGTGGGAAGTAGAAATTTGGAAAACTTTAGTTTTCTCCTTTAAAGTTTTGTGTTTGAATATTTATAAGGAGCATACATTGGTAGTTTTTAAAAGATTCTTATATTTTTAAAAAATGAAGAAAACTATTCATAGAGTCAGCACACTCATGAAAAAAACAGGTGACTATAACACTAACTTATTTTCTTCATAGACACACACTTGATTTGACAGTCCAAGAAATGACACACTGGATAAATCAGGAGTCATTTCGGCAAGTCATTTGACAGTTTTTCCTGATAAGCTTTTGGAATCAGCATGGCTGGAAAAATTACAACCAGTGTGTCTTGATGTCAGCCTACAGGGAAATCTCCAGTCATTGCAGGAAGATATTTTAAAACAATGTTTAACATTCTATTAGCCATTTGAAAATGGAGGAATAAAAACTACTTTAGCCAAATTTATGGAGATAAACCTAATATTGGTTTTTCTAGCACTGTCTTACATTATACATAAAAAGATTCTACAATGTTTTTATATAAGCCCGTGATGGGTTCTCCTAACATTAATGACAAAATTTAACATGCTTTATTAATTAGTACTACCACAGAATCAAAAATATAAACTTCAGAGGAATTCTGGTTTTTGGAAATGGTGGAAGAACCTGTATTGGGCTTAACCCTTCCACAATTTAAAAGCGTGCACAAAATATAGAAAAGATGTATTTGAAACACTGGAAGGTTATAGAAATCAAAAAGAAACTGAAAGGAATGCTTCAACCTTTGAAGAAGGTGAACCTGTACTGGCCACGATCTGTCTGTATATAGCTTTCACCTGAGGGCTCTCCGATTTACAGCACCCAGTGATTACTCCTTCAGCAGAAAGCCACAGCCCTGTGCTACAAGGATTGTGGGCTGAAGAAAGTAACAGTAGGTGGAAACTTACATCTGAAGGAAGAAATAAAAGCACAATCGAAAACCTTATTTTATAAAACTCCAACTCCAGGTGATTTTACTAGTAAATTCTATGAAACATTTAAGAAGAAATAATACCAATTTCACACAAACTATCAGAAAATATAGGAGAAAGACACATGTCCAATCTCATTTTATGGAGCTCACATAACTTCAAACCAAAAATCTGACCAAGAGCATTACAAGGAAAGAAAACTGCAGATCAGTATCTTTCATGAACATTGGAGAACAATATTTTAACAGATTTGTTTAGTGAAGCAAATAAAGCAGTATTATCTGTACAAAGCAGAACTTTATCTCAGACACACATGGTTAGTGAAACATTTGAAACTCAATCATTGTATTAACAGCCTTAAAAAGAAAAATAATGTAGTCATCTCAGTAGGTACAGAGAAATCACTTAACAAAATTCAACATCCATTCGTGATAAAAACTCTTAGCCAACTAGAAATAGAAGGAAACTTCTTAAACCCAATAAAAAGATTGACAAAAGTTCTATAACTAATATTATATGATGAAATATAGAACACTTTCCTCTAAGATTAGAAAGGAGAGAAGGGTGTCTACTTTCATCAGTCCTATTCACCATTGCACCGGAGGTCCTAACTGTTGTAATACAGCAAGAAAAACAAAGAAAGATTGAAAAAATAATACAAAACAAGTAAAAGTGTTTTCACTCCAAGACACTATCACTCTGTATGTTAAAAATCCTAAGGTATCTACAAAACTACTATCATTAATAGGTGACTTTATTGAGACCTCATAATGCAGAATTAATATACAAAAATCAGTTATATTTAAAATATAACAATTGTAAATACAGCAAAAATGGAATATAAACTTTAAAAATTTTAATTTGCATCAAAACATACACAATTAGGAATAAATTGAACAAAAAAAAACATTTAAGACCTCTTCACTGAAGACTAAAAGTTACTGTGAATGAAAATAAAGAAAACCAAAGTAAATGGGGAAGGTATGCCATGTTTTTCTGTTGAAAGTCTCAATATTGGTAAAAAGTCACTTCTCTCGCATTGATCTATAGAGTCAGTACATTCCCAATCAAAACTCCAACAGGATTTTTTTGTAGAAATTGGAGGATGATTCTAAAAATTTTTTAGAAAAGGTAAAGGACTTTAAATATCCAAAACAATCTTAAGAAGAGGAAAGTTGGCGTATTCACACTACTTGATTTAAAGACTTTTAAAGGTACTAGAATAACGGTAGTATGGTATTAGCATAAGGATAGACAAATAAACCCATGAAACAGAATAGAAAATATAAAAATAGACCCACACATACGTAGTTGATTTTTGACAAAGGCACAAAGACATTTCCATGGGGAAAGGAAGTCTTCTAAACAGATATACTGGAACAAGTGAATAAATGTATAAACAAACATTTCATAAAAGAAGATACGTAAATGGCCAACAAATGAAAGGTATGCACCGTTATTTGTCATCAGGGGAATGCAAGTAAAACCATAATGAGATAGTAGTTCACACCTACTAGAATAGCTAAAATTAAAGACTGGCAGTACTATTACATGTTGGCAAGGATGTGGAGCAACTGGAATTCTCTTGCATCGTTGATAAGGCTGTAAAATGGGGATCCACTTTGGAAACAGCTTCTTACAAAGCTAAACGTAAATCTACCCTATGACCCACCAATTCCGCTTCTAGGCATCTTCCTAAGAGAAATGAAAAATAACTGCACAAATAGACTGTACAATGTAGCTATCACCACTTTATTCATAATCGCCCCAAACTGAAAACAACCTAAATAACCATCAAGAGGAGCATGTATGAAGTTTTAGTATAATCATACAATGCAACAGTATCCATGCAACAGGGTACTACTTACCTTGTTGTTACTGATACCTAGAATGTAGATAGATCTTAAAAACATTATGCTTAAGTGAAAAAAGGAAAATACAGAAGAATACATAATATAGGATTCCATTTAAGTGGAGTTCAAGGACTGGCTAACTAATGTGTGGTGACAGAAACCAGAATGGCGATTGCCTATGGGGATTGACTGACACGTAGCATGAGAGAACTGTTAGGAGCCTTGGAAATATTCTATATCGTGATTGTGATAGGTACACAGTTACATTTTATCAAATCAAAAATTGTACACTTAAGATCTATACATTCACTATGTAAATTTTACCTAAAAAATTCACTGACTGGAAAAAATATTAAAGTCATACAATAAAAATTGAGTTATTAGAAAAGAGCATGCATAAAATTAAATGGTACAATTAGAGAAACAAAAACTAAAAAAAGTCACATACGTAAATTGTGTAAGGATAGTTGTGGGGATGACATACAAGAGGTAAAAGAACAGCTTAGTAAGAGCTAATGCATACATTCTAAGGGTTTTAGATATTGGCAGTTGTAAGTGCTCTGTGGTGTGGCTGCCTCATAATAGCCAATGAAATGATAGTTACAATTATAAAAATGTAGTGTCCAAAGATAAGTTGCAGATTCCTGTGTCCTGAAGTCATTATCTGGCTGTGTGAAAAATGGTTGTCAGAACAGACTATTTTAGCCTGGAGAAAGGATTAGTGACAAATCTAATAGCTCTCTTCAAATATCTTATTTAAAAAAAAAAAAATTAATTCTGTATAGCTGCAAAGATTATTAGAATTACAATGAAAAAGGTAGCAGTTGTAGTTAGAATTTTCTAAATATGGTCAGCTTTATAAGAATATATATTCCATAACCTCCAGTTTTTACGTGCATGATAACCAGCCAACATCTAGATACACTATTATCAGGGACTCCTGCTTGATCTGATGGCCTCAAGACTTGCAGACTCTCAGACTCTGCCACTGTTAGCTAGGATAATCAGACTTGCCATCATGTATATGGTAGGTCTCTTGAGGAACAAACAGGATTTGGGAAGTTGAAATTATTATGGTAGGACATTCCAAGCCACTGGAGGTTTCAAAAAAAAAAAGTATCTGAAATGATGTTTTAAGAGAAATTTTAATGTGATAATGACAAGCTGGCATGGTTGTTGGTTAGGAGAAGGGGCAGGGAACCATTCCTGAAATCTTGGAGTGAGGCAAGTAGACTGTGAGCTTAGGCGAGTTAGAAGAAAGATCAACTAGATTTCAATTAGGATGAACTGTGACTAGATAACAGTTAACATTATAAAATATAGTAGACATATTTACAACTTGAGGAGAACTGTCAGATAAACATTTTCACATTTCATTCAGTAGTATATCTTTTTCTTCTAGAAAAAAATAATTAAATTTAAAATTAAGTATGTAAAACTGCTTTCCAGAGTAGGACTTGAGTCTCTTATAAATGTTTAAAATTTAAAGGGAAAAATCATTTCTTTCAATTTGCTTACTTTAGTATATGTCACTGCTCAATTATATTGGAGACGGTGCTGGGATGTTAAACTAAGAAAGCAAATTATCAATTTAGAATAGATTTTTCTGGACCTCTATTATCAGTAAGTTGCCTGTTTGAGCCTGTTTGGACAATCATTGGATGACTGCTGACTGTATGAGACAGGAACTATGCTAATGTTTCATAAGACAATATCCTACATAATTACAGTCATCACTGAGTCTAAAAGTTCTTCCTCCATACTTTTAAATGTCCTAAGGAATGGCTGAATTACTATTATAAGAATTTTTTCCTTCCACTGAGTATATATTGCATAAATCCATATGCAAAGTTATCCCGTCTGTTAAACTTCAAGTTCTCTCCCCTTAGCTTCATTTTTAGTTTTTGTAAAAGCATTTAGATAAACTTCTACTGCAGCGTCATTTCTGATCAACTTTGTACCCTACCACAAATGCATTACCACCAAACATTACGTTAGAATAATTAGTATTTTATTAAAGATATAAATTCAGTGGGAAATACAGGTGTTTTTCTGTTCTAAATAGTACATTCTTCTAAAGGAATTCAGAATGCTACTTCAATCATACAAGTTATCATTTACCACTTATAGATTTTAAAAGATCTAATTATGCTTTGCACACTGGCCAAAGAAAATTATACATTTGTTGCCCTGTTCGAACTTAGTCTAAGTTGAATTTACATATATGGAAATATATGTATTTGGAACACTGAGACTCAAATAAAAAAAGTGAAATCAATCTGTTAATCTCTTTACGCAAAGTGTAAAATATTTCCTCCAAGAAGCCTCCAAGAAGCATTTTCTAGTTACATTTTCTTTTCATTCACAAATTCAGCAAATATTATCAAGTCTGTTATATACAAGACAAATTTTCCAAGTTATTCAAGATAGCAATTCCTCATTTCCAAGTTTAAAATTTAAATAGAGAAGCTGGTGTGTGAGAAACTCATATTGTGTATGAGATTAAATCATTGTGATTCTTACTTAAGTTAGGAAACATTCATATTCTTCTTCAGTATTGTGTGTCCTACTCTGAGAATTGAGAAGTATATGGAGAACCAAGCCAGTAAACTCAAGAGTGTACCGACTAATGTTCTCCGTACTCTGGACTATCTTTAAAATGAGAATTTGCTAGAGGAACTCCTGAAACTATTTCTTGATCTTAGTATCTGTATCTGTGGTGCACACTTCTCCTTTTGGATGATTGGTAGTGTGTATGTGAGAGGGCAGGTGTTTGGGTGAAAAAATGGCATTAGGTAGCAAAAATTAAAAAGTTAAATGCTAAAATCTGTTATCCCCATGTGATTTCATATTTATTTATTTTTAAAAATGGTATCTTCTTGAAGCCTTGAGATGTTTTTCCCTCTTTTAAAATTAGAATCCACTGGGTTATGTAAAAATGTGAAAAACAACTTCTTTGCTGTTCATTGACTATATACTCATCTATTATTTTCTTTTAAATTATCGTTTCTTTGAAATTAAGCTAAGGAAAATATATTTCCACTGCCATGTGAAGAGTATCCTGATTGGTTATTGTATTTTTTTTCCCAGCTTTTTTTTTTTGTGATTTTAAATATATCTTTGTATTTCAGTGAGCTATTGCACTTACCTCTGAGGTAGTGGCTTGACTGCTTGCCATTTATATCATTAAATCAGCACCTCCTATTTAAACATTCATCTAACCACTCATAGGGAAAATCTTTTTCTGAAATTTTTTTGGGGAGTTTACTAAAATACATTTTTACGGCTGGTACATGGGTCTGTGTAGGGCCATTACAGTAAAGCTTTCTGGATCATCCTTATGTTCAGTCATATTCAGAATTAGAGAAGAGCGAACAAAAGAAACACTCTCACTCCATCATTATCTCAACCTAAATGGAAAGAAGGACAGGAAAACATTTGAATCTTTGGAGATTGTGAATCAAGAATAACACCCCTCTTCTCTGCCCTAGAATAAGACAGTAGAGTCAGCAGATGAAAAACATGATACTAGACAATATGGTTTAGATGTAAAAGCCATATGAGCTTCCTAATCTTCAGACTTGAAATAGGCCACCAAAGAGAAATGCTAAGACTGCAGAGCAAATACATCTGCCTGGATCACTGCCTCACACTGGTTCAGAGTAGAGAGGAAAGAAGAAGGAGACCAAATTCCCATGCTCAAGAGTTTAAGATTCACTCTACCTGACCAAAAGGTGTACTAGTATCTGTGTTCCACCAGCTAAGAAGTCCCACCTCTGTAGGAGAGGAGTAGGGAGTGAAATAGAGGTCAGAAGTGTCAGGGGGAAATCCCACTCATAGAAATCAGAAGAGTTGGGAGACACCATTCCCTTATTAAAAACCAAACAAACTTTTAACAAGACATAGCTACCTTTAGGTGTGCAGACAAAATATAAGAGCGGATATCAGCAAAAAAATACATGTGCATTCCATTAATATACAAAGAAGGAGAATTATTTCAGAATTTAAATATAAATTCCCATTACAAATAAAATACCTTGGCCAATAGTTTAAGGATCAATTATAAAGACAATTTTTTAAATTATAAATCAACTCTGAAGTATTTTTCACTCTACAACAAACTTCCAGTTATCTGGATGACAGAATCCAGCAATCAGTACCTCCCTCACTTCTGATTATCTCAGTTCTATGACTTTAACTACCTATTTTCTTTCTTGGCCTGTCCAGGGCTAGTTGCATTTGCTTCCTGATCCGATCCCTGCTACTCTCTTAGAAGCTGCATGCCATCAACTCTCTTCTCTTTCTCCAGGTTTTTGACATTGTTTCTCATCTCTGTGTCCATAGCTCCTAAATGGTTCCTGGCGCATAGTAAGCCTTAAGCAACAGATTCATCCAACTAGTTGATTGATGAGTGAGAAACACTTTAGCATAGATTATTCCAGCCAGAGGTGATAGGGAAAAATAGACATCGAGTAAAAACCAATTTACAGTTTAGCTTTTAAGAGTAGTCGATATTTTCAACAGAATGTCAGATTGAATTATCTTTTTTCTTTTTTTTTTAATTGAGTAAATGCAAAGAAGAGAACTTTGGTTGATTAAATAGGATAAAATAACATGTGAACTACCCATTTAGAAATAATTAAAGTATTATAAAATGCATTTAACACCCAATATCTCTTAAATGTAATTTTACCTTTCCAAAATTATTCTGAAGACTCTTTGAGCCTGGCAGAATTTTATGAACGTTATATTCCTGGTGCTATTTGTTGGACACTTAAAAAACTGTTTTCTGAATTTGGAACATGGGTAGTAACACTCAGTGAAGTAGCTATTTCTCTTATGATTCATCTTCCATAAGTTTTCTTCGTTCTAGTCATGGAGTAACTTGGCACTTTATTACTTGTTTTTGATCAAAACAGATGCCAATTGAGTGAACTTCATCTTTGAAGAGAGCGGTCTAAGTCAATAATCTTTTCCTTTACTGAACTCTGAAAAAAAATTGTTTTTATTAATTCCTTGGACTCTTTTTATTAATTTTATTTTAAAAATGTAATGCAGCAGATTTTAATAAACTCATATTCGACCTATTTGTAAGAGAAAAACAATTTTACATTTTCTGAAGGGGGATAATCATAGTCATCTTTTTTAAAATCAGTTTCATTATTTAACCTCACTTTTTTTTCAGACATTTTTCTCCTTTTTTATAAGCAGTTTAATGTATTAGAATCAGTACTGTAAAACCATTTGTACAATGCTTTGGACATTTGGTTATAATTTCTTTGTCTGCCAAGCGTTTTTCAATAAAGCTCAATTTTGGCTCTAACGGTCTTCAATGTGAAATTTATTAACTTTGAGATGACCTGTAGCCTACATATTTTCTTCATTGCATGTCTTATCTGTAAAAGTATTTATTTTATTATGTATTAAATTGATAGCTGTACACTGTGCTTTCTGGCATCAGGGTAAACTGATGTACTCAGATACGGGCTTATTTTTTTTAATAAAAAGCATAACCACAATACCTTTATCAGATCTAGGAAAAAAATTAACAATCCCATAATTTCATCAAATATCTAGTTAGTGTCCAAAATTCTCATCAAAGCTTTTTAGAGAGTTTGTTCAAATTAGGATTCAGCCAAGGTTTGTATGTTGCTTTTGGTTGATACGTCTCTCAATTTTTTTCTTTTCCTTTAACTTTCAAGGGTCCCTTCTTCAGCTTATTTGTTGAATAAATGGAGTTGATTGTTCTGTAGATATTCTCATTTTCTGGACTTTTCAGATTGCTTTTTCATGGTATCATTTAACATGTTCCTCTGTCCCCTGTGTTTCCTGTAAATATGTGATTAATAAAGAAGCTTTATCAGTTTTAAGTTTGATTTTGTTTTAATTTTGTTTACTATCACCAGGAGATACATAGTGTTTGGTTGCCTCTATTTTTGTGATGTTAAGATTGAAATTGGATTTAAGTGTTATCAGCTTGATTCACCCTTTAAAAATATATCATAAGCTTTTATTTAATGGTTTTAGTGCCACATGTAATTGTTGCCATGATCTATTACTTTCTTAGAGATCGCAAATGAATGATTGTTAGCTGGAACACTAAGTAAAAAAATTTCTATAGGAAAGGCAGGATAAATGCTTGATTCTTTAACAGTTTTTAGAATGAGTTGGTTGCCTCATGTTTTTTAAAGGTGATCAACAAGATAATTTTTATTTTTTATTACCTTTATTAACTCCTAGTTTGAGCATATTTTAATGAGTTTCAGTTCATTATAGTAGCTGTTATATGTTTAATAATCAAATTGTACCCTCTCCGGCTAAGGCAGCATCTTCGGATAGGCTCCTCACTCCTGGAGATGCAGCCTTGTCATGCTTCCTTGATCTCTGGTATGCTTAGGTGTTCTGTGCTCACTGTGTGCTTTCTTGTCTCAGTCTTGGAATCAGCCATTGGAAGGGAATGAAATAATATTAAATATGGAAAAATTTCCTCTCTTTTAACTTTCTTTTACTCTTTCTATACTTTGTCTGTATCCTCTCTATTTTACCACCTGACTTTTTTGTAATCTCTCTCACTCTCATTAAATCTCATCCAAAAGTCTGTTCTATAATTGGACAAGCAGTGTTGACAGCAGTCACATTACCTGGTGGTTTCTTATATTTCAGCAATACCATCTCTTCTGTTCAAGTCACCAGCTAAGCCCATCCTTTAACATCACAGTCCCTTGCTAGTATGGTAGTGAAATGTCATATCTCCGCTAAAGTAGTTTCCTCTGGTTAGTAAGGCATTAGAAAAACTGCATATATGTTCTGTAATTATGAATGTGGAACTTCTGTGTTTAAGGTCCTATGAAAAGTGTTAGGGATTTTTTTCCCTTACTTTACATTAACTTTTGGGAGTCTAATTATAGACCTAAGAGCCTTTTATTTAAAACTCATTTACACACCTCACAACTGTGTACACCACAGTAAACACCAACATCACAGATACTTGTATATATTCTATCCTTTGGGTGTTCTTTTCTCCACCTCAGCTATTTTATTATGTCTTGTGACCTTGGCTACTTTTGTGGTTAATGTTCACCCTGAATTAAAAGTATTTGTCATCAAACAGTTCTTTTGAAAAGATTTAAAGTGCTTTGGAGGTCCTGCCTTTGTTTTGATCACTGACTTAGGGCATTCCCTGAGAGCCTGTGGATGTCGGTGGTGCCCACCAGGCACAATGAAAGGTGACTATGTTCACTCTTCTGTTATTTCTTTATATGTTTCATCTCCTCTCATCTGTCATAAACTGAAGTCAGAAATTCCATCTCTGTGTTTCTCTCCCAATGCCAGGAGAGAACCTGAGAGATAAAAGCCACTTTAGTAAATAGTTACTGTATTAAATCACATCCAATGTTCTTATCCATCTTCTCTTACTAAGCAGCAAATGCTATCCCTAAGATACTTTTAGTGCAGCTTAATAATGAGCCATTTTGATAACTATTCTGAACATCACAGTGTAGAACTTTTGAATATGTGTTTTTAAAACAACGGTGTCTTGAACATTGAACAATTTCCTGGGAGTCCACAATAGAAAGGAGACTTTGAGGCCTGAAAGAGGCTCAGATACCTGACACATCCTTCCCTTAATAGTTGAGGAAACCAAGGCCCAGGTGAAAGGTTATATAAGGCCACAGAGGACCATTTGGTTAACAAGATTGGGACTTTTCTCTCTGCCTCAGATTATCATTTATCAGCAAATTAATATGATAAATTTTATATTGTATAAACAGTCCAACATTGGTATATTTTGAATTCAAAACTTGATTTGAAGCTAGGTTTTAAGTGGTTGGAGAAATAGACCAACAAAGCAAACTAGAGATAATATTAATAAAATCTTTATATTGCACAGGACATTTACATGGGATATAGATTTTCTTTTAGATCAATTTACTTCAATTCTCTTATAATACCTCGCACTGATAATCAAAATGTATGAGTGACAACTAGAGTAAATTCATAAATGTGATGTATTTGAAAACCCATTTTTCTTTTTTGAAATTACTGTTATTTCTGACTGCAAATGGTGTGACAATCTATTATTTCAAGAACAAGGACTTTAAGAATTATACATAGAATGCTTATCACCTTTAGCAAACTTGTGTATTGAAGGAGTTTAATAATAAGTTTATGAAATCTCAAAAATCTACCTTCAGGGACTTTAAATATGATGGTATGAAAGAAATTAATATTCTTGTACTCTACAGCTGGGTTATATTAATAAAAAGAGAAATTGGTGTGTATTCTTAGACTTTTCTCGTTTGGTTTTATGCCATAGCTTATTTTTTTCTGCTAAGGAAAATAGGTATGGAAAATCCTTTTCTTTTTTAAACTAGAGCAGGTTTTACTTTTGGACACATGGGCCCATATTCAGCAAGACTATACATAAACTAATGTTGACGATGAAGTGTTTTTGGTGGGGTACACATTACTGCTTTTCTCTTCCCATTGGAAAACCGGAAATGCCCACTAAAGATAAATATGCATTTTTGCAGTGACTCAGTTCCATAATTACCTAAGAAAATGAGCTTTTATGCCCACCAAAAGACATGACCAACAATATTTATAGCAATTCTGTTTGAAATAGTTAAAAATTGGAAACAATTCAAATGTCCATCAGCAGTAGAGTGGATATAAAAATTGTGGTGCAATCATACAATAAAATTTTATATAGCAATGAGAATGACCAAACTCCTATTCAACCACATGAATAGTTCTCACAATGTTGAGAAGAAGCCAGATCCAAAAGAATGCATACTGTCTGCTTCTATATGAGTTTATTATTGCATTTATGTAAAAGCCAGCACACCAATCAGTGCAGAAAGAGGTCAGAATAGTGATTACCTTTCAGACAGGGATATTGACTGGAAGGAGTACAAGAGAGTCTACTGGGGTGCTGGAAATAAATATTCTATCTTGAACTGGATGATAGTTACATGGGTATGTACAAATATAAAAAGAATCAAGTTATTACATGGTGATTTGTGTGCTTTACTATGTATAAGTTATACTTCTTTTAACTTTAAGAGGGAAGGAAAATTTCATATCTGCAAACCTAAAAATCTTGACAACAGAGTATCATGATTTAGTAAGTGCAGTCAATTGCATACCTTTTTGAAATCCATATCTTTGTATAATACCTTGTATAGTACTTTTTCAGCTATGAAATCCACTAAACCCAAGTATTCAAATAAAATGAACTTAGATTCAGACCTCCAAATCATTGATTTCAATTCAAAAACACTTTTTGTACTGTTAAATGTAAAACTTAAAAAATAGATTTTATTATTGTTCATCAAAGTCCCCATTTTTCTTCCTGGGAAAGGATTATACTGCTCTACCTACTGAGTTCAGACATGGGCCTGTGGAAGTACCCTAGATGACCTAGCCAGAGCCCTCAGCACTATCCATGGTTTTTCTTGCTCTTTCTCCCTTGCTCTGTACTCATGAGAAGTTGTGTTAAAGTGGAACCCGAGATTCCTGAATGACTATAGTGATTGGACCTCTCAACCCCCAGAGGAGATGTCTCATGAGCCAGAAGTACATTTGCTGTTGTCTTAACCTGCTGATATTTTAGGGTTTTTTAGTTTTACCATCTCCTAGCTTATTTAAACTAATAATCTGTTTCTTTTCTATCGCTTTCTATTCTATTTGTTTTTCTTATTTATAATGCATGGAATACATAATGTACATATATATAAATTATTTGTTCTATAAGTTTACATGTATGTTTTTACAATATATAATGTGTTAATATAATGGCACATATCTTTATAAATTAGAAATTATGTATTCTGTAATCTTACATGTATTTATGTAGAAAAATACATGTATCGAGAGGGCTTAAAATTATTTTACCTATTACTTGCATAATCAAAAAAAGTTTGAACACTACTTAGACTGAGCTTCTTACTGACAAGCACCTTGCCTTAGGCACCTTTGGGGTCCCCACCATGGAAAGTCTCTTTATATAAAGGATTCTCAATATGCGTTTGAACAAATGAATGCTTTAGTAACTGATTGAATGTTTTTTTCAGTTAGAGCATTATTAAAAGTCTTAACCTTTTTTTCTGACAAGAAAACATTTCATATTAGTAGTATTAATGCTTTCAGGTGTCTATAGAAATGTAGGTGATGGCCCATCTGTACACTGCTTAAGAAACAGTGCAAGGGAAACAAAAGAAAAAAATAAACCGGACTGCATCAAACTAAAAAGATTTTGTGCAACAAAGGAAACCATCAACAAAACAAAAAGACAACCAACTGATTGGGAGAAGATATTCACTAATGATACATCTGATAAGAGGTTAATATCCAAAATATATAAAGAACTCATACAACTCAACAACAAAAAAACAAACAATCCAATTAAAAAATGGGCAGAAGATCTGAACAGATACTTCTCTAAAGAGGAAATACAGATGGCCAATAGACATATAAAAAGATGCTTAAGGTCACTAATCATCAGAGAAATACAAATTAAAACCACAATGAGATATCACCTTATACCTGTCAGAATGGCTATCCTCAATAAATCAGAGAGCAACAAGTGTTGGCAAGGATGCGGAGAAAAGGGAACCTTCATACATTGTTGGTGGGACTGCAAATTGCTACAGCCACTATGGAAAACAGTCTGGAGGTTTCTCAAAAAATTAAAAATGGATCTACCTTTTGACTTAGCAATCACACTTCTGGGTATTCAAAGAAAACCAAAACAATAATTCGTAAAGATCTATGCACCCCTATGCCCATGGCAGCACAATTTACAATAGCCAAGCTACGGAAGCAACCTAAATGCTCATCAACAGATGATTGGATAAAGAAGTTATGGTTTATATGTACAATGGGATATTACTCAGCCAAATAAAAAAATGAAATCCTACTATTTGCAATGACATGGATGGACCTAGAGGATATTTATTGTGCTGAGTGAAATAAGTCAGAGAAAGATAAATGCAATATGATTTCACTTATATGCAGAATCTAAGGAACAAAAAGAACAAACTAATCAAAATCAGACTCACAAATATAAAGGACAATATGGTCATGGCCTTCAGCCCAGTTCTTCTTTCTCCAAATTCTAACTGTGTCACTTTTTACTGGAGAAGTGAGTGGGATATAGAAAATGGGTCAGACCACATGGATGACAATACAATGTAATTTTGCATATCCCAATATTTTGTAAATAATTCTATTAAGAAAGTACTTTGTGAGGCACATCTCCTTAGCTGAAAACAGGCAGAGCTGCCCTGAACGAGGGCCCATCCAGCTGAAGAAAAAAGTGTTGGCTTACTGAGAGAACAATATATATCCAACTTGACATTTTCCTTGACAGAACAGTGGCTTATGCTGGATCATTTCAAAGTATGGCAAAGTTATAATGGTTACTATAAAGAACAATAAAGATACTAGAAAGAATAAAGGGGTTGCTCTTATTTTTGGATAAATAATCAGCATAAAACTATCAGGGCCCTAAGCAGCAAATTTCATAAAATGATAAAAGCAAGCATTGATGATGGAAGAGCCACTGAATAATTGTTAATAAAATCTTCAAGATAAAAAATAACAATTCAGATATTAGAATGAAGATTTTGTTATAAAAATATCAACGAAACAAAATCCTATCACTGAAACAAGTCATTGTTACTGCCTCTCTTGCTCCTTCTCCTTGCCAGCATTGAGCTTGTGTGCCTTTGTAGTTGGTAGTCCTTAAACTTTAAATGCTGGTATTACAGAAATAGAAGTGCAGACTGCATCAATAGCTTGCACAAGTCAGGGACTCAAACCCAAATGCCACTGTTCAAACCTTTTCTAGTGTGCCATGCTGCTGCTTGCTTCAGTCTTATCATTCCCAACAAGTTTTAATAGCCAAAATTTAGCTTCTAAAAGATGCTTACTAAAAGCCTTAAAAGATTTTTTTAAAACTTCTTGCTATGTAAATGAGATTTTAAACTCCAAGTTAGCTATTGGCTTTTTATATTTATTTCTGCCTTTAATTTTATTATAACTCACTTGTTTTTAATTCAAGGTCTTTCATTTAGTTTAATGACCGAAATGTGGAATAAGTGGATTTCATTTCTTAAATTTTATATGGAATCATATATTTAGAATAAGGATCATACCCTTATTACTTTTTTGCTCTGCTCCACAGTAATGTTTCCAGTGAGAGGGATGCAATAGTAGCTCCATAAAATACATAGTACTGCTGGGAATTTTCACACCATCTGCGGTGGTAGAGTGCTTTCTGTGTGTTAACTTATTTAGTCACAGAGGACACACAACTAAATAGTGGAGCTAGGATTCTAACTCAAGCAGTCAGCCAAAGCCATGTTTTTAGTTTGGCTTCTCTCATAAGCATTTATTAGTTTTGATTTAATTGAAGTCATTCTTATTTCTTTAAAAAACTTGAGATATTAAAAATTAAATAGTTACTACAGACTGGTTTATGAAATATACAAATGTGATGCCTCAGTGTAAACAAATGCATTTATTTGCATATATAGAATGAATCCAATTTTCTTGTCACTTTCACTTTTCTAATTGAAGTTGCTTTCTAATAAAATTTTCTTCTGCTAAAAGACTAAATTGAAACAAGTTTATCAGTTGATATTAAGTTAATTCAGTTTTTACCTTTAAGTCAGTGTATCATGTTTCAAATGAAACTGATAATTCTATGCTAAATACATAAAGTATTCTGTAACATTTTATGTTAGTATAGTTTACAGTCTGTTTTACATATCAGACTTTAACTTTGAAATGGGAGAGGTTGTAATTCTTTTGCCCATAATTGAGCCTTGAAAGCTGTTTGTCTGTGAAGTTTGTGAATGCTTAATAAATTCTTACGAGTATAATTTTTTCTTACAAATGGAAAAAATAAACTATAATTTTACTGTTATTTTCACTGCTGGCAATATTTTCTGTTTTCAGAGTAGAAAGTTTTCCTATTCATATTTCAAAGCTAGGAGTTCATATTAATTAAAGCTTCCCTCCTCAACAAAGAAAAGATCCTGAGAAAGAAAATAGAAAATTGCAGAGGCTGGAGTTATTCATTCATACACTATATATGAAGGATATCTTTTCTTTGAGTATTCATTTTAAAAATCTCCTATATGGCAAAAGACATTTCTCACTTTAGGAAAAGACATCAATTTAGGAGTGAGTAAACTGAAACATGAAGACCCTGGGACTTAAAACTTTTTATTACAACAAAAGCTAATTTTGTTACAGACCGTTTAGGCTTTTCTGTCTGTCTGCCAGTATTGATATAGTTTCTGGTTACTTTGTTTTAAATATGCAGTAATTTCAATAATGTGTTTTCAGAGTATAATTGAATAGATAATTTACTTGAAAAAAATAATACCCCAAAGTTCTTTCATGTAGTGTTTCAGTTTGACCCAAAAAAAGTACATTGTGGGATATTTATAGTATTTTTCAATCTATTTATATCTGTAGGCTAGGACTGATAACTGATTTAGGGCACAGGGGTTAAAAACAGGAAATGTGGTTTATAAAGTAAGTATTATCTCCAGAGTTTCCAAAGTTTGATTTCTTGTAGTATTGACTAAAGAGTATCATGTTTCAAAACAACATTAGGCAGCATACCTTGAAATAAGTCTGTGTTTAAAGAAGTTGTCTGTCCAGTTATGACAGGAAATGCCTCATGGAAAAGTTTGCTTTCTTGGTATAGGTTCAAATATTATAGCAGTTGTTTTCTATAATTGCACAGTATTCTTTCTCTCCAGCTCTTTTTCAGATAGTCTTTATACAATCAAATTAAGTATAAGTTATATAACTTTTAATAAATTTCCTTTGACTTATATTTAGCTTAAAATTTTATTTTAGTGTTTTAATTGAAGGTTTTGTCATCATAGCTGAGGAAGTGCATGTATTATGGTTTTTATTAATTAGAGTAATTAGAGAATCCAAGTTAAGAAAATAAAAGGCATGAGGAAGCAAAGATATAATTCTGTATGGCCTTTTGAATGACACCTTGGTAGAATCAGTCAAAGCTAAAAAACTTTGACTCAGCAATTACACTTCTAGGAAGATATCTTACATAAATTATTCTGTGAGAATATAAGAATGATGTCCATTACAGTATTATTTCTAGTAGTATATCCTGAAAGGCAGCATAGCTGTCTAACAGTAGGAAAATAAATTATGAGTAAATAGAATAGAATGAATAATAAAAATGAATAAATTAGAAAATAGTAGGAGAATAAATCATGGTACAAACATACTGTAGTATAGTATGCAGTTTTTGAATATTATAAGGTATATATGCACTGGCATGGAAGAATGTAACATGTTACAGAATGAAGTAAGCAAGTTTCAAGAAAAGAATGCGTAGTATAATCTAATTTTTTAGGGAAAAAATTATATTAATAGGAAAAGATCTGGAAGAATATATACCAAACTAGGGAGAAGGATGAAGAAGTTTATTGAGCTTTTATTTATTATGAAAACTTATACTTCTGTGTTCTTTTAATTATATTCAGTGAACATTTAATTTTAAAAAATAAAAAATCAAGAAGAAAATCTTGATTGATCCAAAGTGTTCACTATTGTGTTCTTCAATGCAGACATTATCTAGAGAGGGCTGCCTAGCAATTTGTCCAAATTATTAATTTAAGAAGAATCAAATTTACCTGTATACCAGTTTTAATTTATAAAGCATTTCCCAAATGCTTCAAAAAAAATCCTGAAGCTTCAGTGAATTAACTGATTTTCCAGCTAAGATTTAAATCCAAGTCATTCCATAAACACCTGTACATTATCGAGAGAAGTAAAAATGGTATAGATGATAGAGGCTTTGTTCATCTGCTCTTACGACCACATCAAAGTTGTGACAGAAACATGGAGCAAATAGCAAGCCTGAGGTCTAAGTGAACAAAGCCCTACAACTAGAGAGAGAAATAAGAAATCATCTTGCAAGGGGAGGAGCCCTTCCCATTGTGTAAACACAGAGCTGCCATAGATGAGAAGTCATTGAACTGGATAACAGAGGTTGCTCCACCCAGAGGATTCCCTGAAACTCCGCCTCCCCCAACTCATGGCCCTATACAAGCCACATCCAGTTTTGTCTTTGGAGAGTCCTATGCAACTTGCTGAGCAACCTCCCAGACTCCCACTGGTGGCAGCTGACCTCTTTTTCTGGTGTGGTTTCTTGAGGCAACTATAAGCACGGCATCTGTGAATTGCTTGCTGAATTTTAACAGGTGGCCCCGGAGGGGCACAGGCTAGGGCTAAACTTGGCCTGCAGCTGAACCTCTCTCAGGACTGCACCACTGGACACCTACTGCACAAAGCCATGCTAATAAGACCAGGAGACTTAGGAGCTTTGCTTAGTATATAGAAACAGACACAGAAAGGCAGCCAAAATGGAAAGACAGAGAAGCAGAAACCATATAGGAGAACAGAACCAAGATCCAGGAATAATGGAGTCAAACAATCTAACAGATGCAGAATTCAAAACACTGGTTATAAAGATGTTCAGTGAACTTAGGGGAAGTGCAGATGAACTCAGTGAGAACTTTAACAAAGAAATAAAAACATAAAAATGGAAATTATAAAAGGGAACCAGTCAGAAATGAGGAATACATTATCTGAGACAAAGAGTATATTAGAGGGAATCAGCAGAGTGGATGAAGAAGAGGATTGAATCACCAGTATAAAGGAAGGGGAAGCAAAGGTCACCTAAACACAACAGCAAGAAAAAAAGCCAAGAATATAATTATAATTTAAGGAGTCTTTGGAACAAAACTAAATGTAAAAACATCCATGTAATAGGGGTACTCGAAGGAGAGGAGGGAGAACAAGAAGTGGAAAAGCTATTTGAAGAAATAATGATGGAAAACTTCCCTAACCTGGTGAAGAAAATGGGCATACAATCCCAGAAAGCTCAGAGAATCCCAAGAAAGAGAAACCCAAAGAGACCCACACCAAGATATATCATAATTAAAATGCCAGTGGTTAAATACAAAGAGAGAATCTTAAAAGCAGCAAGAGAAAAAGTTACTTGCAAGGGAGCACCCATAAAACTGGCAGCTGATTTCTCAAAAGAAATTTGTAGGACAGATGGGGTTGGCACAAAATATTCAAAGTGATGAAAACCCAGAATCTACAACTACCAATACTTTATTCAGCAAAGCTATCATTTAGAGTCGAAGGACATAAAGAGGTTCCCAGACAAAAATAAGCTAAAGGAATTCATTACCACCAAGCCACTATTAAAGAAAATGTTGGAGAGACTTCTTTAAAAACAAAAAATATGTATCAAAATCAGGAATACAAAATGTTGCTACATATCTATCAATGACTACCTCAAATGGAAAAGAATTAAATGTTCCAACCAAAGAAAACAGAATCTGTACATATGCTGCCTACAAGAGACTCACTTCAGATTAAAAGACACACACAGGCTAAAAGGAAGGGGATGGAAAAAAGTTATTGTCTTGATGGACCTAGAGGATATTGTGCTAAATGAAGTAAGTTTGATAGAGAAAGACAAATTTCACATACATGCGGAATCTAAACAAAATAAACAATAACAACAAAAATGGAAACAAACTCATACAGAGAATGTTTTGAGACGAGGGTTGGTGACAGTGAAAAAGGGCAAAAGGATTAAGAAATACAAATGGATAGTTACAAAATAGTCATGGAGATATAAAGTGTAGTTAAGGAAAATAGTCAATGTCGTAATATATAAGGGGAAGAAGAGTTCTAGCTTTAGTGAGGTGATCACTTGGGCTCTAATCACTATGCTGTACAACTGAAACTAATATATTCTTGTATGTCAACTATAATTGAAAAAACTCATTTAATTGTACAATGTAAATATGAGCAACTAATTACATTTCAACAAAACTGGGGGGAAAAAAACACCAGAGAGTAAGGAGGTTGGGAGAAAAGGTTGAAGAGGTAAGTACAAATTAGTAGTTGATGGTCACAGAGATGGGAAGCACAGCATAGGGACTGCAGTCAGCATTAATGTAATGGCGAGGTGGAGAGCCAGAGGAGAGACAGAGCAATCAGGAGGATTGTTTATAAACTATATAAATGTCTAACCAATGTAGTGTATAATTGAAACTAATAATAAAACTTTTTAAAAACCACCTGTACATGATCTATTTTACATTATTACAGATTATTGTATTGCTAGGCATTATTTCATGAGATTGGCATATTGGGCACACTAGCATCCTTTCAACATATCAGAGATCCATTTTTTCCACAAACAGTGCTGAGGATTCTAATCAAACAATCTGTGTGCCAATACGGGTTTTACTGTTTGCCAAACAATTTTTGTCATGCAATTGCTTTCTTGTGCTGCTTTAGAGATGATGTAAGGCTCTCTCCCATATGTAAGATGGTCATGTTTTCTTAAATCTGGGTGTGTCACTACTAGAATGTAAGTCCAGTGTGGAGAGGGAATTTCTTTTTTGTAGGTTTGCTCCTTTTTGATCACTGCTATAACCCCAGCACCTAGAATAGAGCCTGGCATGTAATAGTAATAAGCACTCAATAAATATTTTTAGTAGTGTGCCTATTCCAAAATCAGGTGCCCTTCCTATTAGATTAAAAGAAGAAACTGACAAATATAGCAAGAAAAAAGACTTCTTTTCGACTTTGATGTATGAAAAACAAGACAATATCGTTGGAGAAGATGGTATATGGTACAGGCCCACTTACAGGAAGCCCACCCTGTGAAAAGAAGCCTACGGGTTCTTGCTCAGAGTAGACATGAGCTTTGTTTTCTCCATGGGGAATTTCCAGACTGGGCTACTAGATTAATTGCTAAGTGGTAGTCTAAATTGATACTGTGTGGGTGGGGACACTTTTTTGGTCAAATATCATGACACATTTTAATTTCATACTCAGTACAGGAGATACATATTCTAAATGCTTAGTAGCTGTTCTCATTCCCTTGCCGAAATAACATGGAAAATTGTGAGGTTTTATCCAAAGGAAACCTTTTTAAAAACAATACTTAATTACTACATCATGATAATGTAATTCCAAGAAGCAAGTTGGTTTGCCTTATTTTTCCTATGCAAACTGGCCTCATTGACAGCTCCTTCCCTAAGAGTACCATAAATTTAGCATTTATGGGCCACTACTGTTGAAACTGAAACTGAAACCTAGATTTCCTGACACATTTACTGAGTGTGCACTGTGTTCTAATATATGAGCATCTGCATAAGTATCCCGCACATAGCCTTCAGTAAATATTTAATGGCTTATTATTTTGAGTAAGCTTTTGCTTAAATATATAGCTAGAAAAATAAGGCATATTTGGAAAACAAATGTATTTAGCCTCAGCAATATTCTATTCTAGAATTCTCCATATATTAAATTTTTTTCTCTGACGTATTTGTTCACTCATTCAGTCACTTATCGATTTATTTAAGAAGGTTAAGTTCTAGGAACTTGCTAGTGAGTCTTTGCCTTCTTTGACTTTTTTACTCATAAGTATTTTTTAACATTTGCTACAAGCCAGCTACTGTGGTAGGTACTGGGGATACAAAGATGAGGTAAGTCAGGCGATCCCTGTGTTTACAGAGTTTATAGTCTAGCAGAGGAGAGTGATAGTAATCAAGTAGCCACACAAATAAAGAGCTGCAACAGTCATAAGGAATGGGACCCAGCACTGAGGGGACATGAGAGGTGAGCTAAGTGCAACACTTTGGAATATAAGGGACAGTCAGTGGACGTAACCAGTAATCTGCTTACTGCCTGCTTTTTGGCAGATGTATTGTTAGCCTCTTAGAAATATTTCATTTAATAAATGGTATCTCTTTTTTATAAGAGAAAGTGACAAGTTATAGCCATTTAGAAACTTGCCCCAAGGTGACTGATTAGTAAGTAACCTGGGTGTTTGAGGTCAGCATCTGTTTCTGCCTTCTCTTCACATATATATAATTCTAATTCAGTCAGGCCATTGATCAGGTATTGCCTTAGGAGCCAGCCTTCTGAGACTTCCCTAGTGTGAGATGTTTAGCCATTCTTTTCAAAGCCAGTATGACAAAAGAGTTCCACTAAACTTCCAACTTCCAGAGGATTTTGTGTAAACCAACCAAATAGGAGTATCATCAAAGACAAATCTCTCCAATTATAGCACATCACAGTAACATTTGATATTGTGTCTGGGGTGTTTGCTTCTGTCATGTTCTTATATGCACATTCAACTGTTCTGAGATTCCTGGTGCCACTCAAAGTAACTTCATCTACAATTAGGGTATGCTGCAGCTAGATGACACTCTTAATGAGTTACATAGTCCAGACTTTTACACCATTTGTTTCAGAAAGAGAAATTAGCGTGGTTTTTTTTTTCCAGTCATCATGCCTTTTACTCAACTATTTATGTCTTTAAGAAATAACACGTGAAATATGTAACAGTTACCACTAAATGATAATCTCTCTTAAGGTGGGTTATGTCTGTTTTGCTCACTTTTGTACATCACAACCTGTCAGGGCCTAGCAATAGTAGATGCACGGTATTTGAAGAATAAGGGAATAAACATATGTTACATTTTTATAACAGCTTTGTTAGCAAAACAGATGTAATCTCTACATTTTGCAAAGTAGGCAGTTGTCTAAAAAGTGAACTGATTTTTGTCTAAGGCCTTATCATTGGTATATAGGTAATCCAGAACCTGGATCCCACATCTTCTGACTTTACATTGAGTGTTATTTCATTCTGTCACCTCAATAAACTTAAAATCATCAACTATTAATGTTAATAATATTAAAATTAGAATAAACTGTAGTGGGAAGAGAAAGAATATATACCACCAGAATTAACTATAAAATGGTCCCTTTGCCATAATCATGGACCTTTTGAAAATAGTAACCAAAATCAAATCATGGTCTTGGCCCCACATACCGTGACCATGGTCCCTTTAAACTCATTTTTCACTTCATTCTGCCATTTGCTTCAAGGCCTCAGCCACTCTGACAACAAAATGTATGTACAGCCCTTCTCTGGCAGCTCCAGGATCTTTTTCAGGCAACATCTTTGTTGACATTCTTATTACCTCTTTCTTACTTTCCAAATCTAACCCCTTCCATTCAAGAAAATGACTGCTGAGTTTAGCTCAGCTGTCAGTGAAATCACAGGGAAGGCCCAAGTTTACATTACTCAAAATCCAAGTCTGTTCTCTTTCAATCCTGAGTGTGAGAATTTCCATCCTTTTGGCATGATTTCCACATACTTTTATTTTTCCCAAACAGAAGTAACTGGCTACTCTAGCTACTGAAAAGATCGCTACCTGCCGCCAGCTGTGTTTTGATGGGGCCGTTTGACATTAGTACAACATGGAGCAAGCAAGGCAATCTCTGGCACCTGCCACTGTTACAGTCTTTTGGTACAGATTTTTGAAAGAGCTGATAATCTGCTTATAGTTGGATTTGGAGCAACATTTTAAAACAAACAAAAAAATGCATCAGGCAATTAAACCCAAGGAGCTAATCTGCATTTATTTTATTAGAAACACATCTGAAACTCAGTGTGGACCCCTGAGTGAGTATGGGGTAGAGGCTGGGAGAGGAAGGTTAGTGAACAGTGTGTGCTATTAGTTTTGTTTCTTGTTAGATAACTGGCTGTAAATGGAGTGAAGAAAGAAGGATTTGAAATTCTTAACTAGGAAGACCACAAAAGATCATATCTGTTTCGTGTTTATGAACCTTCAGACCTCACTCCCTAGACATGGATGATGTCTAGGCCCTTAGTGCCCTGACTTTCACCACCATCCCCCAAATGCTATGCTTTAACCTTTTAAGAACTTAAAGAAATAGCAAGTAAATGTATTACGAATTACTCAAATTTGAGTACAAAGATCTTTTTTACAATGTACAATCCTTTCATATAGCCATCTAGCACATATTTCTACATACAACTTAGATTCACATTGAACACCAGTAAATTAAGGTAAAAATAACGAAGCACTTTGGGAGTCTTTCTCATACTGGGTATAGTTACATATTCTACTTGAAGGACACTGTCTGGCTACCTCTGATGTGTGCCTAGCAGTGTCCACCATGGAGTAGAATCTCAACAAATTTATGTTAAATGAATGAGAACTTTTAGCCATTCCCTTAGAACTAAACAATTTCAGCCCAATGGGCAATGCAAAAACTTTATTTAACGCAATGGGTAGCTTTTTGGGGAGAGGCAATCAATGATTCATTTTAATATTTTAATTTTTTTTATTGTTAAATTGTAACAACAACATATGCATTGCTTTGGGAGGTTGTAATATTTCACCGAGCTCTGCCTTGAGCTAGCACGCGTTTTTTAGATGTGTTCAATTTAATGTTGTCTCTTTGAACCCCTGACTTACTGTGGCTTGACTAGGAGTTCTATTTCTGTTCATCCCTAGGACCACAGATTTTTTTCCTTTCTCTTTTTCTAATATTGCAACTTACCCCTTGAAGCAGTTTGTTGTTGTTGCAATTGGGAGGCAGCTATTTCATTTTTTTCTGTTCATAAAAATCAGGTCTCCAAGAGATTCAACAATTTTCTTACTTATCCAAGGTTAAGGCTCTGCTCCTTCCAATGCGTTATCCTTTCAGAACCCGTGTTCAGCCTAAAAGAGGAAGCTTGATTTTTTTTTTTTTCCAAAAGTGGTTCTAATGGTTGAAAGTATCCTGTGCTTTGCTTTTTTCTTTTCCTTTTTCTTTTTTTTTTTACTGTTCACAGCTTTGTCTTTAGAATTGTATTGAGTAATTTAGATTTATCTCTTTTACAGGGTGTTTTATTAGTAATGCTTAGTCTGATGGGTTCTTGCCAGGAAATGTTTTTCCTATCAGGGTCAGAGTGGGAGTTGAGTTTATAGCATAGTGAGCATGTAACATTGTCTTGCTTCATTCTAAGTTTAATTTTCTGCTTTTTAGTCAGCACTTTGGCCCCACTCTTCTTTTTTACATTGAAGAATTTTAGAAGTTAAAAACTGTCCTCATATTCCAGTCATCATTGCTAGAACATTGCTAGAACCCAAACTCCTGACATTTGTTCGTATAGTCACATTGACAGGACCCTGGTTTTCATGGAGGGCAGAGACTGTTGAATTTCTTACTCTTAAGTTCCTTAGATCATCATTGGCCTAATATTGTGCTTATATTTTTAGTAACTATATATGTTTTATATATGTATGCATAATGAGCTAGACTTCCCCAGGACTGCAATTTAAAGTTCTAGATCTGAGTACAGTGATTATGAACTCTCAAACCAGAGTGCTCTTCCCGGTCTTCCTCCACTCACGTTGTGAGGACTGCTTAGCGAGCAGGTAATGAAATGAGGCACATTGACCCTGGTGATCATGATTATTGGGGGCAGGTATTACAACCAGGTCCAACCTCATGCACTGACTATAGCAGTTGAACAGTCCAAAAGAACACCTGTGTGGTATAGTTTTACTCTTACAGGAATAAAGCTTTTCCGTTCTTGAGCACAAGATAGTTTATTTCACTTTCACTTGTAATAGACTCCTATAGTCTTTTCTTCTACCTCCCAGATAAGACTTATTACCTTGCTGTTATCCTTTTCTTCAGGAAGAATCAACTAATTTCTGGATTATATTTAATTATTCTTCAATCAGCTTTCTTAAATTTTTTTCTGCAAAATATAATTAATAACACCTGAATCTTCAGAAATATATATGAAATTGGCTCCTTAAAAGCAAAAGAGTACCTATTTATTATACACTCGTGTATGACAAAAATCAAAAGCTAGTCATATATTTAGAATCTGCAAATGCCAATTCAAAAAGTTGATTATAGTTCTTGGCCTTTATCTCAACTCTTCTAAATAATCAGTAGCTTACATGACATTTGGGAAAAGATTCTCTTTAACATCGTTAAAGTGCGGTTTTAAAGTGCGGTGGAATTTTCTCTGTTCTATAGAGAAGGAATTCTCAGTACATGATTCTAGAAGGCATGATTCTGAAATATTTCATTCCAAGTGAAAGTAATTGTTTTGAAATTTACAATAAAGCAGCATTTTGTTTTTATATTTTTTCTTGGCAAAATAATGATAATGAAAGCTGTCAGTGAGCCGTGTGAATACCAGGACCAGTCACATGCATTATCTTCTTTAATCCTTGCTACAACCTGACAAGATAGGTACTGTTCTTATACTCATTGATAGAAGAGAAAACTGGGCATATAGTCTTCTTGCCGAAAGTCACAGCTTGTAGGTTATGAAACTGGGGTTTGATCCAAGATAGTCTGACTTCAGGTTCTTACACTGTTGAATCTTATGTGTACCTGCTTTTGAGTGGAGTAATGTTTGTTAATTCTAGACCATCTGAAATCTTATATTTTATCCAATCTTTAACTTGCTTTATAGAATCAGATTGAGTGTGGTTTTGTCAGAAGTTTCTCTCAGAAGTAATTTTTAAGATCATAATGTTTTAAGATGTGCATAATAATTTGACTTTTGCCTTTGGAAATATGATGCTATAATAGATATTTAGCATATATGTTTTATAAGTTTGGGTAAATATCCTCATGTCTATTTTTTTGTGTTAATGTGAGTGTGTACATATATATATGAAGAATATATAGCTGAAGAAACTAAAGGACATTTTTAAATTTCAGTTTTGAAGCAGACTGACCAACAGTTATAGAGAGCATAAACAATGACAGAATAGAAAAACAATGAAAGAAAACTCTTAAGTAATTTAACTTTTTTTTCACCTGTACAACAATAGTCCTTGCATCATTTGGTTCTCAAAAAGAAATAGACAGTAGTGATGTTACTTTCTGTTTCTCCTTAGAAACTCTAAGGCAGTAGTACTGTGTGCAGTAATGCCAGCAGGGGGGATAGGTAGCTTGTATTTCCATTAAATACCTTTTTCACGCCCACCCACCCACTCCCCCTCCCCCCGCCCCGCCCATCTTGATTTCAGGTGTCAGAAACTATTTAAAAGAAGCATTGGTGAATATAATTGCAGTGCATGCAGAGGTAAGCTATCATTAAATGTTCTTAAGAGATATGAGTAACAACAACAACAAAAAAAGGCAAATTTGATGGTTTTTATGGTGGTCTTGTTCCCCTTCAGACTATATCTTGAGTATAAATAAAACTCTACTTTCATACATGGACACACACATGTGTTTTTAACTATGAGAGTCTTTTTTCTTGAAATTGTTTTTTCTCATAATTAAAACTAAATTTATTAGCATTTGAAAGGTAGAGAGATTGAAAAGATGGTCTCTTTTCTTGGATTAAAAGGAATGTGAAATCCCTTATCTCAGAGAAGTTATTAACCTCTTCTTTACCAGTATACAAATAAGCATTGGCGTCTTATTCATGTAGCAATATGCTCTTACATAGTGGCTGGGATTCCAGAAAAGTATGTTTGTTAGATGGGTTCAAAGAGCAGACTGAGGTTAGGAAGCAGGTGCATGGTTTTCTGTCCGTGGCCGACTGAGGTACATATAGATATTGATGCTTTTGATTCATGCTAAAACTTGCCGTCACTTGAAGCATTATCATCTTAAGCTTTATATTAATATTCTTGTTTAACATTCTTCTTGAGAGGACTCTTCTAAGGAACATCAAAAGAAGAGACCATAGCTACCACCATTATCACCACTGTAATACCTGTTCTGTAATTTCACAGTCTGTTATTCACTGCTTTGCTAATCTTTCGGGGTAGCTATGGCTCATAGACTGCTAGGTGACCAGATAAAATAGGGCTAAGCAAAGAGATTATCATAGTATAGTTTTAATTTCTTTGTAAAGGGAAGCTTATAAATTTCTCTATAAAAATAAAATTTTCATATGATTTAACTCAGGAATCTATCACATACATCTTTTATGAGTTATATCTTTTCAACCATGACTTTATCAAAGATATAAATATGCTTTCTTATGTTAGCTTCCAATAAAATTAAAGTGTAAAATTAAATCATCAGTCAGTGAAAGTGTTTCTGTGGTAGGTAGACAGGTGGTAGAGGAACTGTGAAATGTATGGGCATATTTTAGTGATAATAGTGATTCCTAGAGAGGCTGCCTTGATTATGAACATCATCAATAACTATAAGATTTTTTGTAAGTATTAGGCTTTTTAAGCCTCCTTTTAATTTATCCCAGTGACTGAAAGTAGAATTTCATTCATAATCCTTATTATTTACTATTTCCCACATGATCTTTATTTGCCAAAAATGTTCTAGTTATGTTTGGGTTGACCCAAAGGTTTAAACTGGTAACTCAATCTGAAAAACGGAAAATCTAAAAAGGAAGCATGATTTAGTTTAACTTATAAATCAGAATAATAAAATGTTTTACCAAATTTCCAAATATATTAACTCTTAATGTACCCAGTATAAAATGGTGTTTATTTTGATCTAAGGAAAGTCTGACCCAGTATGTTTTTATTCCTCTAATTTCTTCTTTAGAAATCATATTTCTCTTTGTGTAAGGGGAAGAGGAAGAAGAAATCCTTAAAACTATTTTTAGTTTGTCCACATCAGCAATCTTTCAGAATTATATTTGCCAATATATTTTAAGGGGATTATTTTTGTCATGAATCAGTTAATACAACTTAAGTATAAGTCACTATCTTCCTTTCATTTATAATTCTAACCCTTTAAAAATGTGACTATGAAGACCTGTGAATTATTTTGTGCATTCCTTTGTTTTTAACAGATTCAAGTCAAGAAAAGTTCCTTTAATACACCGTTTCTTCTTATTTTAAATTTTCTATCAGGTGTTCACTATTTCCAAAGAATTGGTGCCTCGGGTCCTATCCAAAGTGGTTGAAGCAGTTTCTGAAGAGCTAAGCCGCCTTATGCAGTGTGTTTCATCCTTCAGCAAAAATGGAGCATTACAGGTCCCAAAATTGTTCAGTTCCATGTTCAACTTTTATTTTCATTTAAAACATACAAATGTATTTTTAGTCAGCAGTCTTATCATATAAACAGGGTTTTAGTTGTTTTGTTTATTTTGGAATGGATTTGCTGATTTGAGATCTCTGTCATCTATCTTGCATAAGCCATACCCATTATGCATTGTCTACAAGTTCCAGAGTTTTCATTTCTTTAGAGTAGAACAAGACATTTATGACACTTATGAAATGCAAATTCCTTCTAAAGTTCTGTGATTTTTTCTTTTTATGCAGAATAGAGAGGATAAAATAAGAAGTCATTAAATTTGTAGATCAACAGAAATTATCCAATATGAAAACAGAAAAGAATAATTAGGAAAAAATTAGATTTCCTTGGGACAATATCAGAAGGTCTAGCATACACGTAATTCAGTTTCCAGAAGAGTCAGAGTAGCCAATCAGCACATGAGAAGATGGTCAACATCATCAGTTGGAGCTTTCACACATTGTCGGGAGTGTAAATTGTACAACTACTTTGGTAAAAACTTATTTAGTTTCTTTGAGAACTAAACATGCACATTCCTTATGACCCAGCCATTCTAATCCTCAGTATTTAACCAAGAGAACTAAAAGCATATGTTGTAGGTGGGCGGGGAGACATAAGAATGCTCACAGCAGTTTTTTTCATAATAGCCAAAAACTGGAAACAGACCAGGTGTCCATCAACAGAATAAACTAACTGATATGTTCATATAAACAAATACTATTCAGTATCAGTGTGGACAAACTACCACCTGGATGAATCTCAGCTTTCATCTGAGTGAAGGAAGCTTTACACAAAAGCACACATATTACTATATTGGTTTCATGTACATGAAGTTCTAGAACAGATAAAACTAACCTGTGGTAGAAAAACTCTAAGAAAAGTGCATTGCTCTGGGTGGTTGAGATTAACTGGGAAGGGGCCTGAAGGAGGTTCACAGGGTAGTTGTTCTATACCTTGATATGTATTTTCATTACATAGGTGTATGTATCAGTCAAAACTCATCAAATGGTACACTTTAATATTTGTCCATTGCGTAGTATATAAATTTTAACTCAAAAAATGAAAAAAGAAAAAAATTTGAAAGTCTACTCTAGTTAAGGTGTAGTAATATAATGTAAAATAATATAATGGATTGATAGATATGTGATAGTACTAGTAAATGTTAATGGTAGAGTCTGTGGATATACAGATGTTTACTCTAAAATTCTTTCATTGTCTATACATTTGAAAATTTTCATACAAAAATATTGGGAAGCAAAAGGAATGGAGAGCACTAATTAGGCAAGTTGTTTAAGGGAAAGACTGTTACAAAAACATATTTACAGTTGCCTCAATTTTCTCTAAAAATCTGATTTATCAGACTTTTGATATAAAGTTAAAAGATCATGACGATTATAGTAGTTCTATTACAGGAGAGCAGTAGCATAAATGTTATACTGAAGATTAATTAAAAAGGAAGTTACAGTAACTACAGTGGGCCTAGGCAGTTTTGAAATAATAACAAAAATCTCCTCTCCTAGCAAATTACCTCTGCAGCCCATTTACCTTATGTCAAAATTTTTCTCAAAGCTAGCAGGAAAAAGTTAAGAGATAATCAGCTGGAGAACTTTTTCCATATACAACAGGTCCTTGAATAACGTTTTGTTCAACATTGTTTCATTATAACATTGAAAAGGAAAAAACATTGATTCCCAGCTGGGGCCACTGTCTTTTTGGAGGGTGTACATTCTCCCCATGTCTGTGAGGGTTTTCCCTGGGTACTCTGGTTTCCTCCCACATTCCAAAGCTGTGCACATGTCTGCACTGTCCCAGTCTATGTGCGTGTGGGGTGTGTGTGATGTTCCCTGCAACGGAAGGGCATCCTGTCCAGGGTAAGGCCCACCTTGCACCCGGAGCTGCCTGGACAGGGTTCGGCCACCTGAGACCCTGAACTAGAATAAATAGTTAGGCAATAATGATCTTACTTGTTTGTATTAATCTTTCTTAAATGTATGTATAGCTCATATTTATTTCAATGTTTAATATTATAAGTGTTTGGGGTCTTTATTTAGAAGTTCGGTGATGTTTTTGTGACCAGAAATATATCATAAGAATTTAACTCTTGTTTCCAGCTACTAGCCTATGGTAAAATTTGGTTTCATTATACATCATTTCACTTAAAGTCACAGTTTCCAAGAACCTGTGGACAACATTAAATGAGAATTTACTGTACATGTGTCCAGGAGACTACTAGCCACCATAACTTCCAATATCTAATATTTTGATACATCTTAGGAACTGGACAGGCATTTTTCCATTTTGAAAAAGTTAAAATGATTGTAAACACCCCACTTCACCCTTTCCCATTGAGAATGACTGTTTTCGCTGTCTTTCTTTTGAGCAGATAACTGCAAAGAGCTACAGGTTAATCTTTAATAGTCGTTTACATAAAAGACCAATGCATCAGTTTTCAAAACCTTCTTGAGAGCCAGTTTATAGAGGAATGGAGTGATGGTTTAGTGATTTTAGCTGATCTGTTAGCATGACATTTTCTGGCATACAGTTTTTTGTATATTATATAAATAATCACTTTTATAATTGGGGTAATTTATAGGTTAATTAAAACACCTTTTCACTTTGTTTCCATAAAATTTCTACATGAAGATTAGTTTCACAGTGATTTATTTAATCCTCCTAAAATATTCAACTAAAAGTTCTGCATTATTTAGGTTAGCCTTTTTGAATTATAAAAGTTATAATTTATATACCATATAATGTGTCTGTAAGATAAAGAGTATACAATTCAGTGACTTTTTTTTACTGTGTTCACAGAGTTGTGTAATCATCACCACAATCAATTTTAGAACATTGCATCACCCCAGAAAGAAACGCCAGACCCATTAGCAGTCACTATCCATTTTCCTCCCAGACCTTCTCCCCGATAGTAGACAAGCATCAGTCTGCTTTCTATCTGTGTGATTTACATATTCAGAAAATTTCATATAAATGGAATCATACAGTATGAATTTAGTGAGTAGCTTCTTTTACTAAGCATAATTTTTTCAAGGTTCATCCATGGTATAACATGTAGCAGCACTTCATTCCTTTTTATGTCAATAAATATACCATATTTTATTTATCCATTCATCATTTGATGAATACTTGGATTTTCAGTTTTGTCTGATAGGAAGAATGCCTCTGTGAACATTCATTTACAAGTTATTTGTAGGCATATGTTTTAATTTCTTTTAGTTACATACCTAGTAATGTAATTACTAGGTCATATGGTTACTCTGTTTAATCTTTTGGTGAACTGCTAGACTGTTTTCAAAAGGTTATATACCATTTTACTTTTCTATCAGCAATTCCAGTGAAGATTCCAATTCCTCTATAGCCTCACCAATACATGTTACTGTTTGTGTTATAGATTATAGTTATCTTCATGTGTGAGAAGTGGTGTCTCATTCTGTGGGTTGTCTTTCCACTTTCTTGATGATTTCCTTTTAAGCACAGAATTTTTAATATTTGATGAAGCCCAAGTTATCTTTTTTCTTTCATTGCTTGTCCTTGGCTGCCATTTCTAAAAAGGCTTGCCCAGCCCAATATCACAAAGATTTACTCCTGTTTTATTCTAAGTGTTTTATAGTTTTATCACTTACATTTAGGTCCATTTTGAGTTAATTTTGCGTTAAGGAAGGGATCTAACTTCAGTCTTTTTCATGTGGATATCCAGTTACCCAGCCCATTTAATGGTCTCAGCACCCTTATCAAAAATCAGTTGATCATAAATGTAGGGGTTTATTTCTGGACATACAATTCTATTGACCTATATGTCTCTCCATATACCAGTGTCACACTGTCTTGATTATTTTAGCTTTGTAGTAAGTTTTGATATCAGGAAGCGTGAATTTCTCCAACCGTGTTATTCTTTTTCAAGATTGTTTTGTCTGGGATCAACTTGTCAATTTTTTTTTTTTTTTAAGCCAGCTGTGATTTTAATAGGCATTGCATTGAATCTACAGAACTTTAGCTCAGCTCTTGAGATTAAAGTCAGTGTGCCTGAAGGGTATAGGTGTAAGGAAGTAAGCCAACCCATTTCCTTAAATCTATGGCGGAGGGGAATAATTAAGGGACAGTGTTTCAGACTTTCCTTCCTCTCAAAAGCAGACTAAAAGAAAAATTACTAATTAGATAGTAAATGCAGATTGCTGGAAAATCCTTGTGTAGTTTGTACCTTTTATAGCAAGATATCTAGCTCTCTGCCTTCACATAGTCATACTTGACAGTAAGTTGATTTTCAATAAAAGGATATTTTTTCATAGCCAATTTCTTTTTACTATTTTAGAAAGTTTATTTATAACTAGTAATCACCATAAGGGTGGAGGTAACTCTGTGCCTGCAGTAAACAAGCTAGAGACTGTCCCCCTCGTTACTTATTTCTATTTGATAATTGTCACAGTTCCCTGTTGTCACTTTGTCCTTTTCTCATCTTTAGGCGAGGCTTGAAATCTGTGCTTTGAGGGATACTGTGGCTGTTCACCTGACTCCTGAAAGCAAGTGAGATGCTAAATGTTTTTATTCTGAGTATTTCATTAAAAATAAAGCTTGTCTTACTAGTAGTGTATAAAATCCTTTGTAAAGATAACTGATCAGAGTGAATGTTTATGATTTTGCAATGTGATAAAGTCTATCTTTGATCACTTTTTTAGGTAAAAAGCATACACTTATACTAAGCCACAGACTCCTAAGACTGGTTCTTTGTAGCTTAATATAAAGGAAAAAAGGTTTAATATCATTTTATGTTTTTAATTCTGTAAGATAAATCTTAGTCTCATAAATGATATAGCAGTGCATTTCATTCTTTAAAAAGGAAGAAAATAAGAATTGAGTCAATCTATTCATAACAGACTTTTGAAGGACAGTTCAAGTGTTGTAAATATCAGCGTAAGAGGAAGCCTTGTGGTTTCTCTGCAGAATTTTGTAGTGGAAATTTGATGATAATTTTTAGCTGTTTTGAATGAAAGTCAGGATTTCCTATCATTGAAACATCAGTATTTGAACTGAAATAGCACTAACTACTTGCTTTTACAAAATTGTTTACTGACAATATTACCTAGGAAATATTGGTTTATACTGTCAATGTACATGAGAAGCCATATAGTATACAAATAAAATGTTTAAGGACATTTTGTACAATCTACTTATTCAGTTCCAGCTTTTGATAACATGGCTTATGCCATAATTCTTTCTGTCATTATTACAACTGAAAGAAAGACTTAACTATTTTGCTAACAAATAAAATTAGCTTCTTATTTCTATTCATCATGGCTGACTAGAAGCCATTTCTGGATGGCTCCCGTGTTAGTTATTTAACCATACCCTTTCCCAATCATTGTTTTTCTGCACAACGTGCTAAATAACAGATGATAAAAGCACTCAGTCCATATTCGACATGTGGATGGATATCCAGTTATCCAGTACTTATGCCTTGTGTAAGTACCTATATATTCTCACTAACTTAACCTTTTAAAGCCCAAGTTCCTCATTATAAAAGGAAGATAGTAATACTTTCTAGGTAAAGTTTTGGGGAAAATAAGTGAGAAAAATATGTCAAGTCCCCTTCTAAACTGTTGGCACACTACAAATAATAGGTGGTGTCATCTTTATCATCATTTTGTCATAATGTAAAAATAATAAGAGTATCCCATTTGTTTTGATTAATTGAGAAGAGGTTTAAAGAAACAAGATGGTCGTGGTGATTATAGCAGGGACTTCCCTTGACATCAGGAAACAGGAGAGCCAGTTTCATATTGGGAAGGTAGCTAAGTGTGCCCACAAGCTATAACCTATCTCCGCACCCACACCCTGCCCCCACTAGGAACAACTGAAGCTTCCAGGTGCGTTTTATGACTCTATTGAGACTTTGTAGTCAGTCTCTCTTTGTGGTGCTATGATACCCGCCCCTTGTTGAGAAATACTGCTCAAAAGTATTTCCTGGTATACTGATGAGGATATTTTTACAATACAAAATTAAAGACCACTTTAAAGTCATGAATAATTACATTTATTTCTTCACTTTAGTCAACTAGTCATAAGAGATAAGAATAACTGTTTCTTAGTGAATGGTACAAGTTATTACCAAATAATCTCCCCTAAAATGCTTTTTATTTGATTCTGTAGTTTTTCTGGTACTTTAACTAGATAAATGCACCAAATTGGTGTTAAAATTCACTCTGTTTCATGAAGTGAAATAATGTTGAATTTTAAATATTGTATAATCTCTCCATTGTCATACAAATTTAAAATGTAATAATAACTAAATTCTATAAAAGTTGTGTTCCATTATTATAAGATATTAGCTGTAAATCAGGCCCTGGACAGACCAATACTATAAATGTCCCCATTTGTGTAATCCTTCATAAGATCATTCTTATTTTTACTTAGCTTCTTTCCTTTCTTACCAGTTGCTTTATCTATAATTCGAGTTTGTTTTGAAAATAAAGACTTTTTAAAAAATTAAATGCCAACATTAAGCTTTCATCTATCATGAGTAGCATCCTTTTATAAAAATCAATTTCTCCCTTAGTTTTTCATTTCCTAGATGACTTTTTTGACCCTACTCCTACAAAGCCTCTGTCTGATAACTATGCCCTCACTTTTACTTTTTCTATTGTTTTTCACTCTTACTTTTCTCATGTTTCTACATGTTTCACTGGTTTATACTGGTTTCTTTATATTTAAAATATGCTTAAGAATTTTTAATGATGCTCTTAATTTCCCTTAGAAATGTTTCAACTTAAATGTTGCTGTTTGTATTCTAGGTCTAGTTTTAAACAGGCTTTGGAAGCCCTGCCTCAGCTTTCCAGTGGAGCAGACAAAAAGTAAGTAGTAAGTTCTGTATGCTATTTTCAGCCTGTTAGATGTGTTGAAGAAGATTTTGTTGTCTAAAAGTACTCTTTTCATAAATAGTGATTTGTATTTAAGAAAAAAACAGCACTTAAGCCCTTAATAATATGCATTATGTCAGTTGTGCCTTTCTTGTCTCCCAAGTGACAGAATAAGGTAAAACCTTTCTTCTTGATTTATAACAATTTAGAAACTAGTTCTTTTCTTGTTTTAAGTGACTGGTATAGAAAACATCATAAGAAAGTTTATTTTGACTCATCAGTAAACTATTTTTGTCTTAAATTTTTAAGAAGATATTACTTAGAGAAATGTAAAAGGACAGCATGCTAAAATTCAGGACTCGATTGTTTTCCTTTGAGTAGCTCAGCAATGTACATTTTGTGCTTTATGTATTAAGAAAGAATCGATTTGTACGTATGACATAATAAAGTTATATATGTTTCACCTATACTGTATTGATTTTCTCAGCCTGAGTTTAAACTTTGCTACTCATATAAAGGAAATTCTGACCTGAGACAAAATCTAGGCCAGGCAAATTTCATAAATGCCCAGCCCACTCTCAACTGAGGTATTGGAAACATTATAGATCTTTGCTCCTTCATCATCTGTAACTGAAGTCCACCTACCTTTGCATTTGGCTGATCAGTCCATAAACAAATATTTATGGTGTTATTAAACTGTGTGAAAAGCTCGGCATGGGCTCTGCGCTTTAGCACAGGTGAATGTTGTGGAAACTCAGAGGGCAGAGAGAACACATGGGGCTGGGCTAATGGTAGGAAAATGTCACATAGAGATTTGGACTGGGCTTGGAAGAATGAATAGCAGACCAGGTGTTTTGCTTGTATGTTCCTGTGTATGTTCCTAAATGGGCAAGTGGATGCCTGTACAAACAGTGCCCACTTGCAACCCTGTCTTCCATTTTCCTACTTCTTTCTTCTCACACTAACTTTCAAGCTCTATCTGATTCTAAACTCTGCTGATTTCTTTAAAACAAATATGATAAAGATTAAAACAATCACTATTATATTTAACATGTGGAACATGACTCAAAAGCTAATGCTTTTGGGGGGAGTTAACAACAACAGAAATCCTGATATAGTCCTGGATGGGGACTGTGTTTTAGATCTACTATTGGGGCAGTGTTCTAATATTGAGCATTGGTAAACAATGAATAATCTCTTGACTCCAATGCCCATAGGCCCATTTTTGGTTGATTCATCTGAACCAGATGAATCTAAGATCCCTTCTGGCCCTAGAATTATATGGATATATCAGACCAGTTAAGGAAACAAATGAGTAATCAAATAGTACACTGATTTGCCCAGTGGAATTAGAACTAACCCTGATTCTTCTGGTGCTTAATTCACCACTTTAGTACACCATTTGTCAATATTTATTAAAGACAAAGATGCAAAATAAGAGGAACAGAGAATAGTTTTCCAGGGGTGGGGGTAAAGGGAAAGGTGGCTAAAAGGGTCATCATGAGAAAATTTGAAGGGTGATGGACCTATTCTTCATCCCAGTTGTGGAGGCTGCTAAGATGTGTTTATCAACATTCACAGAACTGTATACCAAAAAGAGTACATTTTAGTGTATGTAAATTTTTAAAAAGTGAATTAAGCAAAAGTACAGACTCAAACAATCTGTTTTAGGAAGGAACCTAATTAATTTGGGGAAAAGGAATAGGAGTTAAGAATCCTTAGATAAACAATTTTTTTGAACGCACAGGAGCCAAAATTGGGCAGTTTGTTTCCCTGTATGTTTTCTTATATTGCTAGACAATCTTCATTCTGTCACGTTGTAACATAGTCTCTGCTCCCTGTAGGTTACTGGAAGAGCTGCTGAACAAGTTCAAGAGTAGCATGCACTTGCAACTCACCTGTTTCCAAGCTGCTTCTTCAACCATGATGAAAACATAAATACCACCAAAATAAGGGCAGTCCAAAGATAACAAGTAATAAAATTGTTCACTTTCTAAAGTGCCCTAAGCTATTAGTATATAAAGCATTAGGTTTACAATTTCTCTCTCTCTCCCCTTCTCTCTCTCTTTTCCCCCTGAATTGGTAGCTTAGAAAGATGTTGGTGTATTTTTATTTCAACCAAAATAACCTTATTTGAAATGCCTGAGCAGTGTTTGTTTTGTCATTTTTATTACATTAGGTCCTGTATGACTTTAAGATATTTTAAATATATATATATTTTTTGTTTTTTCTTAGCTAAATGTTTTATGGTGAATGCCACAGAAAGAGTTACTTTTTCAAAGAATATTTTGGGGATGGCATGTGATGTGTAGTAAAGCATTTTTCAGTGTCTCATTTACTAGAGTTTTAGTGTCAGCAGCTTCCAAGACACATGGACAGATTGATAAGAAGAGATTTGGAAAGTTATATTTAGACATCTTTGAAGCTTTAGCTCTCCTAAGCCATACAGGTGTACTTGAAAAGTTCATATCAATGGATAGTTTGAACTCTCCTAATTCAAGTAGATTTTTAGAAAAATTTATGATTTGCATTAAAAAAATGTTATAAGTGGGGTAGATTATTTGTGGTCCAGATGTCAATGAGTTATCTTTGCATTTGCTGCCTAATTTTTATTTTTCACAGCGCTAAATATTAAGCATCTTTTCAGTGTAGCTTTTTTGTTGTCTCATTCTTAATTTGATTTGTCATTTTACATCACTGTGTTGCCTGTCCTTGAGGACCCCTTTGTTACATGTGATGGAGCCTGGATACCCCATGGGTGCCATTAGAAACAGCTACAATCTCCTGGTGTGAGAGCTAGCACTGCCCATCGCTGTCCATTCCTTCCCCTCAGACAGTTTCTTTTCTCTCCACTTCTTATCTTTTGAGGTATCTTGCTCAGTAACTAAGAACACTGCTCTTGCAGAGTCTGTATTTTCTGAATATTTGAAGATGCTCCTTAGCCACTAAGCAGTAGTAGCTGCTGATAAACCACGGGCCATTTGTTGAGGTCATGGTGAGGTCTTTCTATGTTAGTGTTCCCTACCTAACTTTACCATACTATTTGCTTCAGAAAACTGAGCAATTCTCTATTTGTAGTTTACGTGTCAGAGTTTTCCAATTTTTTATGGGTGTCACAGAATCCCACTTTTTAATGCTGAAATTAATATCTTTATTAATACAAGTAATTTTAGAGTACAGTATAACTGTCTACAGTATGCATTATTTGAAATAAGTCAGTGTTATGTTTGTTCTTTTGCTGTATAGGGAGAAATCTTAGTAACTGGAAGTGAAAGTTTAATCTTTTACAAATGTGCTCAATAAAGCTTATGACTATGAATTAAATTACAAAAATGCAATTCTAGTTGTATTATTTTAAATAGTATACAGCATTCAGCCACTACAGAATGTGTCTTCAATACAAGATGTAATTTAGTTGACATTTTTCCCCTAAGCATCTTTATTTCAACATTTTTATTAGCTATATAACTTTTTATAGGTCCAATTTTAACACTCAGAATAAATACTTAAATTCTAGACTACCTTATGTTTGTCTAACCATTGTCAGAAAGCATTTATCAGGTGTCCTGTTAATTCTCTTCTTGTTGGGGGCTTACCATATGCCAGGTACTGCAGAAAATTATCTCATTTAGTGCTCTCAACAGCCTTTGTAAACCTTATAAGCTAGGTGGTATTATGTCCATTTCACAGATAAAAAAAAAATGGGCCTTAGAGAGAGGTTAGTGACTTCTCTAAGACTACAAGGCTGGTAAGGGCAGGATCTCTGTCAAACTCAAAGTTGTCTGGCTTCATCACTTCTTAAATTAAGCACTGCCAGTTCTTTCTCCCAGCTGAACATGCTTTCTGCTGTCCCTCTGCCAATAACATAGCTCAGGGAAACATATAAACACTAGCAGATCATAAAATTTAAGCAAAATAGAAACAGGTAAGTGCTTTAATGGCTTAGAGAATAGAGCGTAGGCACAAAAAAAACAAAAAAAAAAACAAAAAACCCCATACCCAAATGAGGTGCTTCAAGGACTACTACTCCAACAAATCAAGGGGGACTTCTTGGAAGAAAGGGGAATTTTAAGAGCTGCTTGAGCTACAGAAGAATGTAATGATTAAGAGGAAATGGCTGAATATAATATAAGTTAGAAGAAATCTGAGAGACTTGGAGCAAATTTATAAAGCGGTAGCTGAGAAAAAAATTTAAGTTACTCAAAGGTACTTGCTTTTACACCCAGGTACCGTTAGGGTTTAGCACACCCACGTCCATGTGGTCAGCCTGGCTTCATGTCAGTTAGCAAAGTTGGCCTCACCTTTAATATTGAAAAAGTATTAGAAATAATTTGGTTTTACTAAGACTTTCTATATCAGTGTACCATGAAAGTGGCATATTCTAGAAATGATTACGGCATTACAAAACAAGCATTATTGCAGTAGGCACAGCTCCCTGAGTCACTCTCCTGTTTCTGTCATCCTTCAAGAAAACATGCATGCAGTTTTTTTGAAGGGGATAAAAAGGAAGGATTATATTTTAATTTTAGATTTGGTACAAGATGATCATGTGTTTCTGTTTTGATCATGTGCTGTGGGATATTGTACTAGTAGTTGCATAATGTGTTTTCTGAAAGTTATCATAAATTACCAGCTTGTATATAAAGGTTAGATTTCTAAAATAAGGAAAATTAACTATATTTTATTTAATATATATTTGAATAATTATACGTTACTCTAGACTCAAACTTGCATACATATTTATCATTAAACATTTACCTAGCAGTACTATCATATAGGTTTTTGTATGGATTTATGAACTGCTCTGAAAAATCTAAAAGATATACTGAATACTTGACACACATACCTCAATTAGAATAGCAATTTTAATGATCTTAGCTTCCCCTTAAATGCAGATCGCATATTTTTATAGAGTCTTCATGCTTTTTCTGTACTAATATCATCTCATTTTCTATTCACCCACATTTTTAATTTAGTGTTATTATACGTATCACTGGAAAGCCTTTTTGTACCTGGCTAGGTTATAAATATGTAACAGTTAATATTTTAAGAACAGAATCTGGATCTTTGGGTGACCTGTTGTAATTTGGCTAATGAAAGCCACTAGGATGTCAGAATACCTTTCTCCTGTCTAGACCCATGAAGTCTTAGACAGCGTTAGCACTGGAGTTGGTCACACTATCTTTATTAGCACTGTCACCATGACTGGTCCCCCCATGGTTGTATCGCACTGATCATTGTTGATATGATTGTTGTAATTGTTATTTCAATCACATTTTTCTTGAACGTTTCTACCTACGAACGCTTTAGCTAGGCACAAATCCCTGAGAACCAAGACCACTACCTGAACTTAATTGCCAAGAAAGGCCCCCAGATGGACTCATCCCAGAGGGAGGAGGACAACCAGGGAAGAATGGAATCATGGGGTCAACAAAAATCAAGGGAAGAACAAGAATCATGGTCAGAATAAAGAATCAGATGTTGTCATATATGTCCAGAGGATGAGTATTGAGAAATATTTGCTAGACTTGGCATTTAGAAAATCATAAATAACCAGAGAGAGAGGGATAAGGACAGAATCATAGAAACTTAAAACTTTGAACTGATTCTTTTATCTCACCAACTGTCAAGAGAGTTGCCTTTTTTTTTAAAGATCACAAAGTTTCTTGGCCTCAGCACAATAGTGAAACCCATGAGGGTCAGTCTTTAAGGCTCTTTCTCAACTTGCTGCTTTTTAAACTTTATCTTTCTGTGTGTCTGATCAATTCCTGCTGCCCCAGGTTCTTTATCTATTGGAATGACTTATAAATATTTATATTCTCTTTTCTCCAAAGTCTTCCCTTTCAGAATGCTTATTAAATTTCTCTAGATCAGAATTCTCAGGAATTTATCCTGTTGTCCTCCAGCGTCTGTCTCTCTCCACTTGTAGGACCTCTTTTCTCCAGTTTCTGAAAGTTCATAATGTTCTTCTGGGTGCGATGCACTTTTATTCCTAGTGGTGAGTCTAATGTCTTTAGATTCTGGGAAGTTTTCTTGAATTATTCCTTTGAATCCCTCTGCTTCTATTTTTTTTCTTTATTTTTAATGGTTGGATCTCCTATCTTGGTTCTTTATAAAAATATTTAGATCTTTTTCCTCTTGTTTTTTCTCTTTTTGTCTTTATTCTACTTTCTTAGAAACTTCCTCACATTTATTGTCTATCCTTTCTATTGGGTTTTTCATTTCTGCTATGTTGTTTTCAATTTATAATAAGTTTTTTGTTTTCTCAGTATTCTTTTTTATAGAGTCCTATTTATTTCTTATTTCTCTGGAAATAAGAACACTCTTAGATGTTTTCTTCCTTTTGCATAATCTCCAATTTGCTTTATTCTTCTGTTATAATAGATATTAGAATAAATGTCATAAGCTTTCTTCAAATTTCTACCAAGCTTTGGATACCTATTCATATTCATCAGAATATTTTGATATTTAGGTCATTTTTCTGGGGCTGATAAGATTTCTCAGAAAGCGTTCTTCCAGTCTCATGCTTTCTGGAAAGCAAGAAGAGGAAGAAAGCCTGAAGATCAGTTTGTCAGGCAGTATTTCTGCTCTCAACTGGATCTGTTACCTCACAACCTTCTGCATTTTACCTCCTTCAGAGAATAAAGCTCTAGTTTTCTGCTGGAGTGGGAAGTTAAGAGAGCATTGCCCAGCTGTGTGGGAAGGAAGAGACCTGGGAATATCTGTCTATTTCTTAAACAGCCTTTAAACTGATCATTTGGTTTTAACCTCAGCTTTATACCCACTTTCAGAAGTTTCCTTACCACAAATTCTTGAGCCTTTGGGGAATTTTGCAGTGTAAACTAGGTTGCATCTTTGTTTTTCATACTACCAATTTAGGCTCTGATGTTTTTAGATCTGCTAAATCAGTTTGCACTCACCCATATACTTTGTAGCTTTCAAACTCTTCTAGCTGCTATTTCCTCTCCTATTTTCTTTCTCTTTATGGATTTATGTCTTTATTACATATTTAACTATATTATTAACTACATATAGTTATATATGCTGTTATATGTAATATATGTACTACGTGTATATAGATATATACCATATATATGCTGTGTATAATGCTGTATGTATACACACACATACACACACATATAAAACTGCACTGTCATTTTTGTAGTTTTGGTTAGAACTAAGGTTAATGTGTGGTTTCAATCTGCTATTTATAACTGAAAGTTCAGATTAACTTTTTGTTTTATTTGATCATAAAACCAAACTGTTTACATGTGTATGGCCTTCAGAGTTGTTGCTCATAAGATATGATCATTCACTCTAACTTTTAAAATTGAAGGAAGTACTAGTGTAGAGAAGCCATGGGCCTTCTAATGACCCCACTCCTCATCTCTGGATGCTAAAGGTACTGAATCAGGCATAGCATTCATAAAATAGCTTTTATTCCATAATTAGAAACAACTCTTAAAATATACCAATGATATATTCTTGCCAAAAAAGTGAAACGTGGATGTCTGAATCACTTAATTTATAGAAAATGCAGGGGATAGAAAAACACATTAATGGACAATCAATAAAATCTGTATTGCAGGAAACACTAAAGCAAACAACCCCATTTCTTCAATGAAGAAATTTTAGACAAAATTAAAAAGAGAAAGAGGGAGAGGCCAGAGGATATTTGATAGAATAAAATATACTTCAGATACATATCAGTCAATTATGTTGTATGGATGTTATTTGAATTGAACCAACAAATTATTTTTTTAAATTAAACAATTGGAAAAAATTTAAACATTATTCTAACAATATTTAAACAATATTGTTGATATTAAGGAATTATAATGACATTCAGTTATTTTTTTTAAGTCATTATCTTTTAATTCTTTGTAAATGACATAACATGTCATATAAGATGTTACTGTAAAGCTACAGTAACCAAGACAGTGTAGTATTGCTAAAAAAAAAAAAAAAAAATAGGTGAATAGATCAGTGGAACAGATTACATAGCCCAGAAATAAACCCACACAGAGATAGTCAACTGATCTTTGGCGGAGGAGCAAAGGTAATACAAGGGAGAAAAGGTAGTCTTGAACAATGGGGCTAGAACAACTGGACATCAATGCAAATAAATGAATCTAGACACAGGCCTTACTCCCTTCACAAAAATTGACTCAAAATGGATCACAGACCTAACTATAAAAATGGAAAACTGTAAAACTAATATTATAAGAGAATATCTAGATGACCTTGGGTTTGGCAATGACTTTTTAGATACAACAATTATTTATAATTGCCAAAATTTGGAAGCAACTAAGATGCCCTTCAGTAAATGAGTGGATAAAAAATTGGTGGTACATCCATACAATGGAATATTATTCAGTGCATTTCAGTTTCTTCCATGTCTATGAAAAGATTTAGCAGTGTTGTTCTACCTAAGGGTAGGTGATGGTTATTACTGTAACAACAGGTATATATTCTAGCAAATTAAACATTTATTCCCTTTCATGTTGTTGATGAATTGTGAAAGTAAGTCTCAGAAAAAAAAAGATCTCTATAAAAGGAGATAATTTTACATAGAAAAAGTTACTTCTCTTTAATAATGAACACTAAGAACATTAACATTTTAAAGGATAATTATTATAGTAATGTAGAATATGTATGTAATAATATAGAGTAAAGCTTAATGTTTCAAAAGGTGCTGAGTTCTAATTCTTTTTCTTACTGGGTAAAATACTATTAAATTGATGCTCTTGCATATAACAACCATAAACTCTGGCCGTAAGTCATAAAGCTATAACCTGAATGCCCTGAGGAGTGAACACAAACACTCCACACTTACACTATTGAAGATACATTGAGTGACTTCCCATTTTTGTAGTTTTTAGCCAGGAACTAGATAGAGTTGGCACAGTGAGGAAGGTGGCAGGGGCACCATTGGAAAAACTAATGACTTTCTGTACTCAGGATTCAGAATATCGTATCCAGAAAATTGCAGCTCCTAGAGACAGAGGAAGAACTTTAGAAAAGAAATTATCAGAGACAAGATCCCCGAATTTTTTTGGTCTAATTTTCTGGTTAATATGCCCGAACAGCACCTACATGAAGCACACTCAGAATAGTTCAGCTAAAGTCAAAGATTTGGGCTGAAATTAAAGCTAATACTCAAGAAACTGAGTTTGCTGTTCAAGTTCAGTGAAGATAATTGCCTGGTAAACCAAAAGAAAACAACGGGATCCATTATCATTTATCATGTCTTAAATAAAATCCAAAATTACTTGACATATGAAGGACAGGGAAAAGAAACACGTAGAGAGTAGAAAATCAAGTGAGACTAGCTTCAGTAGATCAATGGACGTTATCTAATGTGAAGAATAAAAAGGAAAATGTTTGGGAGAAGATGAACATATACTTTCATAGACACCTGCTAGATGTAATCAGGTGGTCTAGCATATGAGTTATTGGAGTCCTAGAAGGAGGACAAATAGATAACCAGGACCCCCCAAAAAATTGAAAAAATAATAGCTGACAACTTCTCAAATCTAGTGAAAGACAAATTTACAGATTCAAGATGCTCAACGAACAACAAAAAGGTTAAACACAAAGGTTGCCACACTGAGGCAGACTGTTAAAGCCGAAGAGCAAATCTAGTAAGCAGCATTAGAAAAACGTGTTACATGTAGGGGGACAATATTTGAATTCACTTCTGACTTCACATCAGAAACCGTAAAGGCCAGAAGAGAGCAAAATAACCATGTCTCAAGTGATAGAAATAAAATTAAAAATAAATTAAAAACCTGTCAACCCACAATTCTATATCAAGTGAAAATATTTGTTCATAATGAAAGCAAAATAAAGGTATTTTCAGATAAGACTAAGAATTAGTTACCAGCAGACCTGCAAAAAAAATGCTAAAGGGGAAGTTCTGGTCAAGATGATGGAGTAGATAAACACTGTGCTTGCCTCTAACGACCACATCAAAATTACAACTATAGAACAACCATCATTGGGAGTTGCCTGAAGTCTAACTCAACAGAAGTCCTACACAAGGAGGCCACCTTGAGACTGGTAGGCTGGACAGAGACACGGAATAGACTGGTCTCACACCTGCCTGTGGCAGTTGAGAATTGGCAGAGAGATATCATCTGTGAGGGTTCCCCTGGAGGAACAACTTCTGGCTGTGAAAACCAGCAGAGATTGTGGCTGCGGAAGTCTCAGATATTCCTTTTAAGGGGCCCATGCACAGTCTTGCTTGGTGACAGACTCACTCACTCTGAGCTCCAGCACTGGGGCAACTGCTTGAAAAGTACCTGGGACATACAGGGAATAACCGAATTGTCCAGCTTCAGAGCAAGGGCTGGAGGGACAGCTTTCTCCCAGACAGAAGTTCAGGCTGCATCTATTGTCTTTTGGTGGGGGGGCTCCTCTCTCCAAGCATGCAGACTCAAGTGTCCACCATATCTGAGTCACCATCAACCTAGCTAACACTGGTCGCCCCACCTGGCTCAGATGACTAGAGAGACTGTACCACTGGCCCCACAGGACACCTACTACATGAGTCTTCTCTCCTTGCTCAAAATGTTCAAAGGGATGAAAAGCAAAGCTCCACAATAAGATTACTCTGCCCAGCAAAGCTGTTATTTAGAATTGAAGGAGAGATAAAGAGCTTCCCAGACAAGGAAAAGCTAAAGTTCATCAACACCAAACCAGTATTAAAAGAAATGTTAGAGGAACTTCTTTAAGAAGTAGAAAAAGTAAAGATTAAAAATATGAATAATAAAATAGCAATAACTACATATCTAGCAAAAGTTACTTTGTGAATGAATTGAATACTCCAATCAAAAGACAGGGTGATTGGATAAGAAAACAATACCTTTACCTTCACTGCCTACAAGAGACTCACTTAAGATCAAGAGACATACACAGAAATGGAGGGGAAGGGTTGGAAAAAGATTTTTCATGAAAATGAAAACTAAAAAAAAAAAACAAAACTGAGTTGGCAATACTCGTGCCAGACAAAATAGACTTTAAAACAAAGGCTATAATAAGAGACAAGAAAGAACCCAGTATCTCGCTTCTGGGCATTTATTCAAAGAAACCCAAAGAACTACTTCAAAGCAACATGGGCATCCACATTTTCATTTCACCATTATTTACAGTAGCCAAGATATGAAGGCAGCCTGGGTGTCCATCAATGGATGAATGATAAAGACGAGATGGAACATATATACAATGGAATATTACTCAGCCATAAAAAATGAATGAAATCTTGTCACCTGCAACAGTATGTATGGACCTAGAGGATATTGTGCTGAGTGGAGTAAGTCAGAGAAGAGAAATGCCACATGATTTAACTTGCATGTGGAATCTAAATAACAAAATAAAACAGAAACAAACTCAAGAGATATAGAGAACATTTTCAGGGTTACCAGATGGGAGAGTGGTTGTAGAGGATGGGCTGAAAAAGAGGAAAGTATTAAGAAGTACAAATTGATAGTTACAAAATAGTCATGGGGATGTAAAGTATAGCATAAGGAATATAGCCATTAATATTATAATAACCATATATGGTGTCAGATGGGTACTAGATTTATTGGGGAGATCACGTCATAAGTTATATAAATGTCTGATCACCATGTACACCTGAAACTAATATAATATTGTGTGCCAACTCTAGTATAAAATTTTTTAAATTATAAAAAATTAAAATTAAAAAAAATGCTAAAGGAAGTTCTTTGAATTGAAATGAAATGAGATCTGATAGAGCCTCAGATCCTCAGCAACAAAGAGCATCGGAGATGGCAAATAGCTGGGTAAGTGCAATTTTTTTTTTTTTTTGCTTTTTCTTTTAAATGTTTATGATATATATGACTATTGAGAGCAAAAATTACATCATTGTCATGTGGATTTGTGGCATATTTAGATGTAACATAGAGGGGAGGGAATAGACCTATATGATTACAAGATTTCCACATTTACATGAAGTAATATATTGACTGCAAATGGATTGTGAAAAGTTAAAGATATATTACAACTTCAGAGCAATCACAAAAACAGTAGTGTAGAGTATTATAGCTGGAAACCAATAGGAAGATTATAACTGAATTTTTTAAATATTCAAGTAATATTTAAAATGCATGAAAGGAAAAAGAGAAAATAGAACAAATAGAAATCCAATAATAGAATGATATACCCAAATAAAACTATAGCAATAATTTTATTAAGCACTAATGGATTAAACATTTCAATTAAAGGCAGAGATGATGACTCAACTATATGCTATATACAAGAAATGAGCTTCATATTTAAAAGAAGGGAAAAGATGCACTTATATTTAAAGGGACAGGTAAGTCGAAAGTAACCGATAGTCCATAATATACCATACCAATAGTATGCAAAAAGAAGGCTGGAGGGGCCATGTTAATAGGTGATAAAATAGCTTTTAAGACAAAAGTGTCATTATAGATAAGGAAGGACTTTTCATAATTATAACTCATCAGTCAGGCATAATAATGATATATGTGTCTGGTCTAATAGGAGCATTAAATGTAGAGTCTTAAAATACATGAAGCAAAAATTGACAGAATTAAAGAGAGAAATAGGCAATTCCATCATTCTAATATGTGGAGAGTTTTAAACTCAGCAATTGATAGAACAACTAGAAAAAAAAAGATCAGCAAAGATAGATTCTGAACAATACTTAACATTCATGACCTGATGGATATTTATAAAATACTATGGTCAGCAACTGTGAAGTTCATATTTCTTCGATGTTGCATGGTGTATTCACCAGAATAGACCATACGCTGGGCTTTAAAACAAATCTCAAAAAAATAAAAATATTCAAATCATACAGAGTTTGCCCTGTGACCACAGTGGATTCAAATTAGAAATCAATAACAATAAAACATCTAGAAAACCCCTAAATATTTGGAAGTTAAACTAGACATTTCTAAGTAACCCATGAGTAAGGAGAAAATATCCAGGAAAATTAGGAAATATTTCAAACTAAATGAAAAGTGTGAGAAAGAAGATACCTACCAAGAAGGACTTCTGGTGGCTAAGTGGGCTCAAATTTTAAAGCAGAGCCTAGTAGCTGTTTCTGAACATGGGGCTTTTCATTCACAGCCACACGTCAGGGAGAAGCCTGCACTGAACTGCCTGCCTGTACTATATTCTTGCCATCTGAATAAAAGAGTTCCTGGAATTGTATTTTAACCAATAGGACTGAGACTTTCCCTGTCAGAGCTGTGCACCCATATTACCATTAATATCTTCACTGACCAGTCAGAGCAGCTGCACTCTGACCAATCAGGACAATGCTTTTTGGACCAATCAAACTGTGGATTTGTAGTCCTCATTTGCATGGAGATGGGCCAATCAGGGACCTGTTGGCTCAAGTAATGTACTTTCCCTTTCCACTGCCTTTCCCTGACAAAAGACATCTCACTGGAACAGAAGAGAGCAGACATAGCAGAGCTGTCTACCCAGAGGGACCTCTCCCAGAGGGGCCTTGCCCCATGACCACCTCTCAACCATGTTTTTTTGTACTTGAGCTATAACACTCAAGCTATTCTACATGCATGCTGTTCTCACAGCTGCGGTGTCACAGTTGAGCTCTTTGCACTAAATAAGCTTTCCTTCTTCACTGTGCCCCAAATTAGGGATTCCTGTTTGCATTGAATTGGTACCAACAACCATTGGTTGACAAAAATAAATGAACTGAAAGAAAAAATGAAACACCAGAATTTGAGGGATCGAGCTGAAGGAGTACTTAGAGGAAAATGTAAAACTTTAAATGCTTATGTTATATAAGAAAACAAATCAATGATATATATTTTCATGCTCAGAAATTTAAAAAGAAGAGGAAATTAAACCCAAGTCAGTAGAATGATAGAAATAATAAAGAATAGACATCAATGAAAGAGAAAATGCATAAGCAATAAAGAAAATAAAATCAAAAGGTTCTGAGTTGGTTTCTCCTTTCAGCACTGTGATCAGCTCTGCACAATGCTGGGAAAGTCACTTTACCTTTTGATGCATCTTTTTACTCAATCTGTATAAGAGTGGTTGGACTTAGATGACACACAAAGTGCTCTACATCTTTAGGTGTTTGCAGATGCAGAAGAGCAATAATAGTGGAATATTACAAATAAGACTGTGCTGGTGATTGCTCAGTAAAAGTGATGAATAAATTAAGCACCAAAATATCACTAAGTATTTTTATAATCTGCAACATTAGTTTGTATTCTCTTAATACTCAATATATACCACGGACCTAGACATGACTCACAAAAAAAAAGTGTTGTTTTATATCAAGCACTGGAGTGTTGGCCTAGCTAAAAGTGAACATGTTCAACTAGACTGCAAATTAGAGGTTAGAGGTCCCAAGCTTGATTTCTGTGTGACTTGTGCCTGAGGTCCTTGGAAAAGTATTGTCTTCGTTCTATGGGTCTGTTTCCACATACGAGTTGTCTGTGTTATGTTTAAGATTTAATCAGATATTCAACAAAGCCAAATGTGTTTTCTGCATCAAAATAAATTCAAGTAAGACTGCTAAAAGAAGCATCCCTGTCCTGCCTCTTAGCTCTCATTTATTAAATAAGATTTCTTTCTTAAAGTTACTGATTCTTAAAATAACAGTTTAGAATATGACTTTAGTGTCCAGAAAGAAACACATTAAAGTCTTAGACTTTAAAGGGAATAAATAAATTATTGTGTCTTAAGTAGTATTGGTAGTAATCTTAAATTATATGTTCTCCAGACCAGTTCCCAAGAGTCCTCACATTCAGCTATACCCAGGAGCTATTAAGGGGATCTTCTCTTTGGCATATTGGCCATCATGGTCCAGGACTACCTCTTGAAGTTCAGCAGTCTGCCTGGATCAGAGTCATTTCCTGTGTGTGAATTAGGAGGTATGGATACATGAACAGAACGTAATGAGCATAATATCTGAATGGAAAAGCACATTGAAACTGAAACACCTCCAGTTTGCAGCATTAATATATTTTGGCAACAAAACCATAGAAGTGATGCTCATAACTTAAATTTAATCACAAGGAAACATTAAATGAGCACAACTGAGGGACCCTAACTAATACATTTCAGAAGTGTCAAGTCATGGAAGACAAAGACTGAGGCACCCTCCCGGATTGGAGACATGACAATTAAAGGCAATGTATGATCCTACATTGATCCTGAACCATACAAAAAACATTTGTAAGACAAGCGGTGAAGTTTGAAAAAGATCTGTAGATTAGTTAATAACAAATTGCATCAATGTTAATTTCCTGGTTTTGGTTATAGTACTGTGGTATGTGAGATACTATTATTTGGAGAAGCTGGGTGAAGAGAAGTAATATGGGGATTCTTTATACTATGTTTGAAACTTTTGTAAGTTTTAAATTATTTTATAATGAAAAGTTGTGTTTTAAATATTTTTAAGAAAAGGTAGAATAGAAACCTTTTAATTCAATGTATGTTAGTGAGGAATTTTAAAAAATTGAAATACATGAAAGCAACCGAAGTGTCCTATGATAGATGATTGGATAAAGAAGCTTTGGTACATATATGCAATGGAATATTACTCAGCCATAAAAAGAGATGAAATACTGCCATTTGCAACAACATGGATGGACCCTGAAATAATCATACTAAGCGAAATAAGCCAGACAGATGAGGTTGAAAATCACATGGTCACTTATATGTGGGATATAAACCTAAAAGCAACAAATGAGCAGGACAAACAAACAGAGACTTATGGACATGGATAATGGACTAGTGGTTACCTGAGGGGAGGGGGAGAAAGGGGAGGGGGAAATAAGTAAAATGTTAAAAAATAAAAAAATTGAAAGAACATGGTGCAATAAAGCACAAAAAAAATAAATAGAAAATGCAAACTAAGGAGGTAAAAATGTTTTTAAATGAATTACTACAATGTCAAGAACTAATATTTTTAGATAAAATATCATTTACATGGTATTTTAAAATATACTTGATTTCTGACTCCTAGAATATTAAAGACTCAAAAAGATTGAAAACAAAAGAATACCAGGCAATCAATCAATCAATATGAAAACAAAAGAATACCAGGCAATCAATCAATCAATAGTAAGTTAAGCAAGTAAGCAAGCAAACTAGGAAAATATTGATGAAAAGAAAGCTATTAGTGCTAATTTAGTATCAAATAAAAGAGACTTTAAAGTAAAATATATTTAGGAATAAAAATGGCTATTACATAATGACATGTAATAATTTGCCAGGAAGATAAAATGATTCTAAACTTAGGTACACTTAATAACTTCAAGATAAATGATTTTAAAATTACTGGAATTCATAATCTACGATTATATTGGTAGATTTTTTAACACATTTTTTTCAGTATACATGGATTTAGCAGGCAAAATAATTATAAAATTAAAAGGAAATTTGAAAAGCACAATTAGCAAACAATCTGGGAAAAATTTATAGAACCCTTACAATCATTAATTAGAAAATTGACCACATACTGGCCACAAAACAAGTCTCAAGAAATAACCAAGACTCACTATCAAGTTCTCAGACCACAGTAAAATTGTATTAGAAATCAGTAACAAGAAGATAACTTCTAAAACCTCATTTAAGTTTGGAAATTTTAGAACATATTTCTAAAGAAAACACTGGTCAAAAAAAAAAAAAAAACCCCTCACAAAAATTAGAAAAAAAAGATTGAGAGCTGAACAATAATGAAACATTTCACATCAAAATGTGAGATGCAGCTAAACAAATGCTTCAAGAGGGAGAGAGATTAAACATGAGTTAAGTATCAAAAGTTTTTTTTTTAAGGTTTTAAGAAATGAGCCCAAAGAAAGTAGAAGGAAGGAAAAAAAAATAGTAGTAGTAGAAGACAAAGATACAATACAGATGATCAAATCAGCAAGGTTAAAAGCTGATTCTTTGGTAAACTTAAAAAGGGAATAGAGACAAAACCTTCCAAGACTGATCAAGATAATAAAAGAAGACATACTAGGAATAAAGAGAGAAACAATGAAACATAAAACTGCTTTGCTTTTTAAAAATAAGATAATCCTGTGATCAAACTGAGTTCCTGAACACAGAAAGCTGACAACCGGGACCTCAATTTGATGCTAAGAGAGAAGTGCAAGCCTTTCTTCACCACCTCCTAAGAATTCTTGTGATCCTAACCAAACAGAAAACAGCAATTCAGGGCTGAGTGAGCCCTTCCCCCACCCCATTTCTGTCCTGTCAATCAGTTCATGCAGAACTTAAAACACCCTCATTAAAAAAGATACTTTTGGAAAAAAAAAAAAAAACACATAGGATTTTTTAAGGTTTATTATCTTATGTTTGACAGTACCAAGTCACAACATGAAATCCCATTATGTATAAGATGATGGGTGATATATTATCTGCAGTGACATTTTGAATGATAAATGGGTTTTGAAATATAGGTTCCTAATCAGAACCTTTGAAAAAAATTCCACTATGTTTAAGAATAGAGCTATTGCTTTGCCATTGTTAGTGACACACAAATGATCATGTTCACAGCGGCACTGCAGTCCTTACATTTGCTTCCTACACTGCTCTTGTGAGAAGTCAGCCCTTGTCATGTAATCTTCCTTTAGTTTACACTGATTAAAAGAATTTAGAGAGAAAGAAGTCACTGGTTGCTTGCTTTCACTTTGCTTTCAAAATTTTTCTTATGGAGAGGAATAATCCAGTTTCGTCTACACACACAGTTCTCAAACTTTAGTGTGCATTGAAATCACCCAGGGAGTTTGGAGGTGAGGCCTAGGTAGCTGTTTTTTTGCCTGACTCCCTGTGATTCTGAGGTACACTAAGATTTGAGCACCATAGTTTAGAGTTTTAGCATATGCACTTTCCAGATTCTGTGACATGTCTTCTAGGGCATGTCACGTTCCTCTGTACCTTTATAACATTTAGCACTTACTATTTGTCAGACGTTGTTCTAAGTTTACTTGTATTAGCACTTATTCTCACAACAGCCTTTTCAGGTCTATACTATTATCTCCATTTTACCCATGAAGAATCTGAAATACAAAGAAGTCAAATAACTTGCCCAAGCCAACATAACTAATGAGGAACAGAGCTAGGATTTGAACCCAAAGATTCCAGCTCCAGAGCTTGTGTACTTAACCACCATCTGTACTGCTTTACATAACACTGGTCACAAGACAGCAAATATTTGATACCCTTTAAAGTAACAAAGTCTCAGCAAAAACATGAACTCATCTGTCAGACTCCAAAGTCAGAAATGAAAGGTAACCCTAAGTAGGTTGGTGATGCTCAGTATCCATGAAGCTACAGAGACGAATCACATTTAGCTCTGCTCTCAAGGAGTACAGAGCTAGTTGAAGAAATTAAAGAGAGACATGTCCCCAAGCCATACTCCACATAAAGACAGGTATAAGCACCAAGTAACATAAAGGTCTGTTCTTGGCCTTCTGGCTGCTAACCTTTGGCAAATCTGTCATCACAAAAAAAAAAAAAAAACAAAGAGGGAAGCAATTTAATTCAAGAAAACTAGGCAGGCAGAAGTTCTGAATGAGTTTATGTTTTCCAATTCCCTGATTTCTCTGTTTAGGTTTAAGGAAATTGGATATATCAATTAGATGTATCTCAGGACTTGCAGGGCTGTGAGCACAAGAAGAAATCACATTCAGCTTGTAGATGTTAATTGAAGCCATGGAGCAAATAAGATCATATCCAACTAATAGAGGGGTCCAGAACAGAACAAGGTATACTGGGTCTGAGGGGCAGACCTCAGAAGACACATCTGCGGAGGTGTCTCAGCAGCCACAAGGAGAGAGAGAAGCCAGAGTACACAGAGGATCTAAGGCAAATGCAAAAGAAAAGGATTACATAAAAACTTACTTTTTAGAAAATGTGTTCAAACATAGCCATTTAAACTAATCAGTGTCCTAGAACTTTTAGGGGTAAATGCCACAAATCAACTTTGTCACCTGATGCCACTTTATTTTTTACTAATACATCTTTTAGCATTTATGAGACAAATACTGTTGTTTAGTGAGACACCAGTGATGCGAGGTCTGTTTGCTGTTATAAAACAGGCTAATTATTCATCCATGCAAATAATAATACAGATATCATGCACACTAACATCATTTGTACATGTATGCCTTTATTTAACCATCATTTCTATAAACAGCATCACCTTTCATAGCTATAGAATGTTGTGCTTTTCTACGAACCTTAATGTACAAGTTTTACTTCATGTGAAGTGAGTAGAATTAATATTTTTATGTTCTGGACTTTACCAAAGAGAAAACTGAGACTAGGAATAATTAGTGCTTCCTATGATCACAAAACTAGCTTGTGAAAGGGATGAGATAAAACCAAGAGCCACTAAGTCTTAGTTAAACCCCTTCACATTAGAGCTCACATTAGAGCTCTCTGGTTGTAGGGATGGAGACATCAGCATGTAAACTCAGAAAATAAGGATAATTTCTTCTCCTCTTCTTTAGAAAAATCTCCTTGTAATCAGCTTCTTGCTCCAGACCTCTAAGTGAATGACCTGGAAACTCAAATTCCTTCCCTAAAGAGAGGAACTGTTTTTTTAGAAACTGCTATTTAGAGGGGATGTTTTAAAACCCATGTCAGAACTTACACATCCAAACTAATTCTGCCTTCAATATAATTCATGACATTATTTCAATGTCTATAATAGTTGGTAAGCCAACTGTGCAAAGACATTTTAGGGATAATCAGAGGAAGCTAAAATATGGTCTGGATTGGGTGATATTTAGAAGTTAGTTTTAGTAGAGGTACTGATATATTGTTCCTGTGTGAGAAAATAGCCTTATTTTTAGGCCTTGTGCATAAACATGAAATGGCAGAGGGTTTGGGTTCTGCTTCAACAACAATAGGGCAATGATAAGTTTATGTAGACAAATTACACAGCCTGGGTAGACAGTAGCTTTTCTGCTTGAATTTGATCAAAGCATTGTTTTTTATTTTTTGTTATTTTTTAATTTTTGGATTGCCCTCAGAACCAGTTTATGAACCACAAAGAAACTTGAGTCACACTACGTTAGAGTTTCGCCTCATTTGGATCCAAAAAGAATATTACTTGGCTGGGTCAGTGATTCCATACCCCATTGTTGGCTCTGAACAACTATACTATTTCTACATATTAATCACCTTAAAAGAGCTTCCTTCTACTTTATATCTCGCTGTGCAAGAATTTTAAATTGTTGTTACTAAATTCTATAGCCAAGCTCCACGCTCAAATGTTGATGAAACTGAATGACTCCAATGAGGCTTCTGGTATAAATTTTATGGAGAGCCTGGTGATTCTAAACCTCTCCTCACACAGCTTTTTGTGTGGTAGCAAGGATAGGGGCCCTGGGAACTGAGTGAGACATCCCTGAGTGGGATTGAGAACATCAGAGTATCTCATGGAGGAAGAAATCAACCATAGGCAGAGAGCCAGGCCTTGCACCTGACATGAAGGCTTATCTTATTAAGCACACGTGGCAGTGAGCAAGATGTTAAGAGGAGGTGGCTGGAAGGAGATAGGAACATGAGGTGTCCTGAAGAACACCACCAAAGTATCTAATAATTCTGAAATTAACTGAATGGGACAACTGTCTTCCCTCACTCCACCTCATCTCCAGCATTTTTTTTAACAGGAGGATGGAATCTGTTTATACAAGATATTGGTTTTACTTTATTCACTTTCCAGGAAGATCTTGTACACTAAAAAGTTTCTTCTTTATCAGTAGTGTCTGCTCAAATAGCAATTCAAGTCATCCCCATTGACAGAAGATGGAAGCAGCTTCTGTCACAAGCAAGAGCCCAGCCTGGAAGTCTAGAGCCAATCTGAATGAATTCTCCCCTACTTGTGTGAGAGTCTGTTTTAAAAAATTATGGTTCTTTGAAAAATGCCATATGCTTTCAATGGGGAGTTCATTAACTCTGTATATTGCTTTAGGTAATATGATCATTTTACCTATGTTGATTCTTCTAGTTCATGAACATGGAATATCTTTCCATTTCTTTGTGTCTTCTTCAATTTCTGCAACAGTATCTTGTAGTTTTAGTGAATAGGTCCTTAACTTCCTTTGTTAAGTTTAACCCTAATTATTTTATCTTTTTTGTTGCAATTATAAATGGAATTGTTTTCTTCATTTCTTTTTCCAATATTTCATTGTTAGTATATAGGAACACAATGGATTTTTGTACATTGATTTTGTATCCTGCAACTTTACTGTATTTATTTTTTCTAACAGTATTTTGGTGGAGTCTTTGGGGTTTTCTATATAAAGAATTATGTAATCTGCAAAAAGTGACAGTTTTACTCCTTCATTCCTAATTGGTTGCTTTTTATTTCTCTCTCCTGCCTGATTCCAGTACTATGTTGAATAACAGTGATGAAAGAGGTCATCTTTGACTTGTTCCTAATCTTAGAGGAAAAGTTTTTAGTTTTTCACCACTGAGTGTATTAGCTGAGGGTTTGTCATATATGGCCCTTACTATGTTGAAGTACTTTCCTTCTATACCCATTTTATTAAGTGTTTTAGTCAAATTTGTATGGAACTACAAAAGACTCCGAATAGCCAAAGCAATCCTGAGAGGAAAAAAAAAAAGAAAGCTGCAAGTATCACATTTCCTGACTTCAAATTATACCACAAAGCTACAGTAACCTAAAAAGCATCATATTGGCAGGAAAACAGAAACATGTTGATATAACAAAATCAGGAACTCTGAAATAAATACACACGTATATGGGCTAGTAATTTTTAACGAAGGAACCAAAAAAATAATAATACAATGGAGAAAGGAAAACTTCTTCCATAAATGATGTTGGAAAAATTAGAAAGCCACACGCCAAAGAACAAAAGTAGACTACTATCTGACACCATATACAAGAATTAACTCAAAGTGGATTAAAGACTTAAACATAAGGCCTGAAACAATAAAATACATAGAAGAAAACATGGGTACTAAACTTATGGACCTGGGTCTCAGAGTAGTTTTTGTTAACTTGACCCCTAAGGCAAAGAAAGTAAAAATAAAAATGAATGGGACTACATCAAACTAAAATGCTTCTGCACAGCAAAAGAAACTATCAACAAAGCAAAAAGCCTAAAAAATAATAATAATAAAAACAAATGAAAGAAGATGTTTGTAAACAATACCTCTGATAAGGGGATAACATCCAAAATACGTAAAGAACTCAACAGCAAAAAACTATCCAATTAAATAATTGAGCAGAGGGCTCGAACACACACTTTTTCCAAGAAGACATACAAACGGCCAACAAGTATATAAGAAGATGCTCAACATCACTAGCTATAAGGGAAATGCAAATCGAAACTACAATGAGATATATCACCTCACACCTGCTATAATTATTATCAATAAGACAAGAAATAACAAGTGTTGGAGAGCATGTACACTACAGGTGGGAATATAAATTGGTACAGCCACCATGGAAAATTGTATAGAGGTTCCTCAAAAAATTAAGAATAGAGCTACCATATGACCTAGCAATCTCTCTTCTGGGTATCTATCCAAAAAATTTTAAACGTTTGTAGCAATATGTTCATTTGTACTCCTATGTTCATTGCAGTGTTATTTACAGTGGCCAAGACATGGAAACAATCTAAGTGTCTTTAGATGGATGATTGGATAAAGAAGATGTGGTATGTATATACAGTGGAATACTACTTAGCTATAAGAAAAGATGAAATGCTGCCATTTGCAACAACATGGATGCATCTTGAGAGTATCATACTAAGTTGAAATAAGTCAGATGGAAAAGGACAAGAACCATATAATTTTACTCAATGTGGGATATAAAACAGAAAGCAACAAACTCATAGACACAGACAACAGTATGGTAGTTACCAGAGGGGAAGGGAGTGGGTAGGGGATGAAGAGAGTAAAGGTGGTCAAATATATGATGACAAAAGGAGACTAGACTTTGGGTGGTGAGCACACAATGCAATATATAGATGATATAGAATTATATACTTGAAACGTTATTAATCAATGTTACCCCAATAAATTTAATTTTTTTAAAAAATTGTGGTTCACTCAGGATCATCTAACCTGTCTTTATGTAGTATTTTCTTCAATTAAACCCTCTAGAGAGAAAAGTCATCCACTGACTAAACATTAGCCACTAAGCTTGTTGACATCTAATTGCCTGAGTGGTAACATGCATGCAGGGCCCAGCCTTTACTTTCCTCTGAGGCACAAGTATCTTATATTCAGTCTCCGTGATCCCTGATGAAAGAGAGAGAGGGTCAGGAGATGTGCTATTTGGTACAAAAGAAACTAGTCTAACATTCTTCCAGACTTCTCCCTTTACCACTGGCAGATTATGTGAGAGAAGTCTCTACAGAGGCCACATTGTGATTTTTGAGAGAAAGAGGCATGCACGGATGCTTCATGAGTCCAGACCAGAGTGAGACCTTGTTCCACTTCATTTCAGGAAACCTCAGTTTTGTGTCATTTGGAAGAAAATCTAATAAACACTTTCACTCAGAAAAAAGTGTTTCTTCATACAAATAGACAATATATTTAATAATTTACCTCATAAATAAAACTCAGGTAATTTGGGATATTTTAAAAAACATAAAGATAGTCATTTAAAGAACATGAAGAAACAATGAGCCACCTGAACATTGTTAGGCATGAAAATTTCCTGTGGAAGTTCAGGATTTTAGAAAACTCTCCAAGTCAATGTCTGAGCACGTGGTCTTAGAATAATGTAAAAGAGTTAAAATTCCACATTTCAAAACATGGAGTGTTCTAACTCTTCTTCCTTGGCGCAAAACAATTTCTTTTTTTTTTTTCTTTTTCTTTTTTTCTTTTTCTTTTGCCTAGTCTGCTTAAGATGACTTCAGTATAAAGACTCTAATTCAGGGCACCAACCTGATATCTTAATTGAAAAGACACCATCAAGAGCAAGTAATGCCATTTTTGTTTTCTTAGATGTGAGTATTACCACCTGAGTTGGGTATTCTAGAAATTTGAGTGAAAATTTCAAGTATAATAAAAATGGGACTAGAAATCAGAAACCAAACTTCCCTCCCTCAGCTGTGACCCAGCAGCTCACAACATTTGTGGGTCTGAGCTGCTTTCCTCTGACCAAATGAGTTTTGCTAGATCCTCTCTAAGGCTTCTCTGGCTAAGACTAACCTGCAGTTAGTCAAGCTCTGGACAACCCTTAGTCATTTTGTGAAAAAGTTTGTAAACTGTAAAGTGCTTCACAACCATTATCTCTCTTTCAGTAGCTATTCTTTTCCCATAATAACTCACCACCAAATTGATCTACTGATACTTTCACTTTTTCAGTTGTAGAGGCAAGTAAAAGAAGGGAGCCAAGATGTCTAGAGGAAGAAGACTGTCTTCACACTTCCCTGTGCCTGCCCCTCAGGGTCCCATCTCTGCCCTTTTCCATCTTCTTCTTTAGCTAGTTTCTACCCTTCTTCAGAACTCAAAGTTTTATTCTGTGTGGCAAATCCAAGGCCCTTGTCTCCTCTCACCATAATACTTAGCTGCATCAGGAACTTCAAGAGTTAAAAACTACATTGTCACTTGAGAGTACAATGTTAGTGAGCTCTTGCTGTCAGCTATAATAGCAGTTATTTCCCTGCAAATGGCACAATAATTGCTTTCATTGAAACAAGTCAGATTGAATAAAAAATCTGTATTTTTTACAGTAATAATGTCTTAGTTTTCATAATACATTTATGTAAGATGTTAACATTGGGGATACCAGGTGAAGGGTATATGGACACTATACTATCTTTGCAACTCTTCCATAAGTCTAAAATTATTTCAAAATGGTTAGTGAAAAAATTAAGGAACACTTTATAAACTTGCTAGTTCAAGTGGGTAATGTCCAAGCATCATTTTCCCTTGACACCTGAAGAGATTTAAAGGATTTGAGAGTCTGCTGTCTAAAACGAGCGACATGGTTCGAAAAGGTAATTAGAACTATTTCCAAATAGCACTAGGAACTTCACTAAAAAACAAGGTGCCTCTATTCAAGTTCATTGCTATCAACTCTGATTACACCACCCCCAGGGCCCTTATTCTCCTTTCTTGTAACTAGTTTAATGGTCTCCAAATGGGACTGGGGCAGATCGCCCAGATTCCATGACATGTCACAAACTCTTCTTGCTTATACCTCTTGTGCTCAGACTCAGAATTTTATCAGAGGAATACTTCCAAAACGTTTAGAGTCTTCATTTTTATTTCTTCTTTCATTTATTGTTTTCTGCAACCTTTTTTCAGTACCTACTATATGCAAAGTGTCATGCTAGTCAGAAATAAAGGGCTAATCTAGAATTAATTGAGGTGAAAGCATCCATTTCACATAGATTAACTGCTTGGCAAATTTAAGTGCTCATTCTGATTTCTTTCCCACCATCCCCTGACCACAGGCACTTCCCCATGACTCAAAACTGTTTGTCTCTCAGTGAACTTATTGCCCAAATGCATGGTAGATAAAACTATCCTCTTCTTTCTTGTCTCCAAGTGATTTGTGATGTCTCCACTGCCAAGCAGATTTAACATTTTTGAATTTCAAAGCCAAGCTCTTCAACTCCAAATGTTTCTCTCCTCTCTTCTTCATTTTCCTTTTGCGTTCGATATGATGATTCTCCAAATATTCCAAGTCTATCTTTAAATGTTCTTTAATTTTCCTGTCACCTTCATTCTCCTCCTCCTTCTGCCCATCTATGCTACACAAGGTTTCTTGGATTCTACCCACTCATCACTATCTCCTTAGCCTGACCTGGGAAGAATGACGTTCTAAAGGAAAGTTTATCTATTCTAACATGAACATTTCGGTGACTTGACACAATAAAAGTTTATTTTGTGCTCACATAAAAGTTCAGTGTGATGTTCCTGATTGTGTGACACCTTGGGATGTTCTCCTCCAAATGATGACTGCTTCCATCTGTGGTTCTGCCATTGTCTACCTCTTTGGGGTGCTTTCAATGTAAGGATCAGATGAAATGGACAGTGTGAAGGCTTACATAGGAGTGCTTATATGGTCCAGGCTAGGAAATGTGCATCACTCCTGCCCACATTCCATTGGCCAGGACTCAGTCTCACCACCCTTCCTAACTATACCGAAGGCTGGCAAATGGAGTTGGGCCATGTTCCCTGGAGAGAAAAGAAAGCAGGTTTGGTGATCCATGTATTCATTTCCACCACACATTTGATAGGCTTATGAACCTAACCAACTGATGTAGTTTTGGAAACAAATTCTGTTCTCTCTTCTTAAATTGTTAGGTTTACTTCACTTCCCTCCTTGAAAGGAAACCGGACAGGTAGATTTCCAGAGGTTACTGTTACCTTTTCTATCTCAACTCCTGCCATTTGAATGTCCATGAAGACCCACCAAATAACATAATCTCTAAACTCCTGGATTTCATCGACACCAAATCATCTACCCTCTTTTTCAGTCACCCAATCCTAAATCATACTCTGAGAGCTGGACATTTTTTATATGTCCCTCTAGACCATCCATCCTTCCCTATCCTGCTTTCTGCCTTGGACAGTAGGCTATATAAACAGGCAGGCTACCATACACTGGCTTGAGTTTGAGTGTGAATAATGGGAAACACTGACAGGAGATAGGAGACAGGAAAGTGTGGTAGGAGTGATCATGCCCTTGACCAAAAGCCACTTTTCTCGCAGTAGCTCTCCCTGAATCGACTCTGGATCTTCCTCCTTTCAGGCTTACAAGTGATAAGGGTTCTCTGTCACTAACCCCAGTGTTCTCTGTTACCATACAACTTTCTCACATCTGTGTAAATAATCCCTTTATTAAACCATCACTGAATTATTGTAGTTTGTGAACACCATGTGATTCCCAGGGAGATTCTGTCTGATACTCTGATACTCCTTAGATCTTGGCAGTACCCAGCTGGGTGCCAGTCTGCCACATGTCCTGTCTACTTCCTGTTTCACACCCATGATAACTATGTCACCCTTCACCTCTGTCTTTAGGCCACACACTCAACCGTCATCTTTATTTGCACACAACCTTGTTTTCTCTTTATTGGTCTTCGGGCATGATTTTCCCTCAGCGTGTAACCTTTACCTAAAAATTACCTTCACTCCTTCTTTGCTCCCTGTTTACTGATCTCTGAAAATGTGTTATCTCCTTTTCTATCTTAGGTCTACCCTTATAACTGTGCCCTTGATTCCAACCTCTCATGCCATGTCCCAAAACTTGCTCTGGGGGCTTTCCAAAAGGGTGCTGTTTACACTTTGTCAGATAGCAGTATCCTGTGCACTATAGGACACTACAGGAAATCTAGCATTCCCAGCCCTAACCCACTCACTAAATGCCAGCAATAACCTCCAGTCACTGTGACAAACCAAAAGGTTCTCTGGCCACAATGGAATTTAAAAAATCACAAACAGAAAGATAGCTGGAAAATCCCCAAATACTTGGAAGTTAAACAGCACACTTATAAATATCCCATAGGTCAAAAAAGAAATCACAAGGTAACTTAGAAAATATTTTGAAATGAATGAAGATATATCAAAATTTGTGGGACACATCTAAAGTAGTGCTTAAAAGAAAATGATTATCATTTGGTGCTTATATAAGAAAACAGGAAAGGTCTCAAATCGGTACTTTAAGTCTGGAAATTTCCTTCCACAAGGAAGGAAATCATCAATATGAGAGCAGAAATAAGTGAAATTAGGAAAGAAAGAAAAGCAATAGAAAACAATAAAACCAAAATCTAGCTCTTCGAAAAAATCGATAAAATTGATAAATCTCTAGCCAGAGTAATACAGGAAAAAGACACAAATTACCAATGTCAGGGATGAAAGAAGGGATATTACTTCTGATTTTACAGACATTAAAAGAATAATAAGGGGATATTATGAACAACTTTATGCCAATAAATTTGATATCATAGACAAAATGGACAAATTCCTTAAAAGACAAACTGCCAAAACTCACTCAAGAAGAATTAGATAACCTAAATCGTTCTATGTCTATTAAAGTGAGTTCACAGTTTAAAATCCTGCTATAAAAAGAAACTTCTAAGCCTCAATGTCTTCACTGGTAAATTCTTCTAAACATTTAAAGAATAGAATATTGAGCTCTTTCAGAATATAGAAGAGAACACTTCCCAATTCATTTTAGAATTCCTGCATTACCCTGATACCAAAACCAGACAAAAACATTACAAGAAAACCACAGACCAGTATCCTTCATGAACATCGACCCTAAAATCCTTAACACAGTATTGACAAACTGAATCCAGCAATGTATAAAAAGGATAAAATATCATGACCAAGTGAGATTTATACCAGAAATGAAAGGTTAGTTCAACATTTGAAAAGTAATCAGTCATTCATCTTATCAAAAGACAAACAAAGAAAAACTCTATGATCATTTCAATAGGTTCAGGAAAAGTACACTGGCTTTGGAGTCAAAACTCTGTTCAAATTCCATCTCTACTGCTCACTGGTTATGTGCTCTTTGCCAAATGACTGCCATTGTGAGAGCTCTATCCTTATCTATAGACTGAGCAGAATAATTCCACCTTCGTACTGTTGGGGTGACAATTAATGAGATGTCTGTGAAGTTCTCAGAGTTGCATTTGGCCCACACTGCCTCTTTCCTAGAGGACTGAAGGATTGGTGGTGGGATTATTACATGAAGGCCTGAGAAGAAAAAAGGATAGGCTCTCACCAGCCTTCCCCACCCATCCAGCCCAGTGAGACAGCTCCCGAAAGAAGCAGCAGTAGCATTCTTAGCTGGCCAGGAGGAGAGCGGCCTTGCTCCTGGAGGGTCCAGAGCAGGCATCACAGGGTGAGATCTCTCCTCACAGAGGGTAGCACACAGTATGTTTGAGCCCTTGCCAGAGGCATTGCCTCAGCCCTCTCAAAATTCTGTCCAGAGGTTGGACTTAATTCAGTGAGACATAGGGAGCCCTTGGAAGTTTCTGAGCTAAGCAGTGACATGAACACAGACACTTTTGGAGTTGTTCTTAGAAATATGAATTGTACAAAGACTGAGGTGATGAGGACCCTGAATTCACTAGTGAACTCTGCTCCAGGAAAATGCACATTTGCATTAGGAACAGTCCCAGGTTTTTGTGATCTGGCCAGGACCATGCATGGCCTTTAACCTTAACAGGCTAAGGCATACTGCTCAGTGTTTCCTTGCAAGGCTTGTTGAATTGTTAAGGGAAGGGGCTCCCCTTAGTCATGTGGTGGGGAGCAGCTCTGAGTCCTTCGCTCATAGAGGGAGGAAGGATGTCAATACATGTAATAGATGTACCCACAGGGGACACTCCCTGCCTAATTCAATGGATGATATTGCTGCCCTTCCCCTGGCCCCCTTTTCCTCTCAGATTCCTTTGTCCTAGCCCCCCTCTTCAGGGTATAGGGGTATAAAGGGAGGAGTTTTGGGTTACCCCCACTAGGTGTCCAAATAGCCTGCAGCTGATTCCTCTGGGATATTGGCTGGAACATTTGTGCATTTGTCAAAGTTGAGCTAAGTGACAGTGACCTTTTCTTTCTGATAGATGCTGGGAGACACTGGGGAAACTGACCCAAAACAAAGACCCTTGAGTAATTCAAGGTTAATAGCAGGCCTCAGACACTAATGATGAGGTTGGGTTAATGAGACATTTATAAAGCACGTTGTGAGATGCCTGGCACTCAATCAGTGTTCGATAAATTTTACCTATTTTTATTTTTAATTATTTCTTACAATAGAAAAAAAATGGACACAGGCAAAGGGCTAATTATGATAATAGATACCATTATAGCACTTAGAATAGACCAGGTACTATTTAAACTGCTTTACACATGTGAATTCATTTAATCTTCACAAGGACACTATAAGGCAGATACTACTATAACCTCCATTTGACATCTGAGGAAACTGAGGCATGGAGAATTTAAGTGACTTGCCTGAAGTCCTACCAAAGGGACTCAGAAAAAGTTGTGTAAAACCGCACACCTGAGACACACTCTTGCCTTGTAGTTCAGCGATACCTTATGCCTATAGCTCATGTTACTTGAGTGCACGGCCAAGTTCTTGGTCTCATTCACACTCCTGTGAGGCTGATTACTCCAGAACTATGAACAATTGACTATGGAACCAGCACAGATTTTTCTCAGCTGAGCTTAAGACATCTATGCCTACTTGACAAGAGCAAATAAACCCAGATGCTGTACAATGTCTTTGAAAGAGCAATGACATTTATTATTTCACTTAATGAGAAGCCTGGAGGTGGAAACTCTAGAATTGATTATGAGTAATCCAGTGACATTATCAAGGATCCAGACTACTGCCATTCTCAACATGTAGTTTTTCTTCTCAAAGTGGTTCCTCAAAGGTCCCAAAACACCTGCTAAAAGCAGAGGGAAAATCCAGGGGCAGGAAAAAGAAGGAAACATTCATGTCTGATATGCCTTTATGTGAGTGAGGAAGTCCTTCCCCCACAGCATTCATCTACTCAAAGCTATGTCTTGACAAGAGGACAGATTTCTACAACTGGCAGAAAACAAACAATGCTTACCTTCTGGACTCAATCTCCTCTTAATGACATGGCCTCTCAGAGGCAATCTATAATATCCATGTTCCAATAGCAATGAAGAAATGGGGAGTGGTTTGGGGGACAGCCATGTTTCTGCCATTACTGCAGATGAGTGTCTGTGCCCCTGTCTCAAGCTCCTCCAATTGGGCTTTGATTCTCATCCCTCCTGTCTCTTAAAGGACATCACTCTCAGCAGGACACAAACAGGCTGCACTGTCTCTTATCGTTAAAATGTCTCCCCTGATCCCATGCATCCCTCCAGCTACTGCCCCTTTTCTTTGCTTCCTTGATAGCCAAAGTCCTTAAATTTCCTATGCTCACCATCCCTTCTACTCTTACTGAGTTTAACTTAGACTTTCATCACCCCATCTCCACCAAAACAGCTGTCAAGGACACCAAATCTCCACTTACCAAAGCCAATGGCCACTTTCTGTCCCTGTGTTAATATCTCTGCAGCAAATACATAGTCAGCACTCATGTCTTCTTGAAATGCTGCCTCCACCAGATTCCTGACCACCTTGTCCTGCTCTCCTCTTCCCAGCTTTTCAGCTCCCTTCTGGCCTTTGTGTGGCCTCTCTTGTTCTCCCTGACCCTCTCCCCGAGAGGGTCTCATTATCTTACTCACACAGTGATCTCGTCTAAGTTGAGGACCTTAAATACTACCACTGTGTTTCCCACTCCCAAGTTCTTACATCTCCAGCCTCCACTTCCTTCAGCTCCAGGCCAGTGAGGTCAGGGGCTACTGACATGCCATATCTAGTCAAGAGTCGGACAAGTGCTGCCAACTTAATGTGCCTGAAATTAAAAACAGATTGTTCATACTGCCTATCCTCCCCTCTCCCCCCTCCCCCATTCTATCAGGTTTTAGCCCAAACTCTTGGAATCATTCTTGACTTTTCTCTTTCTATCTCACACCTGACATTTAACTTATTAGCAAATATTGTTAATTCTTCCTTAAAAATATATCTAGAATTTGCCCACTGTCAGCACCTCTGGACTCTCAGTGGCCTCGCTGCTATTTCCACCCTTTACCTCCAGACTGAGCCCATCCTCCATGTGCAGCCCAGCTGATCCCTTTACAGGGGAGATGGGAGCCGTCAGGCCTCACTTGCAGACCCTCAGCCTCCTCATTTCACCTGCAGCAAAGCCCCAGTCCTTACTGTGCATTACCAGAACTTGCACCCCTTCCACTCTGACTTTACCTCCTAGCATTCTCCCTCATTCTTTCCATTCCAGCCACACACCCTTCTCCCTGCTCTTCTAAGTCTCACCAAGCAGAGCCTCATCCTGTTTTATTTCTCCTCCATGGCACTTGTCACCACTTGACAATACATATTCATGTGTTTATTTATTGTCTGCTTCCTAAAGTATATATAAGCTTCATGTAGTTAGGGACCCTGTCGGTCTCTAATCAGTGTTAAAACAGTGCTTAGTACCTACTGGATGCTCAGTAAATATTGGCCGACTGCTATTGGACTATGTGACCTCAGATGAGTCACATTAGATTTGGGGACCTCAGTTTCCTCATCCATAAAGTGAAGAGGCTCACTGACCTCCAAGCTTCTCAAAGCAGAAAATAAGAGTTTGCTAGGGCTGCCATAACAAAATACCACAGACTGAGTACCTTAAACAACAGAAGTTTTTTCTTCACAGTTCTTGAAGCTGAAAGTCTGAGATCAAGGTGTTGGCAGGTCTAGTTCCTTCTGAAATCTCTCTTTCTGGCTTGTAGATGGCCATCTTCTTGAATATTCACACAGTCTTCCCTCTGCCTGTCTGCATTCTGATCTCTTCTTATAGGGACACCAGTCAACTTGAATTAGGGCCCACCTGTGTGACCTCTTTTTAACCTAAATCACCTCTTTAAGGCTCTGTTTCCCAAAACAATCACATTCTAAGGTACTGGGAGTTAGAGCTTCATTCAATATGTAAATTTGGAGGAGGGGACACGATTTAACCCATAACAGATGATAATGTGATAGATAGCCTGAGGTGGAGCAGCATTACTTCTGGAGGGGACTTTGTGCTCAGGCCTCAATGGCAAAGACCTCCAAGACAGTGTCCAAGGAGAGAGAGATGATTTTGGAAACAACATTGAATGATAGGGTGGTTTTAAGATTGCTCTGCTTATACTTTCTACTTCATTTATTGGAAAAATTTCCAGTAAACTTCTTTGTGAAAACGTGGGGATTTTTTTCTTCCATTGTTTTGCTGCCTGATCACAACCCAAACAGGTAAGTGGAACATCAGAGCTTGGCCACAGACTGCATGACTAGCAGACATCACCGCTTCCTCTGTGTTTGTTGTTTTCAGTGCACTCTTTCATATGGCTCATTGTCTTTTACTCCAGTTTAAATATAGAAATGAACTCCTGATATGTTACTCCCAAGGCAGCTTACTCTTTGGGATTGCTCAGACTGGGAGGTCCTGGTGAAGGCAGCCACCCAGGGAGAGAAGGACACCTCATCACCTGAGGGCCTTGGGCCTTTGTGTCCAGGCCCTTTGTCGGAACTTTATTTTGTAAATGCCGCCTCACTTTCCCACTGGTGCAGAAACCAGCCAACTCATCACTGGTACAGTCAGCTCTCCTCCCTGTGTCCTGGACTACTGTTATCAATGCAGCCCTCTTTCCATAAATTAGAAATTGTGAACTGACCTCTGGAATGTGGAACTGGTTTCCAGTGAAACTGCTGACTTTAGTAAGAGTTCTCCATGACACCAGTGCAGAAGGGATGTTGTGCTCTGGGTGGTCACACTGACATCTTTCATTTTCTTTTTGCAAATCCATCTCATAAATTGCCTCTTTTGAGGCCCATTGCTTCTGACCTGGACATTCAGCGTCATCCACAGAGTGCCTGCTATTTGCCCCTACCATGCCCATGTAGAGAAGGAAGCAGCCAGACTAGCAAGGACAGTCCCAGGTTTCCATTCCTAAAATGGGGCATCAGAGAGCTGAGCGATGCAGCCTCCCCTCCCTGGGCAGGCGGTGCCCTTGGGTTTCCCCAGCACCTCCTGGGGCTGCCACAGCCCCCTGCCAGTGTTCCACTGGGGGCTTCTGGGTTTCTTGTAAAAGATGAGATTAGAGTAACCCTGAAGATTTATTCCCACCTTATTTCATAAACACAACAGGGAAATGCCAATGACACGCAAGCTGTTCCTCAAACCACCTTGTTTTTGAGCTCTGCAATGGAAACACACCACTTCCTTCCACTGAGTCAGGCCTGACCGTGGCCTCCCTCTCTTCAGGCGCCTGGCTTGCAGAAGCTGCTTAATGCCAGCTAAACATGAGTGCGATATCATTATTTCCACTAATTTTTTTTCTCTCTCCAGGTAGAACTCAACCAGTTAAAAGGTTGTAGGTTGTGTGTGTGTGTGTCTGTGTGTGTGTTTAAAGATTGCATAAGTCACTAAATAAGTTAAAAGAGGTGACATTAGTGTCCTCACACACTGTCTACATTTTTAATTCAGTAAATGCTCCCCCTCCCACCCCCACTGCTCAGGAGACACCTGGATATGAATGTCTCAGTTCAACTTAGGAACTTTAGCATGAACCAAGGATATCTGAGGACACAAGCAAGGAGTAGCCAAAGATGAGGGAGCAGGATAAGATGCCTTGAGACAAGGATAAAAGTGGAGTCAATGCTCAAGCTGAGGCTTCTTGTCATTATCACTCAAGTCTACATGTCTTCCTTATTGCTAGATTCTATCTATTTTAGAACTTTCTAGATGCTGCAGCTAAAACAATTTCTCCCTTTATTGGCCCCACTCAGAGCCCTTCAGAGCCCTCCCATTGCCTGTGAATAGATGATATATGTCAAGAGCATACTCCACCCTGTGTCTCCTCTCTCATCTCCAGCAGAGGGTATCTACACTCATCTTTCTGAATGATGTCTGCCCCCATGGATGTGGGTGGCAGTGAGCCAGGGCAGGCTAGACTGAGAGAAGGACCAGGATCTTGTCCAAACAAGCAGAGTTCCCACCTGGAAATCATTGCCCAGGTGGCCAAATCCTAGAACTCAGATGGGGAAAGCTTCAGAAGCCCAAGCCTAAAGCCTGAATGAAGCCACATGCTCAGGAGTCTGGGAAAACAAGAATCAGAATCTGGGGTAGGAGTTTAAGAGACAACTTCTAAATATATGTGACTTGGCACTGATCCAGGTCCCCTGGCAGGAGCTGTGGCTCTGTGGGCAGGATTGGGAGAGCCCTTGCAAGAGCGGCAACTCTAAGGGCCTGCCTGAGCCAGCTGCCTCTGCTCCCTCTACTAGCAGTGCGGTTTTGCCCCTCATTCCTCCCATCCAGCCATACTCACCTTCTCACCCCACCCCACTCTTTTTTCAACCACAGTCTCAATCTCCACTCTAGCCTTTTCTGAAAGCCCACTGTGACCCCAGTATTTCTATATCATTAACACATAAATGAATGTGGCTCCCAGAGCCCTTTGCTCTCATTGTTTCATTTGTAAAACTTTATTGCCTCGTCCTTGAGGGGTAGACATTCTAAAGACCATATCTAGCTGCTAGTCTTGATCCCAAAGTCCTACTTCTACCCATGCTTTCTTTAATGCTTGGTGACTCTGAGTCAGAGGGCCACAAAACTGGAGGGGACAAACCATCCTGACACAAGAGATGAAGCAGGATCCAGGCCTGCTGCCTCCTGGTCTTCCCATTCACTGGTCTCGTCTTCTGTGTTTCATGCCCCCTGAGAGACCAATTTTAATATGTTGCTAGACTTTATTAAATGTAAGATTTATTTGCCATTGTCAATTTATTTTTTGCCATTGCCCTTTAAACAGTTCAAACAATTCCTATAATGGCTTCTGGAAGGGCCTAAACTTGAGCACTTAAGCATAGCTCTTTAACCCTCATAACTTTTTTTGTTCCAGAGACTCTATTTCATAATACCAAAATTAAAAACCACAGAAACCAAAGTTACCAGGTCATGAAGATATGCTCCATTTTGTTTATTTACAATGATTCTTATGAATCCCCTAACTTATTGCTTCAAACTCTGAAAAAAATCAGAAAGAAAAAATATCCCACTGTCATCTAAAAAGAAAAAACAAGAACAACTCTAAACACACTGAACACGCCGGAGTTTCTGAGCCTTGACTGAAACCCTGGCTGCTTTTCCATTGTTTCTCTGCATATCGTAACCCTCACTCTCTCTAGAACCATCCTGTCATTTCCTCTTCACGGGTGTTGTGGTTTGGTCTTTGATTTCAAAATCATTCAACATTCATTCAGCAAAATTTTGATGAGAGTGTTATCAAATCAATTCACCAAATACCTACTGAAAGTCCCCTGTGCTGTGTCCATCTGAGCTCCCTTGGCCCTCTGTGCCTGACCACACCCCGCTGCAGGCTCTAGTCTTCTCCCCAGACTTGGGGCCAAGAGGCCAGGAACTGGCCATGGTCACATCTTGGGCCCTGAGTGTTTGTTCAATGGATGAAAGCATGAAAGGCTCAATAAATAAAACTGCTGTGGCTGCTCATGAAACTAACCCTCCATAAGTATTTGTCACATGCTGGGGCCACTTAAGCATTTAATGCTTAAAGCAACATGTGAGCCGTGCACTATTATCACCTCAATTTAATAGATGGTGAAAATTGAAGTACAGCAAGTTTAACTCATTCACCCCAAACACTCAGCTGGTCAGTGGCAGAAGTCAAATGATACAAAAACATATAGACCTTAACATGACATGAGGGAGTTGAGGGCCAATCCAAGAAAAGTGAAATAATGTAGAGGCTAAATGAAAGCTACCAATCCTGGTGGATGTTCCAAGTTCCAAGAGTAATATTTGGTTTTGGTTTTTAAAGTATTATTATGGGCTAAGTAATCAGGGAGCATAGTGGAGGGAGAAAATGACTCTCATCCAATGTATTGAAAGCATAGGAAAATATGGTTTCCATTAAAGAAGAGGAAGTCAGAATCATGGAATAAAAGGAAGGTTGTTTCAGGTGGAGTGTGTTCTCTGTTTTTGAAGAGGTTAGAGCTGGGGGTGGAGGAACCCTGGGCAGGGTGGCTAACTGGAAGGGTCCAGGGCAGATGAGTCGCTGCCTACCCTGCAATCCAAATCCATATGCCTGTTTCTGCCACATTCTATGCTATTTCACCAGTATTTTAAGAATCACCTGACCTCACAGCTCCTACCCTCTTCTCTTTCACACTACCATACTGCCTTCCACAAAGGTTACCCTGAGGCCGTGTCCCCTAGCTCTTTAGGTCAGTGTGGTTTCTGGGCAAGGCCTAGACAGTGTAGATCACCACCTGGCGCTCGTTAGGCATACTCACTTTTGCTTTCCAGGTTTAACGATGGCTGTGTGATCATCAGTGTTCCTGCTCTTGTGGGTTGAGGTTCTCATCTCATCTCTCAGGTTCAGCCTTGCTTCACCACTTCTGACATGAAGCCATTCTGTCCAGGTGGGAGCATGACTGGTATTAGAAGGGACTGGCTGCCAGGGCCTTGGAAATGCTGTTTCCTTGCTGACTCCTCCCTGCCACTCTCACTCTTACCCTTTGCTTTCTTGCTCTTTTATTTTCTTCCATTGCATTCCTTTTCAAGTTGGTCATTTAAAAAACCAAGTACAATTTGTTTCCCTCCTTATTATATATTTCACCTCCCACCCTTTTTTCTCCAGCACCGATTTTCATTTATCTGCACTTGTAATTAGTTACTACTTTCCATAATTCTGGTCAAAACATTCGTAATGAGATCCATTTCTCTTCCTGGCTTTTTCTCTGGGGCAGGGTGAAGAATGGCAGTTTCTGTGCTGATAGTTTGTGTTAGACAGTACTCCACACCCCTAAACTGAAGCCTCACAAGACCGTTGCTTTCCCTGACTGTCTATGGCAGTTGTTGAAATCACCATTTCACAGATGAGGATTGAGACAAAAATGGTCCAGTGACCTCAGTCTCACTCTTAGCCAAATACTTTTTCCAAAAGCAGCACCTGAAAAGCATTTTTTCACTTTTCTCTTCACAGCATTCACTTTTTCTCATAACAAATTTAAACATGCCCATATCTTAAATTTTTTTATTATTGAAAAATTTCAAACATACTTGAAAGTAGCTAGAAATAGTACAATGAACCTCCATGTACCTATCACCCAGCCTTAATAATTATCAAGGTGTTGCTATTCCTGTCTCATTCCTATCCTCTTTTTAAATGTATTTTTTAACATGCATTGATTTGTAAAATACAAAGTAAAAAGCTAAAAATGGATTCAGTAACATTTATAAATAAATTTGCATTCATCACAACAAAATCAAACAGATTTGAAAAATATCAGTATCCTGTATGTGTACAGGATACTATTTATTCAATTCCTATGTACTTGATGCTCATATAAATTCATAGACCTCTTGTAGTAGCTATGTATCCATGGATCCAATTCTTTTTGTGTTATTGTTCTTTAACATTTTATTTTGAAATAATTTAGACTTGCAAGAAAGTTGCTTAAAAAGTATGAAGAATTCCTGTATGCCCTCCGCTCAGTTTCTCAAGTGTTAATACTTTACTACTTGCTTTAGCATTCTATCTATACAACTTTTCTTCTGAACCATTTGAAAGTTGCATGCATACATTATACCCCTTCACTGGTAAATTCTTTGGTGTATGTTTCCTAAAGTGAAAGACAAAGATATTCTGTACATAATTATCCACATTAATAATTAACATTGATCTACAGCCATACCGCCCTGAACAAGCACAATCTCGTCTGATCTCGAAAGCTAAGCAGGGTTGGGCCTGGTTAGTCCTTGGATGGGAGACCACCTAGGAAGACCGGGTGCTGTAAGCTTAAAAAAAAAAAAGAATTGACATTGACATGGTCCTATAATCTAATCTCCAGACAATATTCTAATTTCACCAATTATCGCACTATTTTATTGAAATGTGGTACTTAATTGTGATGTAATATGTTATGAACATTCTGTAGCAACATGGAAATGTTTATTATAAGTACACAATAAGATTGCACTTATACTATGATTTTTTAAATTTTTATATTTTTATTTTTTTCAATTATAGTTGACATACAATTTATATTAGTTTCAGGTTTACACCACAGTAATTAGACATTTATATAACTTGTGAAGTGGTCACCCCAATAAATCTAGTATCCATCTGACACCATATATAATTATTACGATACTACTGACTATATTCCCCATGTTATACTCTATATACCCATGTCTATTTTGTAACTACCAATGTGTGCGTCTCAATCCCTTCCCCACTTAATCCATCCTCCACCCCTCAATCTGACAAAATGTTCTCCATATCTATGAGCTTGTTTCTGTTGTTTGCTTGTTTATCCTGTTCTCTAGATTCCACATATGACATTTCTCTTTCTCTGTCTGACTTCACTCAGTACAATACCCTCTAGGTCCATCCATGTTGTTGCAGATAGCAAGATTTCAATTCCTCCCCATATGCTCCTGGCACCTTTCAAACTGCTGCCCCAGAGCTGGAGCTCTGAGCGAGTGAGTTTGTCAGTGGGTAAGTTCATGCACAATCCTCTTAAGAGGAAATTCTGTGACTCCCTCAGCCCTTCGTCTCACTCAGCCACAATCTCTGCTGGTTCTCACAGCCAGAAGTTGTGAGAACTTCTCTCCCTGGCACTGGGACCCTTGGCTGGGGAGTCCAGTGTGGGACCAGGACCCCTTGCTCTTCTGGGGGTCCTCTGCAGCTGAGATATTTCTCACAATTCTCAACCACCACATGCGGGTGTGGAACATGCATCTCTGCCCTTCTACCATTCTCAAGGTGGCCTCTTCTGTGTGTCTCCAGCGTAGGACTTTTGTTCAGCTAGACTTCAGGTGACTCCCAGTGATGGCTGTTCTGTAGTTTACTTGTAATTTTGGTGTGGTCGTGAGAGGAGGCAAGTACAGCATTTATTTACTCCACAATCTTGACCAGAAGCCAAGAGTGCACTTATACTATGATTCACACTAATATTATAGCCATACAAAATGACATGAATACAGACAAGAATTGAATAAAGAAAAATGAAAATATTTGTTGTGTTGTGAAATGTATAATGGAGATTATGTTCTAGATTTTCATTCATTTCTCCATGTCATCAACCATTTGAGCCTCCGTGATGTCCCAGGCTCTATGGTGAGCCAAACAAAAACAGTTCTGTCCTCTTGGGTCTTAGAGCTTAGGAACACAATTATTTTGCAGTTACAATTGTGCAAATAACTCCAAGAGAAAGGATGATGATGCCATAACTTTTTTTTCACAATACTTTTTAAAAAGAGGAATAGCCTCTGTTATGGAGTGAGTATGTCCTCCTCCAAAATTTGTATGTTGAAGCTTAATCCCTAATATGATAGTTTTAGGAGGTAAGGCCTTTGGAAGTTCAGGTCAGGAAGATGGAGTTCTCATAAATGGGTCTGGTGACTTTATAAGAAGCCATTACGAGGATACATGTAAAAACATAGTAAGGAGGTAGCTGTCTACAAAGCAGGAAAATAAACCAGCTATGTCGGCACCTTGATCTTGGATTTACAGCCTCTAGAAATGTGAGAAGTAAATGTTTATTCTTTAAGGCATCCAGACTGTGAAAATCTATTACAACAGCCCAAACTGACTAAATCTCTGATTAGGAACATAAGGACTGAGAATGATCATCCCTCTGAGGAAGCCATGGAAGTGGCCATGGAGTTGGAGGCTGGAAGAAATGAATTTAGAAAGGAATATTTCACAAACTATGCAGTGAAGCTATGAACCTGATTTGCCCCAAGATTTCTAACATATGAATATACAAATAGGTTCCCAAAGCTTTAAATACCTTGACTGATAATAGATTCATCAGTGATGGCTGAGGGGGGATCTGGACTGTCCCCAAATGCCAAATGACTCTGAAACAGGAGCTAGAAGCAACTGTCAGGGAGGTGACACAGGATAGGGAGTGAAAGGTGAAGGATGGGAGGGCAGAGGTCAGTATGAGGCGCCTGGACACTGGAAACAGTCAATGGTCTCATAACCCATCCCACCCTGAAGGCAAGGAAGCTGGGGCATTTGCTGTTGCCTAAGGGTGCTGCTGGGGGTTCCCTATCTGCCACCCTGACTTGGGATCAGAAGCCCCTGATCCCAAGTGAGCACTCAGAGGATATGGGCAGGACCCCACAGCATCAGATACAAGAAGAGTTGACACAGATAGATATATCTCTGGGCTTGAAAGGTGACAGCACTGAGGATGGCCCTGCATCTTTGGGAACTATGCTGGACCTTTACCATTCAAAATCCTGAGCTGAAGAGGCCACCTGCCTGGGGTGGATGCACTCTGGATCCACAGGCAGAATCATTCACTGCTCATTGGTGTTTTCCAGCTGGTGGTGATAGTAGGGGATGGTTTCCCTGAAGTAATAACCTCATCATGTTGCTTCTTTGGATATGGGCATATCTAAAAAGAGCTGTAATACCCTATTCCAAGTGAGTCACTTGGAAGAATTGAGAACATCTACTCCTGCCAGCCTGTGCTTCTTTAGTCTGTTCTGAACTACATCCTGCCTGCACCCAAAACACCCACAAACAAGATGTGACTAATAGGCCAACCCATCTGGAGAACCTTGCCACCAAATGACAGGTGCCAGGGAATGAAGAGACCATACTCTTTGAGACTTGAGGGGAAGAAAGGATTTGTGAGGGATAAGAGGTCAGAGTAAGTTCTAGAAACCCCCTCAGTCTTGCACATTTGAGAAATCCTAGTAGCCTGTCCTAGTATAGACACAGTGCTGACAGAGAAGGCAGATCAACCCAATAGACTCATTGCAAGCATTGCAGGGAAGAACGGCAATGCACTCCATAACTGGAGCACAAAGGGCAGGCACTGGGAACATCGCCACTCTAACTTCTATTTAGGCCTGTCTTCCCTTCTAAAACCATGCTATCTTTAAACTCATTTAATCTCACCCCTAAGCACATATGAGGTAGAAAAGTATGTTTGGAGCTAAACCAGGGATCTAGGTGTTATGCATGAGGACAGGAACAGAGTATGGGCTAGTTGGCTGGAAGGGCATAGGATAAAGAGGCAAGAATTTCAGGAAGCTGGCAGCATGGCTCAACTGTCATGGTCACTCACTTGCATACTAGTCAAAGAAAGCTCCAACCATACAGAAACTTCCAGGATTCCTTCTTTGGCCTAGGGAAAAGAGATTGTGGCTCTTGAAATGTCCACCTAGAGGTGATATGTGTCACTTCCTGTCACATTTCATCTGTCAGAGTAAGGAACATGGCTTTTCTTACCTGCAAAGTAGGCAAGAGACTGTAGTTTTACTTTGTGCCTGCAAGATGAAGAACCAGAGTATTTGTAAACAGCCTGAAAGATTTCCATAAAGGGAAATGGATTTTGTTTTTGGTGATGGGAAGGGTTTGCCAAAGAGTAAAGACAGTGCCTCTGAACCATAAATGGCAAAGTGTCCATAGGCCTGACAAGTGATTTAGCTTCTCACGGCAGCTACAAAATGGAAGACCACTCCACCCCTACCCACTTGGTCACCAAGATCTCAGTCAGGGGTAGCACAGCTGGGCTTGACTATTCCTCTCTAAGACTCTGGTGATTGCCTTGCCCCAGACTCATCCCCATGAGGAGAAAGTCCTCTTTCTGGATGGCCAGAGTGTTTAGGATAAACACCAAGAAGATGTGATAAGAAAGAACACTCTCAGTATTAAGATGTACCCAAACATGGAAGTTTGAAAGAACATACTGTGATCCTATGTGATCTTATGCAGAACATAACTGCACCTATGTTTCAGTTCAAGATTCCTCTTGTGAATCACAAGGGACACTGTTTCACTGGCCAAAATGTGCTAACAAATGATAAATATTTCATTATTACCTAAGTCATAAGTTATAGGTTACAAAATGCTAATTATTAATTTTTAGCTGCATTACTTGTCAACTAAATTGAGTCCATCTTGTTAGAACTATCTTTTCAGAGCTACTGCAAACACTCTTTCCTTGGGTTTCCTTCAGTTTTCACAACTAACTTTGGCAGGGAGTGGCTTTGTTACACCCTTATCAGCAGATCAATAGAGCTCTCCTGGAAAATTAAAATTTCCTGTGTTTTCTAATTTTGCATGATGCTCTTTTTGGCCATTTTTTTGGAAAATAAATATGTACTGGAATCTGATTTTCAATGCAATCAGATCAGTAAAATGTATTTGGTTCATTTATATCAAGGAACATTGAGGATTTTTTTTTCTGGTAAATCCAGATGAATCTAAACAAATTGATAGATATTTAATATAATCCTTGACTGATTTGCATGGTATGTTTATATTAAATATAGTTTTCTAATGCATATGTGTTTTTTAAATTAATTTATTTCTTGTTTTGATGCTTGGGATTTATTTTAAAATAATCCTGGGGGTGTGGGGTGTGGGAGGGTCATAGATGAAACAACACTAGCCAGGAGTTGAGAATTATTGGAGCTGGCAGTGAGAACATGGGGTCACCATGCTATCCTCTCTGTGTTCGTATATGCTTGATATATAGTAAGTGATTTAAAAGTCACTTTATTTACACTTTGAGCTCATTTAAGGCATCAGAGCTATTCCTGGTGTAGCTGTTAATAATGAAAATCTTTAATAGGTCAAATACCATGGAACTAAGAATGGTTTTCACATTTTTTCTAATAGGGAAAAGAATCCAGCAAGCTGGATTTGACGCATTAACTGTAGTGTGCAGATCCCAGCTATAACATCAGGTAGAGATGAGGCTAAGACAAAAATGAAGGCATGAGTCACCCCCAGTGAGCATCCCAGACGTATTCTCCCCAAACATGTAAAATTTCAATGTCCATAAATAAAGTTTAATTGGAGCCATGCTCACTCAATTACCTGTTGTCTGTGGTTGCTTTAGTGCTCCAATGGCACAGTTGAGCAGTTGCAACAGAGACCTACATAAGATCCTTGGTTTTTTCATCTTGGCCTGCTGAACTTAAAATATTTACCATCTGAAGCTTCACAGAAAAAGTTTGCCACCTCCTGTGCTATATATCATATACGTTATATGTTATATATATAATAATATATATCATATTTGTTTAATTATTTGTTATTTCTTTATTATTTGTATCCCCAATTACATTGCAAACACCTTGAGGACAGGCATCTGATTGTTCAACATTCTCTTCTGCAGTGAGAATGGAAGAGTGCATGACCATGGACTTTGGAGCCAGACTACTTGGGGTTAAATCTGAGTTTCTCCTTATAAGCTGTGTGCCCTCAGGTAATTTATTTGACCTCTCTGTTCCACATCTGTAAAATGGGATGATATAGTATCTCCCTCATAGAGTTGTTTTAATGAATCAGTAAGTTAGTACCTGGAAATAGTAACTATGTATATGTTACTTTGATTCTTATTCTTAAAGCAGTCTGATTTTCCTAGATCTACCTTCCTTAACAACAACAAAAACAACCAAAACTCCAATCATCTTAAAGGCATATTAAACTCTCCAAATCTTGCCAGATTAAAACTGCTATAGCTTTCATATAATGGACTTTCTCTGCTATCACCATCAAGGACTTGGCGACTGCTGGCTACTCAGGCACCCTGGGACACAAGAGCAGGGTCCCTTGCTGTGCACATCACTGAGAGCTCCGTGGGGATACATTTGTTTTCATCATTGCCTCCTGCCAAAGTGCCCTCCTTCAAAATTTGACTTAAGACACAGCTCTTTGATGAAGCATGCCCTGCAAATGCCTGAGGGTTGGTGCACTTATCCTGGGGTTCTGCTGCCACCGCACACACCTTTCTACTTGCCACAAACTCTATTCAGTTATAATCACATCTCTACTTCTGTCTTTCTCTACCTTAAAGAAAATAAAGTCCTGGTGTGCTATCGGCTGAATGTCTATGTCCCCTAAAATTCATGTGCTGAAATTCTAACCCCTGATGGTATAAGGAGATGGAGTTTTGGGGAGTCGATCAGGTCATTAGGCTCCAGCATCATGAGGTTAGTGCCTTATAAAAGAGACCCCATATAGCTCCCCAGAGAGTGTCCACTTTGTGAGGACACAGTGAGAAAATGACTGTCTATGAACAAGAAAGTGCTCACTAGACACTTAATCTGCCGGTATCATAATCTTGGACTTCCCATCTCCCAGAATGGTGAAAAGTATATGTTTGTTGTTTATAAGCCACACAGTCACAGGGTGAGTGTGTAAAGTGGTGTGACTGCTGTGGAAAAAGTATGGAGGCTCCTCAAAAAATTAAACAGAATTACCATATGATCCAGCAATTTCACTTCTGGGTCTATACTCAGACAACATGAAAGCAGAGTATCGAAGAGATATTTGTCCCCCATGTTTATAGAACCATTATTCACAATAATTAAAAGGTAGAAACAACCCAAGTGTCCATCCATAGAAGGATGAACAGATAAGCATAGTGTGGTCTATCCATACAATAGAATATTCAGCCTTAAAAAGAAAAGAAACTCTGACACATGCTACAATGTGGATGAACCTTGAGGACTTCATGCTATATTAAATAAGCTAGTCACAAAAAGATAAATACTGTATGATTTCACTTGTATGAGTTCCCTAGAGTAGTCAAATTCAGAGACAGAAGATAGAATGGTGGTTGCCAGAAGCTAGGGGAGGAGGGAATAGGGAGTTAATGTTTAATGGGTACAGAGTTTCAGTTTTGCAAGATGAAAAAAGTTCTGTGGTGATAATTGCACAGCAATGTGACTGTTCTTAGTGCCACTAAATTGTTCACTTAAAATGGTTGAGATGGTAAGTTTTATTATGTATATTAAAAAAATAGATTAAAATCAGAGTTTCCTTCATCTTTCTATTCCCTGCACTTAGCGCATAGCCTGGTATCCTCTTCTGGAACTCTTCAGAGTAGAACATAACACATTCTTTTGAATATTCACGATAGATGTAAATGAAATTGATTTGGGGTAACAGCCAAATATTACTGAGAGTGAAGTCAACAGACAGATTTTAGTTTAGAATTCATGCATGGCAATAAATTGATGGGACTGTGAAGCCTAGAAGCCGACACTCAGCTACATGACCACCATACAGCATTTGTAGCATCGTGCATGAAACAAGTGTCACCCAGCCTAGGAACTTAAGACCAGACCCTGACTGGGGCTCAGAGGTCAAAAGTCGTGGTTCTTCCCTGGAGAGTGCAGTTTAGGTTGTTGTCTCTCCAGGTGACTACTTTTGAGAGATGACACTCAAGTACACTTGAAATTCTCTCCAAACAAACATCACAGAGTTCATATGGTGATGGCAGCATGGCTCTGGATCCAGAAATCCTGTCTCTGTAGCTTTGCAAGCTTAAACATTGGGCCATAATATCTAGTATTAGTAAATACTTGTTTCTTTTACTTTCTAACACAAAATTAATCTTTAACAAAAACAAATGGGGCAAGCTTGCAGGCAAATTGCCTCTTATATTTCAGCTTATGCCAGTGACTAAGGCCAAGGATTTGGGGGAAACCACACAACGATTCTAATAACTGAAGAACTGTGTTTGACCTGGGCGTTTTCCGCATGAAAGCTGACAGTTGATCAAGCCTGCAGAGAATGAAAAATGAACATCAGTGGAGAGAGAAATGAGTCACTGACCTCTGACCACTCATTTTGGCTGTGTGATGGCTGTCTCTTCATTGGTCTGATCTTGCTGCTCGGCACAGAAGGGTCTCATGGGCAACCCCAAGGGAGTAAAGACAGAGCACAGCACACAAAAGGTGCCTGTGTATTCTTGCTGTGAATTGAACTTGCTCCCTTTAGAAATCACTTTGTTGGTTCTGCAACTAAGGTAATTCTCATTTTGATTATGAAATATTCATTCTGATGTGCGTGATCTGAGGTGCTGTGGAAATAATCCATCTAATATTAGTTACCTCTCTCCAAAAAGATGTCATCTTTTGTGTCTCTGAAGTTTTCTCCCTCTTCCTTTTAGAGGCAGAGCCATGGATAGAAGTCCAAGCTTAATTACCCTGCTTTTATTTCTTTTAAGCACATATTTATGAATCATCAATGATATCCCAAGCTGTTTGTTGGTCTCTGGGTGTATAGTGGGTATATAGAATGAGTAAGATATAGTCCACACCACTAGCAGCTCCAAGTGTGAAAGTGGAAAGAAAATGCTGAATGCCCAGGGACCCTAGTGTATCTTCAAACCATGGGTTCTGTGTTCCCACGTGCTCTTGGGGAAGTTAGCAGTCAAGCAGGCCAAAGAAAGGGGTGACTACGGGATTTTGACTTTTCTGTGCTGAGGGCATCTGGCTGGAGCTACTAAAAATTGCCTGGGTCCTAGCATCAAGAGAAATGTCTCGATAGTTTTTTCTTTTCCAGAATGTCATATAAGTGGAGTCATACAGTGGATAGATTTGAGTCTGTCTTTTTACTTAAAAAAATGCATTTAAGATTAATTCTTATTCATGTGAAGATAAGTTTTCATTTTTTTCTTGGATAAATACCTAGTAGTAAGATATTTTGGTCATATAGTATGCATATGTTTAACTTTGTAAGAAACCACTAAACTGTTTTCCAAACTGGTTGTAGCATTTTGCCTTCTCACCAACAACATACAAGAGTTTTGGTTGCTCCACATATTTGATAAAACTTGTTGTTGTCAGGTTGTTGCCATTCTAATAGGTATATAGAACTTGCTGTTATTTGAATTTGAATTTTACTAATGACTAATGGTACTGAACATTTTTTCCATGTGCTCATTTGCCAACCATATATCTTCTTTGGTGGCAGTTTATTTGTTAATAAAATATTTCAAATATACAGATACTAACATAACAGGCACTCATATACCTACCCATCATGAATGTCTAGAGGATTTAGCTACTGTCCTGAAGTTGATTATATAATTTTCATAAAGATTTTTGTCCATTTACTACTTATGTAGATATCCACAAATAATTTAGCTAAAAAGGTATAATAACATGGAATATTTTTGTGGAAATGGAGATGGTCACCAGTTTTAAAGATCAACCTTTTCAGGCCCAAGTCTTCTAAAAACCTCCCTAAGGCTGGCAAGACTGTTTTCGTTCTTTTGTTTGGTAACTCTGACCTTTGTCTTATACAGTCTCTTTATCTATAGTGTGGCTAGGATGTGAGTGTAACCCCTGATGGAGGTGGTCACACCAAACTGTCTCTCCTCAGTTCTTTGCAAAGCCATGACTGTTCCAGTGAGGGTGTGGTTTGACGTAACTACTGGATTTGACTCTGACTGCATGAATACTAGAGGGAGAGCAGTTCTCTGGAACTCTCCTTCTCCCATGAATCTGCAGCAGGAAAAAAATAGGGTTCCACACCAACACTTTCTTCCTGCCATGGGCATGAATCCTGTGCCTCAAGCATGAGTTTTGTAACTCTTTAGGAAAGACTCACATAGAAAAGGACTGTGATGGCAGTTATCCATGCAGCTAAGGCTATTTGAGCTTATTTGTCTTGTGAACAAGGGTAAGAAGACCAATGCCATGTAATTGAAACCAGTGGGTACCAACCAGGAGTCAGCCATCTCCGAAATATCTGTTTCTATGGGCATCTGAGCAAAAAGATATGGATAAAGGAGCCTAAAGGCACTCACTACCGGGAAAACAACTCTGCTTAAGCCCTGGTGCTGATAGATCAAGGCTTCAGCCCCTGAGGGAACAAAACGTGCTTTAGGGGCTGTTGTAGGTGGTGGTGACATTCACAGTGGAGAGAAAAATTATTTCTTAATATAAGTGTTGCCTTAGGAGAATTATGACACTTAACTCAGTGTCTCATGTTCACATGGCTTTGTGGTAGGAGTGGGATATTCTCAGTCCTTAGAGATAGGTCCAGAAGCCCATCAGTAGGTACTTACCTTACAGGAAACATTGATAACAGAATCATGGAAAGTCAAGGTGGGCCAGGGCAGGGTAGAGCTGTTATCGTACAGAGATGACTGACTTTTCACTTTATTTCCCTAGTTCCCCATTTCTTTCCTTACCTCTTCTGTTTATCTGTCTTACCAGGATGATTTCCTTCTTTATCCTTTGCCTTCCCAATCTTTTATCTTCCCTCTATAATTTGACTTGTTTCATTCCGCCTTTTAGTCTAGTAACTAATATGTATGTCTACTTCCCCCAGTGGGATGACAGTAAAAGCAGGGCTGCTGTGCACTGTTGTGCAGGTTTTCTACTGCATAACTCTGCTGCACCATTCTCCTCACAATCACTGCATTTGTATTTAAAATATATACATGTATATATATATTTTTAGTACAACTTTATGATTATTGACGATAAAATGGTTTAAGAAAGAGGTACCTCTGTCTAATTCCTACAAAGGTCTAGTCAAGTTAACAATGGTGCTGACTGTAATCAACTAGATAAACAATGACCCTATATTCTTTTTAGTATACAGACCTTATGTTTTAGTATACAAGTTTACAAAAAAATGACACAGAGAGTACAGAGAGTTCTCAAATGCTAGTCTCTCCCCACCCCCTCTCCTGCATGGGAACTGTGTCTTTCTATACATCAAGTTCCTGTATCCAAGCTCAAGGTCTGAAACATAGGAAGTTTTCAACATTTTGTTTAATTGAATCAAGTTACTCACCACTGATGATCTCTATCAGAGTGTAGTTTAGAATTACCTGAGCAATACTCTGAAGAACAGAAATATTTACTTCCCAGAATCCCTAGAAGGAACTTTACCTAATGAGAACACCAGCCCTAGTGAGAGTGAAAGACAGGCTATTATATTTCTGCTGGATGGCACCATGCAGCTTGCACTGTGCTTCTCTTGAACAGCTCTGATTGCCAGGAGAAGCCAAGAGAATTCATTTTACTTGATGAGAAGACTAGGACAAAAAGGCTGAAGACTTGGTGTGGTCCCACCTCCACCAACCATCTGACAAAGGGCAGGCCACTTTTCCACTTTGTGCCTCAGTTTCCTTATTTAGAAAAGTGAAAGGACTAGCCAAGATAGATGGCAGTAAGCCTTCTTCCAACTCTAAGTTCTATGTAAACAAAAGGGACAATTGTGCCATGTTTCTCATCATTCCTAAAAAGACATCTAATTATTGTAGTGATTTTGTGGTTTAGATACATAACCATTGAATAGAGATTATGTTCTCAGGCTGCAGAAGAAATCGTTATACACTATTGCTGTTCTTTTAACCCTCCAGAGGGCACATAGGCCATGCTGTTTGGTCATGTGGAGAGTACATGTAGACAAAGGAGTCTTTAGGTGCAAGATAGTCAACTAGCTTTGTTTCTTAGTGACTTTTAGGATGTTGTTCCTCTCATACACTTTATTTCTTTCTTGTGGTTTATTTCATCAGCAGAGGACCTTGATGTAATCATTTCCTTGTAATTTATAGATAACATCTCTTTCACTAAATATAGAATATTGCCTCTGCCAATAAATTTTACAGGCAAGCACTATCTTAGATGGAAATGTAAAAAAGAAATTGGAATTATTGATAATGACTTAACAGTGTTGCAGGTATAAAGTTGAATTTAAGATGTCTAAATTAAGAGAATAGCATCATTGGAATAAAAATGTAGAAAACCAAATTATACCTATTATAATACTTACCATTAGATTCCAGATGCATACCTTCTGAAATAGGCATCCTCTGTTTTCACAGTATTTTGCATATTATTTTAGCCATCTTAGGAGGAATATAGTATCTAGAAACAGCAAAACAATAGTCCTTTCTTGTCCTATGGAGCTTGATTAACAACTGGAGAATCATATTTTATGTTCAGTGTTTTAAGGAACAGATTATGGGAGAAAGGACAGAACCTAGTTCATCCATGTACTCCATGCAACCCAGTTGAAGGTGATGATGCTTCTCTTGGGGTTAAGGACTGAAGTCTGAGACAATCATTACCCCAGAAAGTCATGCCACTCAACTGGGCACCTCATTGCCATATGTGCCTTATATGATATTTCTCTCAAGCTTGGATGTTGTGTATGAGAAAGAAAATTAATAGATGACATAATCAAACTAGATGAAAATCGATTATGGCACCATGGTATAATGGTGGTGGGTAAAGGAAGGAGGTGATGGAGCTTACCATTTGGGCCACTTTTGCCTTGAATTTTTTCATTTATTCCCTCTGTTTCACCATAGATAAGGTTAAAATGTTAGGTTTAGAGAAGAGAAGGCTCAGCTGGGACTACAGTACAAGGGCCAGGTATTTCATAACTCACCTCTAACTAGGCGATCAGATATCTCAGCATGTGAAGTGCTTGAATCCAGGTTATCATGGCAAGTCTCTCCTGCTGGCTTACTTCATCTGGGGTCCTGGATCTATCAGAGATATTTCACAGATGAAGGTCAGCTTGCATTGTCCATTCTCGGGGGCTTCAGGGCCATCACACCAGCCCTCTACGGAAGCACACTTGATTGCACTCCTTCTCTCCCAAGCCCATTTCATATTTGTGGGGTGCTGGAAGGGTAAAGCAGACATTTGCCATTGCTGTGCTATTACCCAGCCAGTGACAAAGAGGTGAGCACGAACTCACAGTGGAAAGAAATTTGAAAATGATCTGGCCTTTTTTCAGACCAAGTAACTCTTCTGCCCTAGGATCTGCACTGCCTGTCCTGGTATGTAGAGACAGAGGGCTATAGGGAGGAGTGGGCCTAGAGATCCTCACATCAGAGAGTGACTTTGGATAGTGTGAGGGTGAACTGCTCTTCTTGTGCCACAGCCACATGAGGGATGCCCCAAGCACACCCAGGATCTAAAGGTGCCTGCATGAGGGAGAAATGTATGGCTCATTTCCTTGGCCACTGCAAAGTGGGGAAAGAGGACTGTAAAGAGAGGGCCAGTGAGACAAATGGATATGAGGTAACCACAGATCAGTGTGGCAAGAGTGAGCATAACACAAGTAGCCAGGGTTGGTCGGAGAGGGCCAGCCCAGGACAAGAGCCTGCGGCCAAGCCTGCAGGTTTGGCAGCTCGAAGAGCTCTCCTCTTGGCCCTGTAAACCAAGGTCCTCGGTGACTTTCCTCTCCTTCACTTTCGACTCACTCATGGGAGCCAGCTTTGGACATCTCCTGCCAGCCAGATTTCAGCAAGATACTTGGTTCCCTTCCATCTCTGCTATTTTTTCTCTCCCTGCTAACAGCCCCAAAAGCAGCTAAAAGCAGAACTAGGACGAACAGGGAGTGAAAAAGCAAACCAAGCTCTACCCAGCGGTGTGCTGATAAATGTCTTACAGTTGCCTGGGAGGAGATGGTAGAAGGGAAGCTCTGATTTCTAGTGTTCATTGATTCCTGTGGTGTAAATACTCCCACCACAATCAATTTCAAGGTACCAACACAATGCCACTGAAGGCACAGTTAAGAGAGTATTTGCAGTAGCTCACGGGTTATGTAGTATTTTCACCATACAGATACAGTGTAACAAATAATCACCAAAGCAGAGATAATAAGGAATTCTAGTCAAATAATTTGGAAATAATGAGTATTTTGAGGACTTGTTACTTTTATTTTTAATATGATTTATTATGCATTTATGTAACTTAATTTTCACATGTGGAAGCTCTTGCAACATGTTAGGCTGAACAGAAACCAAAAAACTACTACATCTGATTCCTCAGGTGGAAGAGGCTCCTTCCTTTTATCCTGCCTCAAGCTCCCACCTCTCTCAATAGCTGCTTTTGCTCTCTCTACAGGCTCTGTAATTTTTCCCTCAGGCCCACCCCATTCTAGATACAGCTCACTCTCCCCTGCTCACCAATCCCTGCAACTGGCCTCTGAGTCTGAGAGGCGGTAGCGGCAGGAATGGGGAGCCTGTGGAAGCCTGCACTGCTGGCCCCAGGAGAGCCCCAAGAACTTGGTTGTCAGATGAGTAAAGGTTTGTTTTTCCCCTTACCAGAAGTTTTGCTTTTGTTGTTGGTGTTGCATTCTAATTGTGAAGCAGTTATTCATCATTCTGGACTGGTGGGGACTTTTGTTGGGCTTGCCAGTAATAGGCTGGTCAGGTTTTTGCTCTCACCCAGGCCTGCCAGCAAGATAGGGCCCTGGGAGAGCCTACCTTGTTCCATGCCCAGGAAAGAGAAGTAAACTGCACATGACTTCATATTGACCGTGTGCTAAGCTCTCTACAAACATGATTAAACATTCTCATGATGCCTTCCAGACCCTTGCATCATACAGATGGCTGATATGTGGGCCAGCATCTGCCAGGATCTCAACAATCACTTGGCAGTTGCCAGACCTCTCTAAGCCTATGCCAATGGGCAGGGCCTTAGAACTCACTGGTCAAAATAATGAAAAGGACGAAGTTTGCCTTTGAAACTCCCCCACCACAGTTCCTACCCCAAAGCTTGCCCTCAAAGCCTCCTGCAGTCTGTGCTCTACTCTCTTTCTCCTTTGGCCACACTCAACCTTTAAGAGGTGCCGTTCCTCCTCCAACATCTCCTGGACAGAACTTGTGTCCAGAATGCTTGAGATCCTCCCAGTGCTAATTCATCCTTTCTGGTCCCATACATCTTTTTCCATTTTCTAAATAGCTGTGCTAAATAGCTAGATTTTTCACCTACATTTCCAAAGAAACATTTTGAGGGCTCTCTGCTGTCTTTACTCTAGAGAGTAGGTGGCAACCTGAAGTCCCCAAAGTCTCTCAGAGCTGAAGAAAGAATCTGGAATTAAGGAGTAGGGAGGGATAAAAATTCCCCCAGTCCTCACCCAATGAGGGCCCAGGCCTGCTTTAAAAGAGAACAACAGGCATGGAGAGGGCCCCGCTCAAGCCAGCTGCCAACTGCTTTTCCCTGCTGCATGAGTTCTTCCCCTCCACTCCTCCAAGTTCCTCAAGTAAGAAGAACTCTCCTAAGAAATCTTCTCTCTCTTTAACCCATTTTGGTCATTGAGGTGTTGGAGTTGTGAACTAGAGCCATGTTCTAGCTGGAAGGAGGCATAGAGATCCCCAAAGCACAGGTGAGACTGAAGAGAAACATGACTAGAAGGGCCCAGGTCAAGGACCGCCACAGCTAATGGTTCAGTACACACAAATGGAGAATAGCTTCCTCCCCTGTTCCCTGTCTTCAAAAGTAGGAAATTAAAAAATATATATTTTTATCTACAACTAAATGTTTTTAAAGTTTAATGTTGCATATGATTACCAGGTCCTAAATGTCAGAAAACTTTGAATTTTGCCTTGTGGTTACTTATTAATATAATGGAAAGAGGCCCACTCGACCAAGTTACAGGAATCATTAAAGTGCTGGGCAGGAGCGATGTGATAACAAAATCACACCGTGGTGAGTAAGCCCAAGCAGCAGAGTGACAGGAATGACTGAAATGTTTGTGTGCCTCTTAACTCAATGTGTCAGCTTCAATGTTTGCGTTTCTTGGTCTTTTTGCCAGGAAAAGACACTAATGTATAATCATTTAGAGAAGAGTAATGTTTTAGCAACATAAGAAAACATAAGTCAGTATGTGAGATGGGACAAGGGCTTTTACTCTACATTCCTTATCCAGAAGGAAGGCAGCTCTGGAGAAGCCATGGCTGAACCACATATGCACATTTCTCAACAAGACTAGAAATGCACAAAGGGATTAGTTACCGGGTTTCAAAGAGGGATTTATTTGCTTGAGATTTATGGTTGATCGAAAAAAGTGTTTTCTAAAGAGTCAATTCCCTCTTTTAGTCTGTATAATGGTAACCACTTAGAGATCACCAGAAGGTGGAAGGTAGAGGGGATTAACAATTACTCTAGATTCCAGTGGGCAGAGGATGCAAGGGCAGAGGACCCCCCCATAAGATGGTCGGGGGAGGATTTTTTTAGGACCTACCCACAGGTAGTGTGAGGAGTGTTGCAGATAGTGTACTGATGGGCATTTTTATTTCAATCATTTTTATTTATTTTAAATAGATAGTGGAAATTAGATATATAGAAGCACATTAAAATGTGTTTTTTAGAAATTTTTATTGCTTACAGTGAGGCTAAAGTGACATTTAAATTTGAAAAGTGAGTCCACTTACAGGTTTTAAGAAAATATCATTACTTTTAAATTATTTTGAGAAGTCACATTTTAATTAGATAATATCATTTGAATAGATAATATCTATCATAAATTTTAATTAGATATTATTTAAATAATAATAAACAAAATTTTGAAGGCAATATATATGTGACTAAAATTTAAGAAACATTGAAATAAGACACCTTCTTTACATTATGATCGTGACAATCTATAAAGTAATTGCCCCATTTTACAGAAGAAACTAAAAGACAAAGTTTTAGAGCAGAAAGCTGCAGCACCTGGAATAGGATGAGCTTGGGTTATGTCCCTTCCTTGAAACTTGCTAGCCATGCAAACTTAACAAGTTACTTACCTCCCTGGCCCTCTGTTTCTCCATCTATAAGGTGAGAAATACAATTCCTGTTCCTTAGGATTACTTCAGAACCACATGAGCTGATGCACGTTAAAGCACTTAGCTCCCAGTAAATGGTAGTTTAATGAGAATATAAATAAAGGTTAGCCAAATCTTAATGCATAATCCCAAATCATTGTTTCTTCTCTTTCTGGAAGTCTTGCTATTCTCTATGCTTCTAATCTTCTCCCCCATCTAAAGTGATGAGTTTCCATTTGTGGGACTCCTCTTGGTGAAAAAAGGCCAACCGTTTTAGTCTGGACTCAATGCCGGTGGACTCAATGCCACATAGCTCACCAGCCATGTGCATTGAGCTCACTGTGTCACCTCTCTGACTCTCTATCCCTCAACTACAGCTTGGCATCAGAATTGAAAAGTGGGCTTTTTAAAAAACTTTTATTTTAATATTAGTTTCAAGTATATAGCACATTGGTTAGACATTTATACAGTTTATAAAATGATCCCTCTAATTGCTCTTTCTCTCTTTTGGCTCTCCACCTAGCCATTACATTTATGCTGACTGCATTCCTTACTAATTTGTATTTCTTTAACTTTTCACTCCATTCTCCCAGCTCCTGCAACACCTCTGCCCTCTGGTCATCACCAGATTGTCCTCTTTATTTGTGAGCCTGATTTTGATTATTTTGTTCTTTTTGTTTCTTAGATTCTGCATATAAGTGAAATCATACGGTATTTATCTTTGTCTGTCTGACATTTCACTCAGCATAGTAGGATTTCATATTTTTATTCATTTTTTTTTAATGACTGAGTAATATTCCATTGTATATGTGAACCAGAAATCAGAAAGACCTAGATTAGCGTCCTGGCTTCACCTTCTAATGGGTGTTCAACATTAGGCTAGTCACTTTCGGTTTCTTCACCTTAAAAATGGGGATGAAAGAAACTTCTTCTTAGAAGCCCCCACTGACCACCCTTCCTGTCTCATGGAGATGCTCTTCTCACAGCACCTACTTAGTATGTGCCACCTCCTATATCGGCCCATGAACTGCTCAAAACCAAGATGTTGTCCTGTTGAAGACTGTATATCCTTGGAAACCAACAGAGGGCTTAGAACACTGTAGATCTCAGGAGATATTTGTTGAATGAGAATATCCTTCAGAATATAACAAGTGTCAAACAGGATATGGAGAAACTGGAACCCTTGTGCACTGTTGGTAGAAACAAAATGGTACATACACTATGGAAAATAACATGGAGGGTCCTCAAAAACTTAAACAGAGTTACCATATGATCTAGTAATTCCACGTATACCTCTAAGAATTGAAAGCAGGGCCTCAAATAGATATTTGTACCCCCATGTTCATAGAAACATTATTTATAATAGCCAAAAGATGGAAGCAATCCAAATGTTTATTCGTAAAAGGGTGAAAGGATAAACATAATGTGGTCTATACATACAATGTAATGTCATTTAGCCTTAGAAAAGAAAGGAATTCTGACACATGTTACAACATGGATGAATTTTAACAATAGTGAAATAAGCCAGTCACCAAAGAACCAATACTATATGATTCTACACATATGAGGTAGTTAAATTCAAAGAGACAGAAAGTAGGGAGCTTAGGGAGGGGAAGTGGGAACGGGAAATAATTGTTCACTAGATACAAAGTTTCAGTTTTGCAAGATGAAAAATATTCTGGAGATGGATGGTGGTGATGGTTGCACCAGCATTAAGTGAATGTACTTAATGTCACTGAACTGTATACTTCAAAATGGTACCTTTTACTTTTTGTGTATTTTATCACAATTAAAAATATATATCAATATTCTTTAGCATTCACATGAGAGTGAACAGTGGGGACAAAGGTAAAGAGTGAACCTGGAAGAATAAAAGGGATGCAAGGTGAGGGAGGGAGACTCCCCCCAGGAAGAGTGGGAGGCTGACAGAGAGAGGGCTGAAACAAAGAGAGGGTTCATTCATACTATAATAGCTCAGAGGACAGAGCATCCATCTTGGAGAAAAGATGACTTGGAGGGGAAGAGCATCGACAGAGAAATGGTAGGGAGAATAACTGAACCCAGGAGAGGGGTAGGGAAGCAAAAATGTTTTCCCATAGCCGGGACAGAGTGCTGAGCTCCAGGTCCTTTACTTCCTGTGGTGCACAAGGGCCACTCTCCGTGTGTGTTTACACTTGTGGACATCCCCTGCAAACAGAATCAGGTAACTAAGGACCCTACCCAGCTACCTAAGAAAGAACCCCACCTCCCCTACACACACACACACACACACACACACACACACACACACACACACACACACACTTAAAAGGGTATAGTAGTTTAGGATTACATTTGGTGCTTTTGTTTCCTTTTTTCTCTTTTTTCCAAAGCATGTGGTCATTAGAAAAATTTTGGAAAATACAAAAGAATGCACAAGAAAATTAAAAAACCACATCATTCCACTACTCGGAGACATAATTTATACATTTGACTATTCTTTTTAAAAAATGTTATGCACGAATTTCATAAAATTTCAAAAACATTATCACATTGTTTGGAAACTTGCTTTATTTTTACTTACAAAGTAACAAACATTTCTCTATGTCATGAAATACTTATACACCACACAAATTTTTAAGTAGTTACATAGCATTTCATTCTATAGATGGCAGTCATTTAGCTAATACCCTACTGGACATTGTTGGACGTATTAGACAGATTTATCTGAGCTCATGCATTTGGTTCCTATTAAGGGCCAGGTGCTGTTCCTGGTACTAGTATACAATGGCAAACCCCGATCTTATATTCAAGAAGTCTATATTAGGAAAGAAAAACTAATATACAGGCAATTACAATAAAGAATAGCCAGTGCTGTACTATAGGCACAGCAGGTACAAATCTAAGTCCATCGCTAAAGTTTTCAAGAAATACAATTAATATTTTCTTTAACAACATAATTATTCTTATTCCACTAGGGTGATGGATACTCAATCTGAATTAACTTTGGCTCTCTCCCCTTTTCTTGAGTTGACACTAAATTTGGCACTGCTTCTGTGGTGCCCTGGTGTGTGGTGGGAGGAGAAAGTGGGGAGGGAGGGTCTGGTACTCAGTGCAATCTCCACTCAGATACATTCAGGAGACCCACCACTTAGTCTAATAGTCTTTAGCTCAACAGGTCACCATGGAGTTATCTTTCAGTCCTATTTGCCTCTCTGCAACCTGTGCTTTCTCACTGTTCTTTCTAATGAACTTTTCTCAAGTTTTCTATCCCCATAAGACTATTTCCAGGAGACAGAGGATAGTTGTCCTTTATCAGGGAGCTGCTAAAATCTGTGCACTCATTTCTTCTCATTCTCTTTCCTTTTTCCTCAACTCTGAGCATCTTTCTCTAATCTGGAGTAAGAGGCCAGAAGGAGTGCAAGGCTTTGTCTTACTTAAATCCTCTAATTCCATGAGTCCTCTATTTCTCCACCCCACCCCGCCGACCAAGAACTGACTGCTTGGGAACGAGTAAAGGAGAGAGTATCCACAGTGCTGGACACTTTTTAAATACTTCAACAACATTGTACTTCACAGACCCAAACAGGGTACAATGAGAAAGCCTTCTGACTTAGTCATAGGAGGTAAAGGAATGATTGCAGAAAGAAAAGATGTCATAGTAAGATCTAGTAGAGAAAAGGGGTTTAGCCAGATGAACAGATGGAAGCAAACGTCTTCCAGGAGAGAGAATACAGGTGCCTTGGGCATTGCAATAGTTCAGCAGGACTGGAATGAGAAATCAAAGAGGGAAATGGTAAAAAATAAAGGTAGAAATTTTAGATATATTTGCTGATTTTCTTCCAGGTAAACATTATGAAAACCTGACCCAGATAGAGAGGAAATAAGAGGCAAAGGATATTATATTTACTGAGATGATTCTCTTTAAAACCATAATTGACCAAACCTATGAGAAAAGGGGGGAAATGAGAATTGTAATTTACCTAAAGAAGTAACAGCTTTTCTGGATAGTAAATATCCATAATTTGAATTCCACAAATTCCAAACTTTTGACGATTCATTCAAGTACTGAGCTAAAATGAACTCTGCAATAGATATGGCAGATGGATGATCTAAACAAGGATAGTGGAGGCCACCCTGCTGACAGCAGCACACCCAGGCCCCTCTGACCTCCAAGAAACTCTCTGTGGACAGCCATCTGCCAACATGTCAGGCTATAAGTGTAGAAGTCATTCAAAGGAGTACCTGGTTCTCCAGGTATGTATAACACCCTATAATTTGTAACTCTCCACTGATTCAGAAGATATCTATCTATCTGTGTGGGTTAATTTAGATATAGCTTGTTCTAGGGGGGAAAAAAAGATATTATAACCTCTGAAGTTCCTTTCCAGGGAGATAATATAAAACTTGATAATGTTTTTCTGACATAGATAAGCATTGCCAGTGCACTTTATATAAAATTATTTCTTTGTCAAGGTAATATTTGCTTTAAGGAAACTGAATCCAACACAGTCAAATGTCCACTCTGTATGAAGAAAAGTTTTTAAACCTTGGCATCTGTAGGAGGTGTAAAATTACTTAAGAACACATTCAAGACCTCAGAATCTCTTTGAAACTCTCTTTTAGATATAAAGAGTTGATATATTACTTGAAAGACTTGTTTACATATATTAACTCAAGTCTATTCATACTTGCTGAGAAGATAGAGCCCCCAAAAGCAGCATGACACTTTATTTTCCTATTATTTCTCTATGGTTATCACTTAGCAAATTCAAAATTATTCTAATCTGATATTCTGGGGTTCCTAGTTGCAAATTACAAACATTTCTGACAGTTCTAAGCAATCTTCAGCTGCAAGGATTTAAATACCACAAGCTACAAGGATTTTAACACCACTAGTCTTTCTAGTGTTCCCATCAGATCAGAGAGTAGTTGATAGAGCTTAAGGGGCTAGGTCATATAGGAAATAGAGCAATACAAAAGCTAAGAAAAGAGGACCCCTCCTCTGGCTGAAGAGAGGAGTTAACAATAGACAAAAGGACACTAAAGGCCAAGGAGATTCCATCTCGCGGGAGATTTCATCTTACATGTGTTCTCTTCTCCACACAGTTTTATGTTACATTTCACATCTAGGAGGCTGGTTAATCTACACTGTCTCCCCTTTAACTACAGGGACAAAATCAAAGGAGCTGTGAATATAAAAGGAATATTAACAACAATTTCCTTGGATCTACTTAGACCTGTTAAGGCTCAGGAAGAAAAAGGAAGAAAGGATGTTCGCTGCTCTCATTAGATGTGTTTCTGGAGGCTGTAGGAACTGCCTAATGATAGGACAAGTTTTGCATTTTTAAAAAACAAGTTAAACACTTTGAAATCTGATTTTAAGGATGTATATGACAACCAGGAAGGAAGCAGGCTGCCAAAGTGGCCTTGCTGAAAAAATGCAACAGAAGGAGGAAGTATTTAAAAAACTATTGAAATGAGTGTTTAATAACACACACAGAGCCCATAACATTAATTTTTTTAAAAATCTTTATTTATCAACTACCTAAAACATAAGATTATCACAAATATCAATCTGCATTGAAAAGCAATTTATATCAAAATAAATGACATGATTATGTACAACCATTGTCCATGGAATGATCAACCTAGTTCTCAAGACACCCTTGCCTGGGAGGCTCAGCAACAAGATGGAACCAGGACAATGTTGGATTGAATCAAGTGGGCTGCCTGGTCCTATCTACCAATAAAGCAGGGGTTCAGGGGAGTGAACTCAACTACTTATGAGGTCCCTTCTATCTCAAAGATCTAAAGCAAAATATGAGTTTATAATTGAGGAAGACTGGCTTGTTGGCTTTCCTTTTCTCTTCCACATCTCCTCTCTCATCTCCTCCACTTAAGCTACACTTTATATACATGCTTTCCTTAAGGCAGTGAAAATAAAGACCAAGAAAATTGACCTTCGTTGCATTCAAGTAACTATTCAACAACAGTTAATAAAGGATAGATGAGATCCGCCTATATTGACAAGGATCAACCTCAAAGACAAGGGTGTAAAAAAGGCAAGCCGCAAAACAATACAGATGTGAGGACAGCCCTAATGCAACATTTATCCACCTATTTGAATGTTGTAATAGGGCTGTCCTATCATCTGTTAGCTATTAACTATTTAAGGAGATATATAATAAAAATATAGCCCTTAAAGAAGCTCACCATTTTCAGAAAAATGTTCATCTGTGGAGAAAGGGGAGCAATGTGATCAAAGAGGAATGAAAGGATGTTTGAACCATGTCTGAATTTTTACTAAAAAAGAACTGATGCCCCCAAAATAATTTTTGACCTTCACTGGTGCAAGAATGAGCCTTCTCTTGAGAGGCCTCTCATTGCTCAGCCTCTTAGACAGAAGCCCTTGACAAACCTCACACTAAGACTCCCAGGATTGTTCCAACTCTGGGATTTCCATGAAGTGACATGGGAAGAAAACCTTAGCCCAATGCATACCTTTTTCTAAACACAAACCTGATCATACCTATGCTTAGGTGATAAGTACATTGCCATGCTGCTCATTTCACCATAGGACTTAAAATTTTTCTCCCAATGGAGCAGTCTCTTCCTAGTTCAAACACAATAGTCTTGCTGGGTTATCTACAGGGTGACTAACTGTCCATTTTGCCCAGGACTGAGGGGGTTCCCAGGTTTTGTTTTGAAATGAGTTGGTCACCCTGGTTCTCTATAGCAGTGGTCCTCAAACCCCGGGCCACAGACCAGTACCTCTCCGTGGTCTGTTAGGAATGGGTCCACACAGCAGAACATGAGCAGCAGGAGAACAAGTGAAGCATCATCTGTATTTGCAACCGCTCTATAGCACTAGCATCACCACCTCAACTCCACCTCAGATCATCGGGCATTAGATTCTCATAGGAGCACTGGTCCCTGGTGCCAAAAAAGTTGGGACTTTTCCAGAAGACATCAATTACTGCCCACAGTTTAACCAAATCCCAAGAACAAGAAATAGGACAATAAAATGCACCAGTGAGACTTAAACATTTTTTCCCTGCAATTCAAAGCTTTAAAGTTGCCTAAACTCTTTTACAGCTTTCACTGAGAACGAACTAGTTTGTTTTAATTTGCTAATTCCACTTTATCAAGTCAAAGAATAAGGCAACCATTCCTTTCCTAAGTCCTGAGACAACTGTCAGGATTCTTCACCCTAATTATTTCATAATTAGTTCGTTCACTAGCCACATTTTGGATCTCTAAAAAAAAAGTTGATGTAATTGAGTATAATAATGGGAAAGTGGGGAAGTAGCTCAAGCCAATAGCAATGTTACTCCAGTGTTAAGCAGATTAATATTAAAAAATAAAAAGGAAGGGAGAGAGGAAGGAAGGAAGGGAGGGGGTGAGGGAGGGAGGGAGGGAGGGAAGAAGGAAGGAAGGAAGGAAGGAAGGAAGGAAGGAAGGAAGGAAGGAAGGAAGGAAGGAAGGAAGGAAGGAAGGAAGGAAGAAAACAATTCACAATAGAAATTGAAATCAAGCATCTATTTGGAGAATTAAGAAGATACAGCACCCTGGACAGATGCCACAGAGACTCTCTGAAGTGGGTTAAATATTCTGCAATGAAAGGGCCACACACTGGGGCCTGTATCACAGTGGTTTCTTTTTGTCTTCATTTCCCCCTTAGGATAATATACCCTAAAATATTTTGCATCTATAAGATGTATAAATTACTGCAGTTCATGAGAAATACAATCTGTTGTCCAAATATATTCAATCTGAGAGCCTAATGAAATATCTTAAACTGTACTGACTACGTTGTGGTTCGAATTCTACAACAATGCTTCTTAAAAGAATGAGGTAAAACTTTATTGTTAGGTTAAAAGAGTACTGCATAAAAGTAGGTGCAAGATGATTTCATGAGGTTGTTTTTTTTAAGTTTATGTATATTTATAGAAAAATGAAATGTGTTGGAAGAATAAGTCATACTCTTCTTGCGGACACTTCTAGGGAGACGGACTTGGGATGAGAAAAAGAAGGGTGCACTTTATTTTTCGCCCTTCTATACTGTTTACATTTTCTGTAGTTAATATGAATTATTTTATCAATAAAAACTTCTTCTAGAAACAAAAAAAAAGAAATTACATTCCAATGTTTCATTGCTTACTAAACAGGATAAATACTATACTTTGCCTAAATCAAGGAATACAGTTTGTTGAATGAACTAAAAAGTATAGATTAGAATAGGAGTGGCATGTATTTGAGAACTATCAAGTATTTTGCTGAGCCTAAAAGTAATAGCAATGATTTTTTATTTAGTCATTATTTACTAAAAAATAATTGTAGTAAACTGACAAAAATATTGAATGTTGGCAACATAGTCTAAATATCTGTATTTTTCCAAAACAAACGGCAAGTAAGTGACAGGTTTACTTAAGCAAGTGGAGACCCTATTGATTCTTTAAAAAGATGTATCTGGAAAGTGCTCAATAATTTTAAGGCTCTGTCAAACCATTATTGGCATGAGGAAGCATATAATATGCAAAATAAGCAAAAATAGCCCACTGAGTCTGCAGTTATGCAATCCGTGAAATCCTGTCATCATCCTTCCTAACAGAGTTTACCAAATTGAAAAGCCTTGGCTCCTTCTCTTTAGTGTTGTCATGGATAACTCACTAATAGCCAAACAAAACAAACAGGATAAGAGAGGAAATGTCACTGAGTTTCAAATATCTTTAGTACTTGAATTGTTGATTTTTTTTCTTTCTTTAAGAAGAAAAGTTTTAGCAATAATTTCTATAGAATATGAGACAAAAAGACAAACAAAAATCTTAATCAGTCATTACTAGATTGTAAGACACATAAAAATGTAGTAATCAACTGGATTTGACTCCAAAGGCAAAGGAAACAAAAGCAAAAATCAACAAATGGGACTAAACTAAAAATCTGCACAGTGAAGAAAACCACTATCAAAACCAAAAGGCAACTTACTGAACGAAAAAATAATATTTGCAAATCATATGTCTGACACAACTCGACAACTAAAAAACAAGCAACCTGATTAAAAAATGGCAGAGGATCTGAATAGACATTTTTCCAAAGAAGACATACAGATGACCATCAGGTTCATGAAAAGATATTCAGCATCGCTAATTATTAGGAAATGAAAATCAAAACCACAGTGAAATATCACCTCACACTGTTGGAATGGCTATTATCAAAAAGACAATAACAAATGCTGAGGAGGATGGGGGAGAAAAAGGAATCCTGTAGACTCTTCTGGTGGGAATGTAATTTGGTGCAGCCACTATAGAAAACAGTATGACAATTCCTCAAAAAAAATTAAGACTAGAACTACTATATGATCAAACAATTCCACTTCTAGGTATTTATCTGAAAAATATGAAAACACTAATTTGAAAAGATATATGCACCCCTATGTTCACTGCAGCATTATTTACAATAGCCAATCTATAGATGCAACCTAAGTGTCCATCAGTGGATGAACGGATAAAGAAGATGTGGTATATATACAAGGCAATATTATTCAGCCACTAAAAAGATGAAATCTTGCCTTCATGACGACACGGATGGACCTTGAGGGTATTACACTAAGTGAAATAAGTCAGACAGAGAAAGACAAATGCCATATGATTTCACCCATATGTGGAATCTAAAAACAAAAACAAACAAACAAAACAAAAACAAATTCATAGATAGATAGAACAGATTGGTGGTTATCAGAGAAGAAGGGGGTTGGGGAGGGCATGAAATGGGTGAAAAGATTCTATTGTGTTATGAAAGATGGTAACTAGACTTTTGAGGGTGATCACTTTGTAGTGCTTATGATGTTGAATTACAATGTTGTATACCTGAAACTTATATAATGTTATGTATCAATTTTACATCAATTGAAAAAGAAGGTACTACCCAAGGGTATCCCTAATGCTTTTTGGCTCAAGTAAATAGCAACAGAGTCTACAAACTGGCTCCAGGGATACCCACAGAGAGAAAGCAAACAGGGGCAGGGAAAGACAGGGTTTAGGAGCCTACCCTGAGGCGAGACCCAGGCCAGGTGGGGAGATGAGCCACTCCAAAGCTGTAGGCATCATGGCACAACCTCAGTCAAAGATTCCGTTGTCTTCTATAAGCAAGCATTTTCTATAACAACAACATCTCCTACATGTGTTAATCCATTTCTTTGTGGGCAGAGTAGCCTCAAATTTAGATTTTTACTTCCCTGAGAAATAATACAACACTTAAGTGCTTTTACCAATCTAGTTAGTGGTCAATACTGAACCATGAGTTTTCTCAGTCTTTAAGCAAGAAATAACCCACATCAAATTAAAGATAGCATTTCAGTAAATGTAAACACATCCTTTGGTTAATTTTCACAGTTATCATGGCAGTCTACAGAAAACTCTGAAGACCATCCTTCCTTTTGAAATAAGCTCATCTGTCAATTATATGGAGCTGATTTTCTACCCATATTCTTGCTGAGATTCTCAAGTGCTGAACTGAAGCTCCATTCCCAAGTTCCTCAAAAGAAAAAGAAGGGATTCGATCAGCTGTTCTTGTCAAAGTCAGATATTTACAAGGAAACAAAATCACTCATCTTGATGTTTTTCATTCTTGGATGGAGGAGTGGCGAATAGATCTGTGGTAATCCTCTGGACTGCTAATGTGTTCAGGTAAATCATAGCCCCTTAGGAAATGTCCACTGTTTTGTTGAGCAAAATAATATAGTTGTCTGGCTAGTAGAGGTTCGACCTTTAATAAGAGATTTTAATAAGACATTACTAAGATATTGTTTTTAACATCCTGCCATCATTAAATAACTCTATATCTAAGGGTTCAGCTAAGTTAAGTACAAAGTTAGGTGCTATAACACACCAAAACATTTGGTGTTTGGAGCCTTCTGCAGAACTAATTCTTTGTTAGTCTTTCCACACACCAACCTCTAAACAGAATCTACTTAATTCTGGGTTTCAATTGAAGTAAAGTTAAAGATAATACTTTTAAATCATCTGCCACTTGAAATTTACATTTAACAGAATCTGAAGCAAATCAGGTAAAATAATGAAATTGAAAGGAAATTCAGTGTAATTTAGGTCAATTTTTCCACAACTGTAGTTTGACATCCTGAACAATTTACAATTCTGGGATAACCTAGATAATTCATGTTTCTAAACCAAAGAGAAAAGAAAAAGAAGCAAAATCAACAACAAAACTTCTAGTGTGGGAAAAGAAAAGTGAATTGATCACAAATTTATATAATTTGGTTATTGGCGTGGATCACATTCACCAAAAAAATTCAACTTTCAGCTTTTCCTGAATTTACAATATGTAAGAAAACTAAATGTTTTCAGTCAATTATGCTATTAAATTGAGCCTTTATGTTATTTGATATTTAGCAACTTAAGCATAACTCATATAAAGTACTTGAAATAAATTAAATCCATAATAAAAGGAGCAGAAATCCCTGGGTGCACATACATCCATTTTCCTTTTCTGCACAGTAGAACATGATTTCAGGGATCCTTGCCTGAGGAACCTATCCTTGCCTAACTTAGAGGAGAGTTAGTGCATCCAAAACCCTTAAAATCAGACTGTTGTTGGAGTTTATCGCCAGTTTCTGAAATATTATTTATCAATGCCAAGTTTATTTAGTCATTTCCAATCCTAGTTGTTAACAAAATATCAATTATTATATTAATAATTATATCAATCACTGGAGAGGATTCGTGAGAAAACTCTTCAGTCTTTGGGACTATATTTTTATTTATTGGTTGGTTAGTTTTTGATTTTACAATCAACAAAGGGAGGGTTGTATGTTCAAGTTTAGGTAGTGGTTTACTTCAATTTTTAATAAGAAACATTATCAGAGCTAAAATATGACCTGAATTTTTACATCATTAGGTAAAATTTTTAACCTTTGCTGCTCATTATCTAGGCCCGTTAATAACTCTTAAAGGTATGTAGCAATGTAAAGTTTTAAAATTCAAAAATCCTAAGTATTCAAAATACTTTTTTTGTGGCAAATTAATGCTAAGTATTATCTATATATAGACTTTTTTTTCTTTCCTTTTTTATGAAAAAAAAGATGTTTGCTTGCCAAGGTTGAACACATCTTAAACTCTGCTAGAGAACATTATGATGGTCTGATCTACTTGAATTCCTTGAAAGACAGCCTTCTCCAAATAAGACACGGCCCTTGGTTTTCAATAATTAAATAATTTCTAAAAATCCAGAAATAAAAGAGGATTTTGGAAATTTTTGGAGGAGACCTACAAAATACATAAGTCAATACAATAGCTTCCATTTGGGAAAAGATTCTCCATCAAGTGAACATCAGCTGGACAACATTTTAAAAGCTATATTAAATGTGGAGAATTTTACAGGGCAACTTTTAGCATCAGTCCTTTTAAATCCTTATAAAATGAGAATATGACAATTTCCTTGAAAAATAAAAAAGATAGGACAGATGAAGCCCATGGTTGCAGGTTACCTCTTGTTAGTGATGAGTAGATCTCTAGGGCTGGGAATAGCACTAGGGGCTCTGGGCTGCACTCCCTACACTGTTCACTGGACCATGCTTCCTCCGTCACTATTTTCTTAGGTCACTTGACATTTACTTTTCATCTGAGACTTCTCTAAATGAGACCCTGCCCTTGATGATGAACAGAGAAACACTCAATCATTTGAATATGACTAAATACTCACGTGAGCAGTGATGAGCTTCCTTTGCCTCTGAGGATCTGGAAATTCTTCCCCAAAGCAGAGAGTTACCTGGAATCTTGGCAGGGAACGGCCATGGTGAGCAAATGCTTGCAGCTCTGGAGAAACCCCATGAGGAAAAAAAAAAAAAAAAAAAGCTCAAAAATCCTCATCACTGAGTACATCAAGTTAAAGCAGGAAACAAAACCTCTCTATTGGTTCCAAAGACTAAAATAGGAATAAGTACTCTTTATTTCTCTAAGTGGAGTTCTTAGCTTTTAGACCCCAGATGCAAAATTGCATGTACATGTTTATATGTGTGCTTTTCCTGAGACGGCTTCAGGTTTCACTTAATTTTTTAAGTGGAAGGTTCCCTGCAGATATAGAACCTTACTTTGCAGCATTGAATCCAGGAGGATACAAAAGGTAGCAGAAAAGAGTAAAGGAGGAAGAAAAAAGAAAAGAAATGCAGCCATGCTTAGGCAAAAGAATAATTTATACAAAGAAGAAATTTTCTTTTTAAAAAAACAGAATTTTCTGACTTGTCCCAAGATTACTTAAAACCTCACCTCAAAACTGCTGAGCCCTCATAATCCGATATCTGTGTCACTCAGAACCACTATGTGACTCAAGTACCACAGAAAATGTTAGACTTTATCTTGGTGACTGGGCACCAGTTAGGGACAGCTGTAACCCACTTGGCACTAGGACCAATCTACGTGACTTTGAGCTGATTTCTTGCCTGTATTCTGAGACAGACGATGATTTGAGGTGAAAAAGTGTAGCAATGAAGCACTAGGGGACTCTACTTTTATGGATGTGTATATCCTGAAGCCATCACACCTCCCTAAGAAAGCAAAACAGATTGGAACACTGTTGGAAAGACACATGTTCAATCCCTGATGTTGACCCATGTCCCCTTGCCCATATTCAAGATGACTCTTATGCCTCTAGGTGCTGCTATCCTTTCTGCTAGAGTTAAACGTCATGTCCACAAAAGAAACACGCTTACACAGTCTCTGCTACAATTTCTGCAGAACAGCACGGTCGCTGCATTTTTATCAGATCCACACCCTCAGGTTTTGCCCCTGGGGACTGTCCCTAGTAGTCTGCAAATCCTGAATGGGTAGATATCAAAGATTTCCACCATTCTCTTCAACTGAAGAAAAGTTTCTAGCTAACTCACTGTACTATTTGACTTCCTGCTATTTTTTCTCTTCCAGAATTCAAATCAGACCTAATCAACTTAGAATGTATAAAAGGCATTCACACTAAGGAGGTCTGAGCTAATCAGGGTGGTGAGTTGACACAATTCTCTGAAAAAGTCATGCCGCAAATGCTTCATAACATGAGAATGTTCTGTGGGAACTCTTGATTATGCACAAGCTGGTCTGCACAGCTTCAGTTTTTAAGTTCCTTGCACCTCAGTGAACACTTCAAGATAAGAGATTGCTGTGGACAAAAAGCATAGCTCTTGGTTACAGAAAAAGGAAAAAACCAAAACAACTCTTGCTCACTGTTAATCACCAAGTTCTAGGTAAGTGAATTCACAGCCCGAGAATGTTCACAACACATCATGCCTGCCCGCTTCTTGCCTGTATCCACTTTTTAATTCACTGTGATTGAAGCCTAACTTACAGTCTAGTTAGAATGGAAAAAGTCTACCTTCCTGAAACATGGATGGCAAGAGAAACCCAGAGAAACAAGTGCCATTTCCCTGGGGTTCCTTAATTAAAGCCTTAGCTTTAATTTGGTAGCTTCTGGATCCAAAGAGACCAAGATCCACAATCTCTGAGGCAATCCAAACCCAATGGGTTCTTTCAGACTCCATTGCAGAATATAAGGTGCAGACAGAGGCATCCCTCAGCAACTCTTGGCTCTTCCTCGGGCCCCTACTGTGGTCACCATGCTGGTCCCCAGGACAGACAGGACAGTCACAACACAGGATCAGAGGCAATTCTGCAGCTCAGTGACAGAGTGAATTTCTCACTGCAGTGCTGCCTAGGGAAACCAGAGACTCGGTTCTCCCTTTTCCTCTTGTCACACCTCTGTGGGAGGGTTAGTTACAGGGAGATATTTGTTTGGGGCCTCAAAAAAGAATTGGAATGAGCCTAACTGAATCTGGTTAACTTAAACCCAAAAGGCTAAGCAAATGTCAATGGGTGCCAGAGCACAGAGAAGTTTCATATTTTTATATTAAATGAATTGAATCAAGATGCATGTTCAGAGAAAGGAGAGGCACATGAAAACCCAAAGACATAAAGTGTTTCTATAGGGGCCACTTATAAAATAATAGGTTAAGGATAAGGTAGAGGAAGAATTTGCAGTTAACTGGCAGGTTAGAACAACTTTATCCCTTCTTGCCTGTATCCACTTTTTAATTCACTGTGATTGAAGCCTATAGTCTAGTTAGAATGGAAAGAAGCAACATCAATATAGACAGCTAAATGAAGCAGCGTCAATATAGACAGCTAAATGAACTCTCTGGATGAAACTTCAACAATAACGTGGCCGGAGGTTTCACAAAAGCCAGCCCAGGCTAATTTAATTGTTATGAAATCAAAACTAGGAAGGCAAAACTTACTGGTTCTGGAAAATATAATTTGAAACACTCATATCATAATGATAGTTCAAAACCTTCTCATAATTTCCCTTTTGCAAAATCAGTTCAACACACTCTATCCTTGGTTCCTCCTGTCAGAGGGTATTTGCATAAGGATAACACATCTCATAACCAAGAATGTTAACAATACACTTCTAACATTTTACAATTTTCTTAAGAACTTAAAAAAGCTGAAACATCAACATATATGCTTGCTGAGATCATATCACCAATATAACATAAACTTTATTAGTAGGTGACTATTTGTTGAATTCCAGAATGTCAAGTCATCAGCCTGAAGCACAGTTACCTTGAGCAATCCTCCTCCCTCTTCACACTCCTCAGCTGATGGAGAGGAGCAGTTAGTAAAAGGAGAGGTAAGATGTGAACCAAACAAGAAATCTATTCTGGGATCATGCTTGGTGGGCTCAGGTGTTAACAGAAGGAATACCTATGCCCGGGGCAGGAGTGACCTATTGTTTTTGACCACTGTGGTAGACATGCTATCATCACCTTATCTCTGTGTAAGGCTCGCAGGTATGGGCACTACATTCTAATCAATAATTAGGTACATTACCTGATAAAAACTGCTGTGTGTCAAAGAGCTTGCAGGTCTGGTCTCTCTCTAGTTTGTTGGGCCGGTCGTTGCACAGTGCCAAGGGCCCATCCCAGTAGATCCTGCTCTGGCACAGTCTTTTGGCATAAAGTCCATCAGGAGCCATCCAGAGGACCACGCCCCTTTCTAGGTGACTCAGCAGTTTCTCAATGTTTTTCCTCTGGCCATTGTCCTCTGGATAGGGGAAGAGGACCTGGTCCAGGTTACTGGCATCATAAGTGTGCCCATGGGAGATCCGACAACCTTCAGGGCTGGCCGTGGTCAACTCTTTCACCAGGATTTCCCGGTAGTATAAGCATATGTGGAGCCGGCAGTCTGAAATCACAGAACTTCGGGGTCAGTGCTATGGGAACAAGGATCATTGCATACCCATGAGGATGCCAAACTACTAGCCAGAACAAAGAGGATTTAGTGAGACACCGGTGTCCCAAGATGCTCCATAAAAAGTAAAAAGTTCCAGGGTCAAGGAAGTCTAGAAAATGCTGCATGCCTTTATCTCCCTCCTGGAGATTCACAAACAATGATAGATATAAGAGAAGTCCCACAAGAAATCAATTTGATGTTGTCTGACTCCGCATATTGCAAATTTATGTGACCATGGGTTATTTGGGGGTGAGGTGGGGAGCATAACTTTCCTTAGTTTTCTACAAAATATATTTGACTTGTATTAGAGAGTACCACTGTTGAGAACTTCCTAGTTTTTTTTTTTCCTTTGGTGATGGTGGTACTAGTGATGACAATACATGTCTAAAATACTAAGTCATACACCACTGAACAAAAATTTATCTTTAAGCATGGCAATCAGTTTTGATATTAAAGGAAGTAGACCTAAGATTAATTTCTACTAGCAAAGAGAATATAATAATGTTTCAGAAAAAAAAGCAAATATGCCCACACATCTGAAACTACCCTAAAATATCAATATGATGTTATTTAAGTAAAAAAGAAAATAATTATATATCTATGCATGTGCACATTGAAGTTTTAAGAATGCTAAGCACTAAGGCCTTATCGGTGGAGATACTGGGTGGTGGAAATATGGTGTTTTTATTTTCCATTTTTGCTTGTCTGATTTTTTAAATTAATTTTTACACTGTGTATGCAATACTTATATAATAAAATCTATTAATGTGGAAAGAAATGAATCAATGAGATAAATGTTCTGAGAGTAAAGTCTACCGAAATTCTACTAGGTTATGTGTTTAAGTTAACTCTAAAACTGTGCTTTCTAAAACATTTAAGAAGATAAATTCATTTATGAAATTTTATGACCCACAGACGGAAAGGACCAAGCTAAGTTTGCAAAGGGCCCCTTAAGTGAAATGCAAAAGGGCTTCATGGCTAGGCAATTGGTAACTGCGTGGATTTAAAAATGAATGGGAATTGCAGTTCTCTAATAAATGTGCTCAAGGTGATAATTAATCTGCATTATGCATACCAAAAACAGAAACCCACAAAACCCTCTTATTCCTCAATGGCAGGTTTTGAGACTTAACCCACATACTGTCTCAATTCTCCACTTCAATTTCTGCCACTGCAAACAGTGGGTGAGAGCTAGCTCAGATGGTGTACCCTGATGAGAGTGGGAGTTGGCCATTAGAGGTGACTTGCAGGGCAGGTTTCATTTCATTTAATGTCATCAGAAATCACGAGGTCACAGGGATATAAATAGCTGTTTATTTCCTACTCTTTAGTAACCCACACAAATCTTAGGTGCTTAAGAAAAGGGTTTGAAAGTTTCTGAAAACAAACACAAGCCTTTCTGCTTAGAAAATTTCCTCCCCTCTATCACTCAGGAGCATCTTCGGCAGTAGCCTCATTCATAACTTTGGAACTGAAAAGAACTAAATGATAAAAACTCCAGCTCCCCTGGAAGCGAGAAGGGTGCCCACAACTCTTGTTTCCTTGTAACCTTGAGAATTTAATTTATATTTTCTATTACTGATTTTTAAAGAAGCTGGGGAGGGGAGGGGCTAGGTGAGAATTAGGGAACTTAAGTTATTCATTTTTAATATAAATACAAATCCCACTTTTAAACAATTCAAAACATTATCTAAAAATAAATACGCATATGTCATATGTGTTTAGTATACCTTAAAAAAGGAAAGATCTCCAAGGTGCCAAAATTCTTTTAGAAATGGAACTTTAAAAATCATATTTAATCCATAATCTTTTGCAAGACATATGAGGAAGACCACAATACACATTGGAATGCAATGAAGGCAAGGAAGCCAGAACTAATGTTCCCAGGAAGCTGATGAGGAAAACCCATTTGTGGCTCAACCTTGGAAGAATGATCAGCTTTTCAAAATGAGAAGCTCTTTTCTAGAGAAATTATACTACATTGTGAGAGCGTTAGCTGAAGAGGGGCCCTTGGTAAATGAAACTGGAGTGTTTGCATATTCTTGGAAATTCAGATAGATGTCAATGAAAACTTAAAATTACTTAACCAGTATGTAGAATTGCATCACAATCATAAGCTGGTTTTTCAATGCTAACTTTTCTAATGGTGATCCTCATTCACACAGGTGGAAAGTAAGATGTGTCCACGTTTACTCCAGGTACCAGCTGGAGGAAAGCGAGTGTCTACAGGCTGTGCTCACCAAGAGACCTATCAGATCCACCCAAAGGTGAAGGTAGAGCACTGCAGAGGCTAGCCTCCAGTGAGTGCCTTCAGTCCCCGAACGCCACACTCACCTGAAAGTGCCAAAGCTTCGGCAGACCTTATGCTTGGCTCTATGGGGATTCCAGGGGCCTGGGACTCAGATGGGGCACAAGCATAAAAGGTTCCTGTCACCTGGCAACCTGTATTTGCAAATAAAAATCAGATGATGTCTAAACAGAGTCCTCCACACATAGGGAGGCAACTTCTCCCTGAGTATGGCTGCTTAGCCCCTGGCAGGTACACCAACCCTGAGAGGGAAGGGCTTCTGGCCAGCCCTTCAGAGCTAACCACTGGCTCTCTCTAGAGGTAAAGACAAGCTGAAGTCCAATAAGAAAAACCAAAGTCGAGGGAAGGAGCCTTTTCATAGCTTTGGAAGGAAACTTGGAACTCTCCCTCTGTAATTTTCCCTTCTTCCCTCTCTCCCTCCAGCCAGCCTGCCTGCCCATTACTAGTGTGTGTGTGCGTGTGTGGTGAGAACATTTAAGGTCTATTCTCTTAGCAGCTTTTCATATATTAGAGTATTAACTACAGTCACCTAGCTGGGCATTAGATCCCCAGAACTTATTCATCTTATTATTGGAAGTTTGTACCCTTTGACTAACATCCTTCCATAACTGATAAACAAGGAAACTGAGACTTAGAGAGATGAAGTGATTTACCCCATTCACACAGCAAGTTCACAACAGAGCTGTGAGCTCAGGTCTACATGAGTTTTCATGCCAAAGAACCCAATTAAAAACTTACAAATTATTTATGTTTGTTTAACTTGCTATCTCTGAGTTCAGGGGAAAACTGAACCATGACTCCTGGCAGCACAGTGCTGTGTGTTGCATTAAACATTAATAGAGAAAGACCATATAACAGAAACTAATTTTTCTGGCACTTTAATTAATCTGGTCACCTATGTTTCAAAATACATCTGCCTATTTCATCTTTTTGCACAGGTCTAGGTATTGTCTCTTTATTAAGGTTATTAGTTCAATAGAGCCTGATATACTAGACACAGGTCTAAATTTCAAAAACCAGTTAAATGTTAGCTAATTCCTCCACTATGCTATGGAAAACCAATCTTTGCTGCAAATCATTCTTGAAAAGCTAAAAAACTGAATTCTGAGCTTTTTTTTTGTAAACATGTGACTAAATACAAATGTTACACAATGGCGTACTTCTAAGAGTGACCTGGATATGACTGGAAAAAGGGAAACAGACCAAATTGTAAAGGAGCAAATATTCCTAAAACATACAAAAGAATCTATGTGTTGACCTTTCTCAGGATTTCTATTTAAATAACTCAAAAGTTCTAAAAGCTTATGTTTTGCCGTATTAAATATATCATGTGAAATTTTCTCTTCTTTTAGCTTCTGCTAAAAGATCTCATCTTGATGTCCGGGGAACTCCTTCCTACAGGCGTGGAACCACATCTAACCCAGAATGAGCAGAGCTCTTTGGGATCCAACACCAGCACTAGGCATCCTGTGGAGATTTTTTGTTACTTTTTTTTTTTTCATAGTATTTATTCATTCCTTTTTCGTCACCTCTAATCCCAAGAATTACAATGGGCATACCATTGTTTAAGAGAAATATACTAGCTCAATAATCTCCTGGTGTCCTTATAGAGGGAGGGGTTGCGTACAGCTGTAGTCAACCTGTTTTACAGATGTGTAGACAGAAATAGACCAGAGAGATTATGTGGCTCTCAGTCAACATTAATGGACACTCTAGGAGGGGAGACAGAGACAGCTAAAATCTATTTTTTGCTAAAGAGTAAAAATAAAACAAGATTACTCAAGGAGGATGGAAAATGTTAACCTATTGAACAAATAATTTAAAAAAACATAGGCAACAAGTTTGACATCTGACATCCCTTGTCTTAAGTGGAAGGCTGGGCTTTGGGTTAGATCTGAAACTGAATTCTAGTCCCTTACTTTCACAGGGTACATTCTGTGAATTTGCTTCTACAAAAGATAGAGCAGTTTTTAGCTACCTGCAGTGATCTCTGTGATGTTTAAATAAGATCTAACATAAGGTAGTTATGAGCATAGGACCTGGCACACAGTAGGCTAGGCGTGAGTAAACCTTAACATCTTTCCTCTGAGAACCCTACCATCCCACAGGAAAACAGAAGCCTCTCCTTCACTGTATATGAGGTCCTTCTCAGCAGCTTTGGGAAGGGGAAAGAGCTGTGGTACTGGCCAGTAGGACAGATCAGGAGAGACCAGGGCCCTTAGTCCAGGTTTGCTCTGCTGGGTTAGTGGCAGCCATAGGAACCAGCCCCAGCACAGTCCTTACCATTTTCACAAGCCGGGCCTTGCCAGTGGTGGCTTCGGGGTCCAAATGTCACAGGACATTGATATGGGATTTCGGGGTGTGGCTGATCAGGGACGTACTCCCTCCAGCTTCGGTCGTGGGATGGCATCATGTAGTTATGAACCTGCTAAAGGAACAAAAGAGAGGAGTTGAGATGAAAGCAACTAGTTCAGAAGAGGACAGTTGTTTGGCATTGGGAAAGGGGAGCAGATTATTTTATGTCTTCCCAAAATCCTCAGGGAGTTTGGCTGGTAGCCAAATCATTTTAACATCTGAAAGACTTTGGAGTGAATGGCTCATCACGCTAGGTGAAAACTAGCCATAAAGAATAAAAAAGCACAATGGAGTCAGTGTGTAATGATTTATGTAAAGCTTCATCATATGGCTAAACCTGGCACCAAAAGTACTGTAAGAAAATTTGCCTTCTTTTCCCCACCAAAGCGAGTACAACAGAGATGTAATTCACACCAGAAAAATCTAAAGAGATCAGCTGCCCTGTGGTTTCACATGATAAAGTACTACTTCCAAAATCTTCAACTTCCACAATAGGCCTGTTTCCCAGAAGATTTCAGAATCAGTAGTAGAAGTCTATACCAATAGACAGATATACCACCTCTCTCCTACTTAAAACTAACACTGATAGCATCATCAGGTGAAAAGTGAGCCATTCATTTAATGACTAGTGATTTAATTTGGCTGCTTGACTAATAGCAAAAATGAAGTCATGCTGTTTTTGTTTGTGTGTTTTTCCCATTGTGTGGCCTCACACAGACTCAGCCTTCCCTTCTGGAAGCCCTGCGCCCTGCACCATACCTGAGCGGGGAGTGAGGTATAGGGAGTTGTCATGGTGTAGGGGTGGCTCATGGTCATCTGTGAGTCCTCCAGGGTGATCTGCTTTGCTCCTATGTGTTTACACAAAAGGGAAACGGCACAGTGTGAAAAAAAGGAACTGACATAACTAAACGTCAAATCTGAGAAAAATATGAGGATTTAATTCCTAGAATGCATAGCTCAATGTTGACAAATAAGGCATTTTTAGGCAATTCTCTTGTTCGTTCCATTAAACTGATTTCTACAAGGTCCAACTTATGGCGGACAGGTAGAGAAATGACATGCTGTGTGTGAATGAGCCTTGTGACATAAAGAGCCCCATCAGCAAAATGTCTGCAATGAGGTCACCTGTATTGTTTGTTTAAAATGGAGATTCTTGGACTCTACTCTGACACACTGATCAGACCCTTGGAAAGAGGGAATCTGAATTTCAATAAGCATCGCAGCTGATGACTAAAAAAGTTGACATTTTTATTACTATAAATAGTAACAATATATAGATATATGTATGCTTCCTTTCTATAAAATGGTGAATTATGAAAGATTAGTAGATAAGTAAAGCTTTAAACAAGTTTTCCTTTTTTTTTTTTGAAATTTGACCTACATCTTAATAGAACTAGCTGGAAAACACACACATGTGCACAAAACAGATGCACACACATATGTGCACACATACAGGCAAAAAACTGAAGTCTGAGAAAGTATTCTACACTAATACCACAAGTGTTTCAATTTATGACCCGGAGAACTTGGACAATGAGCCTGCTGGGCTTGAACATGAGGCAGATGGCAGGCAGGCTATAAAAAATAAATAAATGAATGAATGAATGAATGAATGAATAAATAAATAAATAAGTGAGCCTTAGAGTCAAATTACAGTGTTATAAGTGTCAGACTGCCAATATTCTGTGACCCAAACCCTGAAAGTCCCACCTTTTTTGGCTCCCTCAGGAACAATCCTGTATACTTTGTAGGGGTCTGAGATGTCCAGCTGGCTCCTCTCAACCAGTTCTTCAAAGTCATTGCTTTTGTTCAAAGCACATCGTAAACGCGTCTTCCAGGTAGGAGGGTCTGGCTTATCAATGCCTTCTCGGAACTTTCCTTTAAATAGTGCCCAAGCCTGGTAAGAAAGAAGAAGGGAAAAGTTTAAAATACAGGTCTTTTTAAAAAGGATCTGGGAATTGTGTTTCTAAAGAAAAGAGGGGTACTTACTTAGGTCCTTCAAATTTACACTGTTGCTCAAAATATAGGACAAAAATATACCAGGTGTCCTCTATGTAAAATACTGTTTGTCACCTGGGTCTCATTGCTGAGTTGAAGACAAGTGGTTTGAACATTCTCTAAGTAATTGTAAAAGGTGAGTAAAACGTGAAGGAAAAAGGCCCTGCCTACCCAGTTCCTGAAGCGGATTTGACTGGAACTAGGGACAGAGCTGTGGGATGAGCTGTAACTCACAAAGTACCTCTGGATGGCCAGTCTGAGGTATTCTGAGAGCAAATTCCCTGAGAAAGTCCTCTTTGCCTTTTCTGCCCACAGGTGGTGGGGCTGGGTCTTAATGCACAGTTCATTGTGTAGACTCTCTAGGGGAAAATGATCACAACAGGGACACACACACAGAGGGCGAGAGAGGAAGATCCAGAGAGAGGCCCAAAATAGAGATCCTGAGAGGCAAAGAGAGGAGGAGAAAGAGAGAGAAATCCAAATGAGGATTGAAGGAGGGGGGAGAGAGGAAAAGAAAAAGATGAAAGAAAGAAGAAAGAAAGAAAGAAGAAAGAAAGAAAGAAAGAAAAAAAGAAAGAAAGAAAGAAAGAAAGAAAGAAAGAAAGAAAGAAAGAAAGAAAGAAAGAAAGAAAAAGAAAGAAAGAAA